>NC_090657.1:233332127-233659627 GCF_040937935.1 Hyperolius riggenbachi
CTTCCCAGGATACACAGATTATCCTATCATAGCTCTGGGGAGCCTGACAGAGTGAGAGCCAATATCTGCAAACCACAAGCTCTGTGCATGCTGCTTGTGTTTCAGCATGGCATGCAGTATATACATTTTGTATAGGAAAACTACCAGTGTTTCCCCCCAAAACAAGACATCCTCTGAAAATAAGCCCTAGCACATCTTTTGGAGCAAAAATTAATATAAGACAGTGTCTTATTTTCGGGGAAACACAGTATGTATATATATGTATGTATATATAAATTATTATGCAAATTATATTTTTCCTAAATAGTTAATGCAAGTGGCAGTCAGCATCATTTTTGAGTATGGCTGCCTAACCTATACTGGGCCACCTATGGCTGGCTAAACTACACTGGGGCACCAAAGGTTTATGCACTGAATTCCTCTGGAGAATCCTGCACTTGGATGTGTGTGGGACTCCGGAGGCACCAGAAGCTTCAAATATGTGTTTGCTGCTTTGTAATGGCATTTTAGCAGCTGTTCTCTTAATCTGTTGTATTTGTTTGGCAGGACCCTTTCTCGTTTTGCTTTTATCTGCACAAACTCATGTGTGCTCGGAGTCTGCCACTAATCTGTTAACAGTACAATGATCATGCTTACGTTTTTGTGAAATATAGTAGGTTTTCATACCTTGTCCAAGGCATTCAACTATTTTATGCTTTTTTTCGGCAGCAGAGCGATCATTTTTCTTTCTCATATTGCTTGAAAATGGTGGTCTGCTTCAAGGGCGTAACTAGAAATCGCCTTCCCTTCCTGCACAGGTAAACTGAGAAGCAATGTTATTCAGTTGGCTGCTAGTGCACACTTGAATATGTTTCTCCCATGCAGATAAAAACAGACAGCAGTGAAGCACTGCACACATCTTCTCTATCAATTACCTTAGCTTCTGTGATAAACCGTGCATGTTTTCCCTCATACAGACACACATAGGACTCAATTCACTAAACCGTGATAACTCAAATATCACACCTTATCAAAGATATCACACCTTATCAAAGATATCACACTTTATCAAAGATATCACGCCTTATCAGAGATATCATGCCTTATCAGAGATATCACACCTTATCAAAGATATCACACCTTATCAAAGTTAACACGCCTTATCAGAGTAGCATAGCGAGCGCTAGGAACCCGCAGGGGCTCAGGGCAGGACGAGTGCCATTGCCAATTAGCAGGCATACGTTCGTAGCACTCGCTATGCTACTCTGATAAGGTGTGTTAACTTTGATAAGGTGTGATATCTTTGATAAGGTGTGATATTTGAGTTATTACGGTTTAGTGAATCAAGCCCCATGGTGTGCAGAAAATGCATACAGAAAACCGACAGACTAGTTTGCTCCCAGCATCAGCTTATTACACTCAGTCTGTCCACCGATGGTGGCAGAGCTTGGGGAGGGGTAGAGAGGCTGAGGGCTAGGCACTGTGCACAAGACCCTGCTAAACACAGAATAGGGACGGTCTACAAATCTTTGCAAAACTTTGTATGATTCATTATCACTGGCTGAGCAGAGGCAGTCATTAGAACAGTCATTAGAACAATTGTGCAGAGAGAAAACTTTTTTCTCTTCGTGCCCTTAGGGGCCCCCCTGCGGCTTCTGGGCCCTCTTGCGGCTGCATCCCTTGCAGGGTGTATTCTGGTTTGCTTAACAATGTGGAACACCCTTTTTAAGTAGACTTTCCTTTAATTGGGCTGACCTGGCAAACTAGTTATCAGAGGTGTCTGAGATTGATGTCCGTGATCAGATGAGCCCTGAGACACAATACCATCCATGAGTTTAATTGAAAAACAAAATATTCAATCTTTATGACACTTAAAGGACACCTGAGGCGAAAATAAGCTAATGAAATAAATGATTGTATCTATCTTCCTTCTCCTAAAAATGACTTTTAAAGATATTCCACAGTTTTATTTTATGTTTAAATCTACTTTTTAAGTTTTAACTGTTTTATTGTTTTTTTCTCAATGACACATTCACTGAAGTATGCCAGAGCTAAAATGTATGAACTATTGACCTTTTTTATCTCCTTTCTGCTCTCGCCATTTTCTGCTAGGAAAGTGTTTTATAGTTGGAATTTCTTATCAGTGAGGGTCACACTGTAGTCACTTCCTGTCTGAGTCAGGACTGAGTCAGCCACTTACATACCTGATATTTAACTCTTTCTGGCAGAGAAAGATAAAAAGGAACACAGCCTAGTCATTGGTGTGGCACTCTACATACACATGTCTATCTCATCATGTCACATGTCACATCGGGTATCCTTTAAATAAAATTTGCATAATAATTTGGAACGCAATATGTGTATATATATATATATATATATATATATATATATATATATATATATATATATATGTATGTGTACATATATACATATATACATATATATGTGTGTGTGTGTGTATAACTATTTGCCCCCTTCCTGATTTCTTATTCTTTTGCATGTTTGTCACACTTAAATGTTTCTGCTCATCAAAAACCGTTAACTATTAGTCAAAGATAACATAATTGAACACAAAATGCAGTTTTAAATGATGGTTTTTATTATTTAGTGAGAAAAAAAACTCAAAACCTACATGGCCCTGTGTGAAAAAGTGATTGCCCCCTGAACCTAATAACTGGTTAGGCCACCCTTAGCAGCAATAACTGCAATCAAGCGTTTGCGATAACTTGCAACGAGTCTTTTACAGCACTCTGGAGGAATTTTGGCCCACTCATCTTTGCAGAATTGTTGTAATTCAGCTTTATTTTAGGGTTTTCTAGCATAAACTGCCTTTTTAAGGTCATGCCACATCATCTCAATAGGATTCAGGTCAGGACTTTGACTAGGCCACTCCAAAGTCTTCATTTTGTTTTTCTTCAGCCATTCAGAGGTGGATTTGCTGGTGTGTTTTGGGTCATTGTCCTGCTACAGCACCCAAGATCGCTTCAGCTTGAGTTGACAAACAGATTGCCGGACATTCTCCTTCAGGATTTTTTGGTAGACAGTAGAATTCATGGTTCCATCTATCACAGCATGACTTCCAGGTCCTGAAGCAGCAAAACAACCCCAGACCATCACACTACCACCACCATATTTTACTGTTGGTATGATGTTCTTTTGCTGAAATGCTGTGTTACTTCTACGCCAGATGTAACGGGACACGCACCTTCCAAAAAGTTCAACTTTTGTCTCGTCGGTCCACAAGGTATTTTCCCAAAAGTCTTGGCAATCATTGAGATGTTTTTTAGCAAAATTGAGACGAGCCTTAATGTTCTTTTTGCTTAAAAATGGTTTGCGCCTTGGATATCTGCCATGCAGGCCGTTTTTGCCGAGTCTCTTTCTTATGGTGGAGTTGTGAACACTGACCTTAATTGAGGCAAGTGAGGCCTGCAGTTCTTTATATGTTGTCCTGGGGTCTTTTGTGGCCTCTCGGATGAGTTTTCTCTGCGCTCTTGGGGTAATTTTGGTCGGCCGGCCACTCCTGGGAAGGTTCATCAAAGTTCCATGTTTTTGCCATTTGTGGATAATGGCTCTCACTGTGGTTCGCTGGAGTCCCAAAGCTTTAGAAATGGCTTTATAACCTTTACCAGACTGATAGATCTCAATTACAGTACTTTTGTTCTCATTTGTTCCTGAATTTCTTTGGATCTTGGCATGATGTCTAGCTTTTGAGGTGCTTTTGGTCTACTTCTCTGTGTCAGATAGCTCCTATTTAAGTGATTTCTTGATTGAAACGGGTGTGGCAGTAATCAGGCCTGGGGGTGACTACAGAAATTGAACTCAGGTGTGATAAACCACCGTTAAGTTATTTTTTAACAAGGGGGGCAATCACTTTTTCACACAGGGCCATGTAGGTTTGGAGTTTTTTTTCTCACTAAATAATAAAAACCATCATTTAAAACTGCATTTTGTGATCAATTATGTTATCTTTGACTAATAGTTAACGGTTTTTGATGAGCAGAAACATTTAAGTGTGACAAACATGCAAAAGAATAAGAAATCAGGAAGGGAGGGGGGGGGTTCACACCACTGTGTGTATATATATATATATATATATATATATATATATATATATATATATATATATATCTATATCTATATCTATATCTATATCTATATATATATATATCTATTATGAAAAAGATGTGAAATATTATAGAATGTTACATAGTTACATAGTCCGAGTTAGTGACATAACTATGTACTCTGTAAAGCGCTGCGGAAAATGTTGGCGCTGTATAATAATAATAATCTAACAAATGGGAGCATGTTGTTGAAAAGAGACGGCTTTGCGTTCGGTTCCCGGTGTCCGCCTTTGCCCGCCATGCCATTTGCCTGTAACCCGGTTAAACTGCCGTAACCAAACTCAACAGGCTCAGAAGCAGATCGAGAATCTTGCTTTAATCAGGTTATAACAGATGCTGTATTTAAATAAATGGGCAGAGTTATTAAGGAGCTATTTTTGCACACTCGCTGCAGATTTAATGACCTGTAATCTCCACATCCAGGAAGTGATGTCAGAAGCTGCCTGCAAAAAAAAAAAAAAAAAAAGAAAGAAAGAAAAAATGAAGTATTATTATGAGGCTTTAATGTTGTGTTTTGCTTCGAAGCCTTCAACACAAAACAGCAATAGAACTACAGACATAATCTGGAGCCCCCCCTTGCCTGTCTCTTTCCTGCTGAGATAATGATGACTTCTCTGACAGTCAGTAAGATTCACTGCCCAGGCAGACCCCGATTACTGGAGAGGCCACATGGGCCACGGCCTTGGGCAGCTGCTGCTCTAGAGGGCAGACAGACATGATGAGGGGTTGCTGCATATGGAATAGGAGGCTACAAATAGAAAAGAGAGGCTGAAAATAGGAAGCAACAATAGGTTGCACAAGGAAAGGGAGGGGGCTGCTGCACATGGAAGAGGGGGCTGCTGTACTTGGATGAGGGAGGGGGTGCTGTGCATGGAAGTGGGGGGTGGGTGCTGTACATGGATGAGGGGGTGCACAAGGAAAGGGGAGGGGCTGCACATGGAAGAGGGGGCTGCTGTACTTAGATGAGGGAGGGGGTGTTGTGCATGGATGAGGGGGCTGCTGTACATGGAAGAGAGGTCTGTACAAGAAAAGGGAGGGGGCTGCTGTACATGGATGAGGGGGCTACTATACTTGAATGAGGGAGGGGGTGCTGTGCATGGATGAGGGGGCTGCTGTACATGGATGAGGGGGTGCACAATAAGGAGGGGGCTGTTGTATAAGGAAATGGAGGGGTGCTGTACACGGATGAGGGGGCTGCACACAGAAAGGGAGGGGGCTGCTCTATTTGGATGAGGGGGGTTTGCATAAGATGAAGGGGCTGTACATGGAAAGGGAGGCTAGCTGCTAAACATGGAAAGTGTAGATGCTGTAGATGGATGAGGGGGCTGCACATGGAAATAATGTGGGCTGCTGTACGTGGATCAGGGGGCTGCACAAAAATATTGCAGCAGCCTCCACATCCCTCTCACTAACACAGGTTACCTTTACATAAAAAAATACCAGTTACCTGGTTGTCCTGTTGATCTCTTTGGTGGCAGTAGTGTCCGAATCACACACCTGAAACAAGCATTTAGCTAATCAGCAGGACAGCCAGGCAACTGGTATTGTTTAAGATTCAATAAATATGTCAGCCTCCATATACCTCTCAGTTCAGGTGTCCTTTAAAAACAACAGCAGTTCAAGCAGATAGAGAGGGTGGATTCCACGCAAACAAGCCTGGTGGATTGTCTACTTTGTCTATTTGCCCAGCAAACAGGCCTCCCGTGTTTACTAAAAAGCTCCCAGTCTATGCAGAGAAGGGAAAATCAATGATTGTTTAATTGCTTGTAAAAGAAAAAGTGATTTGGCGTTGTAGCGTGACTCAGCGAGTGAGAGAGCCGCAAGACTCCACTCCTTCTACCAACGTACCTTCCCTCCAGCACATATATCAGTGTCTCTGTCACCTCTGTCACCCTTTGTCCCAAATATCTGCTGCTCGCTTTTAAGGGACTAATATCTAATCCTGCTGAGAAGAAAATATTTCTTTGTCTTTTCAATCTATTAATAATCTCCGTGACTGGCTGATGCGAACTAAAACATTTTGGAATGATCCGGCCCTTCACCACCCACTTCCTGCTCAGTCGGACCGCCAGAGAGGCCAAGATGTGACCACAGGAAGCTCAGTCTGTGCCCCGCCCATTTGAAGTCTGAACAGCTGAGGATGCTGAGAAGGCCTGCCCACAGAGACACACGCCTGTTTTCATTGGATGCTGCACCCCTGTGATTTGGGTGCAGCAACTGCTTAAAGGGATCACTGCACCTCGTTTACAAAATGAATGAAATTAAACTTCCCATAAGGGAGGTTCATAAATGGAGTGTGTCATAGGCGGGAGAGGGGGCAGTCATTACTTACCTTTAGGGGGCTGCTCTTTAGCGCTGTCTTTATGCTGGAATCCATCTTCTTCCAGGGAAACCCGCAGCTGCTGGTGTGAAGCACATGCGGAAGAGTAGTGAACCACCAATTGTTGGGCCACCACAATGCATGCTGGGAAATGCAGTCTTTTGAGATCACCTGCCATGCATTGCAGCGATCCAAGACTTACCCTACCACCAAGCAGGGCAGTTTCTAGGCTAAATTGCACCCAGGACGAAGGTGTAAAAATTGCGCACTCCCCCGTGGACTTGTAAACCCTTGCTCTTTAGGGACAGTCACACAGCCACAGGTCACGAGTAGATCCGCCTACTTAGTAGTGACCAGCCGCTCATCCAGGAGGAAGCAGGGACCAGGAAAACACACAGGGGAAGAGAGCTCGGAAAGCCGACTCCTCCATGGGCGTCGTGCACTGACAGCCTGCAGTACCGCTACAGGACATCAGGTGTCATCACGCGGAGGTGACAGTCTGCAGTACCGCTACAGGACTCATATCCCGACCGTGATAACTCATATCGCGGCCGTGATAACTCATATAGCGGCCGTGATAACTCATATAACTACCATGTTTGTGGGCGGAGACACTGCTGGCTTGCCACTCCCTCCCTTCTGTTGTCCCCTATGAAAGGCAATGGGGAAAAGGCCCCCAAAGTATAAATAAAATAGCTTAAAAACAATCACAATGAAAGGGGGAGGTTTGCAAAAATTTTAATTAACTGCTCACTTCCCCAGGCTAGTATCAGTGCCTAATATAACGAGCTGAGTTTTCAGCTCAGTTTTTCAGGCAATAAACTGAGCAACTAGACAGGGTCTAGCAGAGGCGCTTGGTCTATTGAAGACTGTCAGGAACTAGCCCGCGGCACGCCTGCGTATACGGTTCCCGACTGCGGGTTTGACCAGATCAAGCAGGGAGCAGCCTTATTCAAGCTACAAACAAGGCTGGGACCCAGGGGCGTAGCAATAGCCATAGCAGCCATAGCAACCGCTATGGGGCCCTGGAGAGGAGGGGGCCCAGGTGGTACTTGATGTGTTCACTTTTAACTTTTCTTTGTTTCTCCACCCGCTGACCTTGTCTCTTAACCCCAAGACTACACTCAATGTACAATGTATGAGAATGTAAATTGACCAATAAACTCATAGGGGAAGGTGGCATTGCTTAAGGGCCTGTTCAGACTATCTGCGTATGAAGAATGCGTTTAAAATCAAAGAAACGCAAGTTGAAAAACGCATGCGTTTTTCTTGCATTCTAATGCGTATTCTATTGCGTTTTGCACACACACGTGACCCAGGGGAAAAAAAAGAATTATGGGAACCGCAGAGGGAAACGGACCCTAAAAACGCAATAGTACGCGTTTTTGATACGCGTCCATAGACTTTCATTGCGTCCGTTTCTATGCGTATCGCACAGAACTGCATGCAGCAATGCGGATAAGAAACATATGCGTCTCATACGCATACATGTGAACTAGCACATTCAAAAGCATTAGGAGCCGTTTCTATGCGTTTTTGGTACCCGTACGTGTTCCCTGAAAACGGCTAGGAACGCGCATAGTCTGAACAGGCCTTAAGAGTGCCTAGTTCTGAGGGCCCCATGAAAATTTTGCTATGGGGCCCCATAATTTCTAGCTACGCCACTGCTGGGACCCCTCAAAAGCTCCTTACTGCCACCACTAGCGGTTTGCTAGACACGTTCACTCAGCTGTCGAGTGCTCAATACGCAATCTGCGTTTTCGTATTTGGGTCAGCTTTGCGCTTAGGCCGAATACGAGAACACCACACGCACACAGTTGCAATCTTACACTGTAGTGCAGCAAAACCACTAACAGTCGTTCTGAACGATACTGTTAGACTTCCCACTTGGCTGTCGAGCGCAGAAGTGCCCCATACACACAATGCAATTACAATTTCAGATGGTAGTGTTGCTCAAGCATACAATTAGGCATGGACTTATACACAGCTACACTGCAGTCTCCTCTAGGCTATGAGTGTTAGTTTAGTACAGCAGAAGTCAAGCTTATTAAATAATAATTTAATATTCCAGGAAAAAAGTGGAACAATGCAGAACAGAATATATACAAAAGATTACAAAAAACAAAATCAAAGGTTACAAAATTAAGAGTTTACAAAGATACACACAAAGCCATTTGCTTACCAAAATACAGGGATCCAGATAGAAGAACCTTGGACTTTTGTGGACGGACACAGCTCTGGCTTGACCAGGAGCCCCTTAGCTTGGGCCGGGAGTCCAGCTGCAGCTACTGTCAGAAGAGGACTGATTTTAGGTATCTGTCCCCGGTTTTTTATAATGGAATATTTGCCTTGAGGCTGTAAGCCTGTTTGGACGGGGGGAACTAGATTTAATTACATCCTCAGACATAATTAGATTTCCAGATATCTAACATCCACATGTAAAAAATGTACTATAGCCCACAAACAACAAAAGACTTCCTTAACCTCCAATTTCCCCTAGGTTAAAGTGTATTTTAGTACATACATGAAAAGACTTCCCTAGTCCACGTTACAGGTGACAAACACATTGTTGACAGTATTGGCCTGAATAGCCATCTCCTAATTAGAGGCTAGGTAGACAGTTCCTAATTACTGTCCAGGTTCCTTTGCCTATTGAAGGGGACTGGTCTATTCAATGAAGACAATGGCAGTTCCCTTGATCTCTGCCCTCAATGCAAATTTAATCTACATACAGACATTATCCCGGTGACACCTTCCAAAAGCCAGACTGGCTGACATACAATCCCATATGATACAGCAGTACACAGCAGACATAAAAATGGGAAAATGAAATTCATATTACTGTATTATCCTTAACAGCATCAGCACCCCAATATATCACCACAAAGACCCTATCTAGTTGCTCCTTCAATTGCCCGATGAAGCAGAATTGCACCTGTGAAACGCGTTGCACTGTGGAGTAGTCGATTAAAGCTTTTTTAAAAAACTTACGAGGCCAAAATGGCTAAAAAAGCCAAGTACCTGCAAGATGTTTAAAAGCACGGAGGACGCCGTCCGCGCCCTCCGTGCAGTTCCGCCGGGTCCCCTTCCTGAGATCGCCCCCCATGTCGATCGCGACCCCACAGGCCGGGTCGGGCTCTCATGCCGCTCCCAATATGGCCGCTTCCTCTGGCTGTGCAGTCCGCCTGGCCGCGAGTACGGCTGCGCAGCTCTACAGCCAACCCCCCGAACCACGCACTGTAGCGTGGATCGGAGGAGTTGGCCGTAGAGCTGCGCAGCCGCACACGCGGCCAGGTGGACTGCGCAGCCGCGACCAGAGGAAGCGGCCATATTGTGAGCGGAAGGAGAGCCCGACCCGGCCTGTGGGGTCGCGATCGACATGGGGGGCGATCTCAGGAAGGGGACCCGGCGGAACTGCACGGAGGGCGCGGACGGCGTCCTCCGTGCTTTTCAACATCTTGCAGGTACTTGGCTTTTTTAGCCATTTTGGCCTCGTAAGTCCTTTAAGACACCGTTTTCATGTCTTCTGTTGGGGAGGTAAGTCCGCCACTGCCTCCCTTTTTGTAATTTTTTTTAAAAAGTTGTTTTTACTCTGTTTGGCGCCTCTGTACAAGTTTACAGTATTACCAGTGTGAATCCAGGACACCTGAGTGGAGATTGATTTTCTCCACATGCCAAGCTGGGTTGGGTGCCCAGGTAGCAATCAAATTTTATGAGTGTTATTGTACATTTATAATTTTGCCAATTGAGCAACAATACTGAACTATCTGGTATCTGGATTCCCTTTTGTGCGTGTGTGTGTGTGCGCTGTTTACAGGTAATCCACATCTTATCTCTCAAGCGGGCCCGAGATTTTCCAGCATGTCCGATCGATATATGCGACCAATTTCGGCCCGAAATTGGTCACCTTGCCCATCGGGCATGCTCTGAGAGATAACCGATTTTAATCTGATTCGATTATAATTATTGAACCTATTTATGTAACCTATGGGCACCTTAAAGAGGCACTTAAGTCTCAAAAAAAAAGTTTTACTCACCTGGGGCTTCCCTCAGCCCCCTGCAGCTGATCGGTGCCCTCGTCGTGTGTCTACGATCCTTCCGTCCCCGCCGGCGACCACTTCCGGTTTCGCAGTCAGGACCCGACAGGCTTGGAACGCAAGTGATTCTTTGCGTTCCCAGCCACAATATCTCCCCCTATGCTGCTATTGCGGCCTTCCTTGGAAGTGGTCGCCGGCGGGGACGGGAGGATCGCAGAGACACGGCGAGGGCACCAATCCGCTGCAGGGGGCTGAGGGAAGTCCCAGGTGAGTAAAACTCTTTTTTTTTTTTTGAGACTTAAGGTTCACTTTAAAGTCAATGGGAATCAAACCGTTAACCTAAAAAAAAGTCAGATACTTAGCTAAGGAGAGGGAAGGCTCTGAGTCCTATAGAGCCTTCCCGCTCCTCTCCCAGGGCCCTCGGTGCAGTGGCAGCTCCCCGGTTTGAATCCCCCACCGCAGGGGACTTTGGAAGTCTTCGGGAGCTGAGTCCTCTCGAAGACAGGCAGCTCCATACACATGAGTGTGGGAGAGAGGGCACTTGCACATGGCCAGTTCGGAGCGGCCTGTCTTCGGGAGCACTCGGACTCCTGAAGACTTCCGAAGTCCCCCATGGCGGGAGATTAGGGTAGTATTTGACCAAATTGGTTGAATACTACTCCCGGGGAGCCAGCGCTGGAACGGGGACTGGGAGAGGAGCAGTAAGGCTCTATAAGACCCAGAGCATCTGTATTCCTTAGGTAAGTATCTGGCTATTTTTTTTTTAGTGCTGATTCCCATTGACTTAAAGGTGTGAACAGGATCATGACAGGCTAATTGACCTTCTGAGTTTTAGGTTGATTTTAGAAGAAATCCCCTAATTGGCCATTGATATCAGGACTATAAACATGATACTCTGTTGCTGATGATAACTTTATTTTGTTGCCTTTTTGAAGAGCCATGCATTCTAAGAAACCGCAAGAACTTGTTCTCCTGAAGTTGTTGATGGTGTTGGCCAGCAGTGACCCAGTTAGATATATTATGGTGGTTGTGCCATCAGTCTTCCTGCAGGTGCAGCTAAGCTTCTAATACGTACGTTGTGCTGCCGATGGCAGAATCGCCAACAGGTGTCCAGAAGCAAGACTACGGAGAGTCCTCTTCTCAGAATTATTTAGTGGACCATTGTTTTGCTTGCATTTTTGTAGAAGACCAATTATGGTTTTCTTATCTAAAGCTACTTTCCCACTGGTGTGTTGCGGTGTGGTTTAACATGGCCGGTGCATTGCGGTATAATGCAGTATTAACTTTTTTCAAAAAATTGTTGCTACACATTTGCTTTAACCATTATAGTCGCTCGGACGTGAGTCTCTCGTTCAGCCGTGGACATGAGACTCACATCTGTGTGTGCAGTTTGCATTTTGCGGGCTGGAGGACCTTATCCTGGCTCTGTATCCTACTTAAGAAGAGATTGCTGCTCCAAATGCGGAGACTATGGCCCATCTGTCTTCTGCAGCCCCGGGGAGTTGTGTAATGTACGTACTTCATGGCTCTGGAGTTATGGAGAGCCCATGCCATGTTGTAGATCCATGTAGTATTCCCCCCTGCTGTCACCGGTATAGCTGAGCGGCAAGCCATACAGTGTGGGAAACATACAGTGATAGAGGCACGCTGTGCTAAGGTAATGTTGTCCGCAATAATTACACACAACGCTCCTATCCATCTCCCTGACCATCCGTGAAGGCCTCATACTGTGCCACTTCTACCACAAATGCAATCACAACTCTAATTGGCCTTTTTAGTGATGGACACAACAGACTAAGGTCATACTTATAAATCTCTGTGTTTATTGCAACAGTGTTACATATAAGTCATTTTAAACCAAATTTCATGTTTAATTTCTTCCTCAGACCCCACTACATAACTTAAAGATGCAACCTCACCCCCAAAACCACCTAAATACTCATCTAATGGGTTTCCAATCTCAATTTGAATATCATATGCCCTCATGTCCGTGCCATAGTCCAAATCTAATGTTCCTGCCATAGTCCCATCTAATGCCCCTGTCATGGTCCCATGATCCCATCTAAAGTTCCTGCTTTGCGTACGTTAAAAAGGGGCGCTGGGAAAAAAGGGTGCGGGGTTTTAAACGATAAGCATGGATAACGTTTAAAAATGAATTGTACTGTATTTCGTTTAAAATTAATGTTTTATAAAGTTATAAATCATTAAATAATGTGCATGAAATCGGCAATTGTAAAAACGTTAATCTTCCGTTTAAATAGTGAAACGTATAATACCGTTTAAACATTTTTTACTAAGTAACCCTCCCTGTACCTACCCCTAACTCCTAGACCCCCCTGTTGGTGCCTAAACCTAAGACCCCCCTGTTGGTGCCTAAACCTAAGACCCCCCTGTTGGTGCCTAAACCTAAGAACCTCTCTGTTGGTGCCTAAATCTAAGACCCCCCTGTTGGTGCCTAAACCTAAGACCCCCCTGATGGTGCCTAAACCTAAGACCCTCCTTAGAGAGCACTGTATTGTGTGTAGAATAATGTTTTAAAAACCGTAAGGGATAAAATATATTACAATTTACATTACGTACTGATCGCTTTGTTTCGTGAATAATAATGTTTTACAAACAGTAAGGGATAACTTTTAAAATGTTTTATTGAAATAGGAAACGTAAATCATCACAAGCAGTTATAAAACATGAAAAATCTTCGGGCGCCGTTGGTAAACGTTATTCTCGGGCGCCCTTTTTCCCTGTTCGGCGCCCAGTAAACGATAATTATTATGGGAGTGAATGGCGGTGCCCGATTTGTCCACTAGCCACCTGCGCCCTTTTTTACGGTTTCCTCCTGCCATAGCCCCATCTAATGTCCCTGTCATAGTTTGATGTCTGGATTAGTTATAATCATAGTTTAATAATCCTAACACAGTTTAATGTCCCCATGCTCATCAAAGTCTAAAGTCCATAACAAAGGTATAGTCTAATTTCTCTACCCTTGTCACAGTCTTATCTCCCTAACATAGTTAGGGCTGGTTCAGAAGGACCACATTGGAAGTATTGTCTCGCACTCACTAATGGATCAAACCCATAGTCTGTAAGGGGAGTGCAACAGCTGAAAAGAGGGATGCAGTATTCAACAAGGAGGAAAGTTGGCACATCCAAAATAAATCTTTATTAGTTCCATGTAAAAATATGGCCAACGTTTCGGAGCCGCGTAGGGCCTCTTTGTCAAGGCAATATTTGCTCTGAGGCAAAGATCTGTTTGCTGCTGCACAAAAATTCTACATAGGAATTTGGGAGTCTGGCTCCTCTAAAACACTCACTGTCAGTGATGTGTATTCATCCAGGGGCAGTAGCACCCCGGATGAATACACATCGCTGATAGACTTTGCCTCAGAGCAAATATTGCCTTGACAAAGGGGCCCTACGCGGCTCCGAAACGTTGGCCATATTTTTACATGGAACGAATAAAGATTTATTTTGGATGTGCTAGCTTTCCTCCTGGGTTCAGAAGGACATCTGAACCAGCCGCCCACGGCAGCCTGGTATCTCGGTGGCACTTCCTGGCATACAGAGTTGTTCATCCCTGGAGGGGGACACGGAAGCATGGTGGTAAACAATGCTTGCATCCAGAATTGACTATGTGCCCAGCAGACAACTGAGAAAATCAAGATCAAAATGGATGGCAATCATTCATGTGAATGGACAGCATTAAATGACGGGCCCCAAGGCCATCGTCTACCGGTGCAGAATCGTCCATGTGAACTACAGTAGCTGTCACAGTTGGTGTACATTTGGATTGAACGAGGGCACATTGTCGTTCCGCTGATTGGATCGTTAGTAGAAACATGACGATGAGGACCCAGAAGTGTAAACTTTTGCACGCGTCAGAACTTTGAATAGATCAATCGTTTATTATCGTTTGGTACAAACTATTCCCACCGATTATTACCGGGACGATCAGTCTCCATGGATAATCATAGCTGTTTTTAAACATTGTTGGGACATTTTTTTGAAACAATTCTCAGCCGACCCGTCGTTTCTTCGGGGGTGACAGAGGTCAGGAGTTTGTACGGAGCATCAGTGTACGGAGCATCAGTGTACGGAGCATCAGTGTACGGAGCATCAGTGTACGGAGCATCAGTGTACGGAGCATCAGTGTACGGAGCATCAGTGTACGGAGCATCAGTGTACGGAGCATCAGTGTACGGAGTATCAGTGTACGGAGCGTAAGTTCTGGAACACTTGGATCCAACATGAGTTTTGGGTAGAGTGGCCCTATTAAAACCCGAGCAGCTGACGGCCCCGTGACGGCGTTCCAGTCTTCATCGCAGTATATTAAGACGCGAGAATGCTGACTTAGGACAAGCGTGGTATGTTTAGTCTCATTAGCAATGTGATGCCGAGCATTGAGTCATAAATAAGTTTTGGGAAACATAATGGGAGCTTTGGGGGAGGCGGCTCTGCTCGTGCTTCCACGTAACCCACTTAGATAAATGATGAGGCTGCTGCTATAGTCACTCACTGGGCAGGTGTGAAAGGCTGAACTCTGGTGCACAAATAACCCAAATAAGACACATTACTGACACTATATTAATATGTGTGGATCTGCTGTTCCATGCTGGATCAGACTCTCTGTTCTGTACATTGCGTCCGCAGTGGGAGGGGCCTGATGGCGGCCCAGCACTGGTGGGTGCAGCGCGGACGCACATGAATGATCCACCCCCAAACTTTAGCCCTCCGCATGTATTTGAGAGATGACACAGGGTAGCGCTTCTTGTAACTCTTCCGGTTTCTCGGCTTTGACCTCTGCTCTGAAAGCATCCAAAACTAAATATTCAAAGACCTTCAAGGACTATTGACTTATATTACCGCAAATAAGCCAAACGTTTTATACAAACATTTTGGGCAAAAATTGGGGAGGGGGGGGGGTGCTCAGCTGATTCGCTATTGATATGATAGGGCAATGCAATGTGCGAGGCCCGCCCATGCAGATCACACGTTGGAAGTGTACCTGTGATCATAAATACCTCCCCTAGCTACAGCTACAGTCTGTGTCCCCCTTAGCTTTGTAACACTTAAAGAGAATCTGTATTGTTAAAATCGCACAAAAGTAAACATACCAGTGCGTTAGGGGGCATCTCCTATTACCCTCTGTCACAATTTTGCCGCTCCTCGCCGCATTAAAAGTGGTTAAAAACAGTTTTAAAAAGTTTGTTTATAAACAAACAAAATGGCCACCAAAACAGGAAGTAGATTGATGTACAGTATGTCCACACATAGAAAATACATCCATACACAAGCAGGCTGTATACAGCCTTCCTTTTGAATCTCAAGAGATCATTTGTGTGTTTCTTTCCCCCTGCAGCTATCTTCCACTGAAGTGTCAGGCTGTTTCTTCCTGCAGAGTGCAGACAGCTCTGCCTGTATGTAATTCCTCTGTATGTGAAAGCCCAGCCAGCTCAGAGGAGGATTTATCCAGCTTGTAAAAGATAAGAGAGAAGAGAGAAGCTGCTCTAATCTAAATAATACACAGGCAGTGTGCAGAGAGGGGCCTGGATGGGGGAGTTCATAGCAGAACCACAACACTGAAGAACTTGGCAGCCTTCCAGACACAGGCCTGACAAGTCTGACAAGAGAGAGATAAGTTGATTTATTACAGAGATGGTGATAGTAGAACGTGCTGCAGTAAGCCAGAACACATTAGAATAGCTTTTGGAACTTGTAGGATGATAAAAAACAGGATGCAATTTTTGTTACGGAGTCTCTTTAAGCCAGAAAAAAAAATGAGTTTTACTCACCTGGGGCTTCTACCAGCCCCCTGCAGCAGTCCTGTGCCCTCGCAGCCACTCACTAATCCTCTGGTCCCCCGCTGCCAGCTAGTTCTGCTTCTACCAGCCCCCTGCAGCAGTCCTCTGCCCTCGCAGCCACTCACTAATCCTCTGGTCCCCCGCTGCCAGCTAGTTCTGCTTCTACCAGCCCCCTGCAGCAGTCCTGTGCCCTCGCAGCCCCTCACTAATCCTCTGGTCCCCCGCTGCCAGCTAGTTCTGCCTCTACCAGGCCCCTGCAGCAGTCCTGTGCCCTCGCAGTCGCTCACTGCTCCTCTGGTCCCCCGCTGCCAGCTAGTTCTGCTTCTATCAGCCCCCTGCAGCAGTCCTGTGCCCTCGCAGCCACTCACTAATCCTCTGGTCTCCCACTGCCAGCTAGTTTCGCTTTTGCCGACAGGCCCGTCAGGACTGGCCACGCGTAGCTTTTTCCGCATTCCCAACTGTAATTCGCGCTATTGCGGGCCGCAACGCGTACAAAAATATGTGTTGCCGCATTACGAAAGCATAGATATGCGGCAACGTGTATTTTTGTACGCGTTGTGGCCCGCAATAGCGCTAATTGCAGTTGAGAATGCGGAAAAAGCTATGCGTGGACAGTCCTGACGGGCCTGTCGGCAAAAACTAAACTAGCTGGCAGCGGGGGCACAGGACTGCTTCAGGGGGCTGGTAGAAGCCCCAGGTGAGTAAAACTCATTTTTTTTTTCTGACTTAAGGTTCACGTTAAGGCTGCAGGCTGACTGCAGTCACATGACAGGAAGCCTGGAGCTCTCCCTACAGTCACATGACAGTGAGTTTGAAGGTCTAATGCAAACATTTGGCGTGTTCGATTTGCCCCCTATACATCATCGTGGAGCCAAACTGACCCCTTACCTCACAGTCAGCAAACACATGGCAGCCAATCAGCTAGCACCCCCTCCTGGACCCCCCATTCCTCTATCAAACAGCAGTTTTGGTGACCATATTGGATTAATTCTCTGCTGGCTGCTGACTGTTAGTAAGAGCAGGGTCAGACTTGCTGCAGATAGGTAGGGAAAGCATTAGCTAGGCCTGTGTTCATATTCCTCACTTGCTGTGAAAGCACCCGAAACAGGCCTATTGAGGGCTAGCACATCGGTCTCCTGTGGTTTTTTTGTGTGTGACACTCCACAGCCCACTGACACTCAGAGCTGTGTGCACACCACTGCTGTTGCCACATTAAGTTGGAGGCACAGAACCACTCCAGTACATTATTATCTCACTGTATTCTGATAGTACTATTGTATCTCTCTGTGTGAGACACTCCACAGCCCACTGACACCCAGAGCTGTGTACACACTAGTGTTGGGCGAATAGTGTTCGCCACTGTTCGGGTTCTGCAGAACATCACCCTGTTCGGGTGATCGAGTTCGGCCGAACATCTGATGGTGTTCGGCCAAACTGTTCGGCCATATGGCCGAACTAAGAGCGCATGGCCGAACGTTCCCCGAACGTTCGGCTAGCGCTGTGATTGGCCGAACGGGTCACGTGTAGTGTTGGGCGAACATCTAGATGTTCGGGTTCGGGCCGAACATGGTCGCGATGTTCGGGTGTTCGAGCCGAACTTTGAACATAATGGAAGTCAATGGGGACCCGAACTTTCGTGCTTTGTAAAGCCTCCTTACATGCTACATACCCCAAATTTACAGGGTATGTGCACCTTGGGAGTGGGTACAAGAGGAAAATTTTTTTTAGCAAAAAGAGCTTATAGTTTTTGAGAAAATCGATTTTAAAGTTTCAAAGGGAAAACTGTCTTTTAAATGCGGGAAATGTCTGTTTTCTTTGCACAGGTAACATGCTTTTTGTCGGCATGCAGTCATAAATGTAATACATATAAGAGGTTCCAGGAAAAGGGACCGGTAACGCTAACCCAGCAGCAGCACACGTGATGGAGCAGGAGGAGGGCGGCGCAGGAGGAGAAGGCCACGCTTTGAGACACAACAACCCAGGCTTTGCATGAGGACAAGAAGCGTGCGGATAGCAATTTGCATTTTGTCGCCATGCAGTCATAAATGTAATACAGTTGAGAGGTACAATAAACAGTAATTGGTGTTGTCCAGAATGCGCACAATGCGTGGGTCGCGTTCAATGCAGTCCTAGGCCGAAGAGGTCATAGCCTAGGGTCACAAAAACCTGTTTATTTGGGCAATTTCAATGGTGGCGAGTCTGACGTACATAAATCGCAGCAATGGCCGTTAGCAACGTCTGAATCTCACGAAATGTCTCATGCAGGTAGAAGACATATTGTTAGACTTGGGCTCCAAAGATGGGTTCCCTACATCTCTGCAAACCAGAGTTACAGGGCTCCAAATTTGGTAAAATCCCCCATAGGCTTTCATTGGGCCTCCTATTTACAGTTCCAAAATCTCACATCTTTTCAAAGGGCAATTGCTCAGCAGTGGCAAATTTTCTAGCATTTTAGGGACCCTTAGGGGGAACATGACTGGTGAGTTTCGGGCCCCTAGGCCGAAGAGGTCATAGCCTAGGATCACAAAAACCTGTTTATTTGGGCAATTTCAATGGTAGTTATGCTGACGTACATAAATCTCAGCCATGGCCGTTAGCAACGTTTGAATTTCACGAAATGTCTCATGCAGGTAGAAGACATATTGTTAGACTTGGATTCCAAAGATGGGGTCCCTACATCTCTGCAAACCAGAGTTACAGGGGTCCAAAATTGGTAAAATCCCCCATAGGCTTCCATTGCCTCCCTATTTCACTTTCCAAAATCTCACATCTTTTCAAAGGGCAATTGCTCAGCAGTGGCAAATTTTCTAGCATTGTAGGGACCCTTAGGGGGAACATGACTGGTGAGTTTCGGGCCCCTAGGCCAAAGAGGTCATAGCCTAGGGTCACAAAAACCTGTTTATTTGGGCTATTTCAATGGTAGTGATGCTGACGTACATAAATCTCAGCCATGGCCGTTAGCAACGTCTGAATTTCACGAAATGTCTCATGCAGGTAGAAGACATATTGTTAGACTTGGATTCCAAAGATGGGGTCCCTACATCTCTGCAAACCAGAGTTACAGGGGTGCAAAATTGGTAAAATCCCCCATAGGCTTTCATTGCCTCCCTATTTCACTTTCCAAAATCTCACATCTTTTCAAAGGGCAATGGCTCAGCAGTACCAAATTTTCTAGCATTGTAGGGACTCTTAGGGGGATCATGACTGGTGAGTTTTTCCACTGCTGAGCCATTGCCCTTTGAAATGGTGTGAGATTTTGGAACGGTAAATAGTAGGCCCAATGAAAGCCTATGGGGGATTTTACCAATTTTGGAGCCCTGTAACTCTGGTTTGCAGAGATGTAGAGACCCCATCTTTGGAATCCAAGTCTAACAATATGTCTTCTACCTGCATGAGACATTTCGTGAGATTCAGACGTTGCTAACGGCCATTGCTGCGATTTATGTACGTCAGACTCGCCACCATTGAAATAGCCCAAATAAACAGGTTTTTGTGACCCTAGGCTATGACCTATTTGGCCTAGGGGCCCGAAACTCACCAGTCATGTTCCCCCTAAGGGTCCCTACAATGCTAGAAAATTTGCCACTGCTGAGCAATTGCCCTTTGAAAAGATGTGAGATTTTGGAAAGTGAAATAGGGAGGCAATGGAAGCCTATGGGGGATTTTACCAATTTTGGACCCCTGTAACTCTGGTTTGCAGAGATGTAGGAACCCCATCTTTGGAATCCAAGTCTAACAATATGTCTTCTACCTGCATGAGACATTTCGTGAAATTCAGACGTTGCTAACGGCCATGGCTGAGATTTATGTACGTCAGCATAACTACCATTGAAATTGCCCAAATAAACAGGTTTTTGTGACCCTAGGCTATGACCTCTTCGGCCTAGGACTGCATTGAACGCGACCCACGCATTGTGCGCATTCTGGACAACACCAATTACTGTTTATTGTTTATTGAACCTCTCATCTGTATTACATTTATGACTGCATGGCGACAAAACGCAAATTGCTATCCGCACGCTTCTTGTCCTCATGCAAGGCTTGGGTTGTTGTGTCTCAAAGCGTGGCCTTCTCCTCCTGCGCCGCCCTCCTCCTGTTCCATCACGTGTGCTGCTGCTGGGTTAGCGTTACCGGTCCCTTTTCCTGGAACCTCTTATCTGTATTACATTTATGACTGCATGCCGACAAAAAGCATGTTACCTGTGCAAAGAAAACAGACATTTCCCGCATTTAAAAGACAGTTTTCCCTTTGAAACTTTAAAATCGATTTTCTCAAAAACTAGAAGCTCTTTTTGCTAATTTTTTTCCCCTCTTGTACCCACTCCCAAGGTGCACATACCCTGTAAATTTGGGGTATGTAGCATGTAAGGAGGCTTTACAAAGCACGAAAGTTCGGGTGCCCATTGACTTCCATTATGTTCGGAGTTCGGCTCGAACACCCGAACATCGCGGCCATGTTCGGCCCGAACCCGAACATCTAGATGTTCGCCCAACACTAGTACACACTACTGCTGTTACCTCATTAAGTTGCAGGCACAGAACCACTCCAGTGCATTATTATGTCACTGTATTCTGATAGTACTATTGTATCTCTCTGTGTGACACCCCACAGCCCACTGACACTCAGAGCTGTGTGCACACTACTGCTGCTGCCTCATTACACTGCAGGCACAGAACCCCTCCAGTGCATTATTATGTCACTGTATTCTGATAGTACTATTGTATCTCTCTGTGTGACACTCCACAGCCCACTGACACCCAGAGCTGTGTGCACACTACTGCTGTTACCTCATTACACTGCAGGCACAGAACCCCTCCAGTGCATTATTATGTCACTGTAGTCTGATAGTACTATTGTATCTCTCTGTGTGACACCCCACAGCCCACTGACACTCAGAGCTGTGTGCACACTACTGCTGCTGCCTCATTACACTGCAGGCACAGAACCCCTCCAGTGCATTATGTCACTGTATTCTGATAGTACTATTGTATCTCTCTGTGTGACACTCCACAGCCCACTGACACCCAGAGCTGTGTGCACACTACTGCTGTTACCTCATTACACTGCAGGCACAGAACCCCTCCAGTGCATTATTATGTCACTGTAGTCTGATAGTACTATTGTATCTCTCTGTGTGACACCCCACAGCCCACTGACACTCAGAGCTGTGTGCGCACTACTGCTGTTACCTCATTACACTGCAGGCACAGTACCACTCCAGTGTATTATTATGTCACTGTAGTCTGATAGTACTATTGTATCTCTCTGTGTGACACCCCACAGCCCACTGACACTCAGAGCTGTGTGCGCACTACTGCTGTTACCTCATTACACTGCAGGCACAGTACCACTCCAGTGTATTATTATGTCACTGTACTCTGATAGTACTATTGCATCTCTCTGTGTGACACCCCACAGCCCACTGACACTCAGAGCTGTGTGCACACTACTGCTGTTACCTCATTACACTGCAGGCACAGTACCACTCCAGTGCATTATTATGTCACTGTAGTCTGATAGTACTATTGTATCTCTCTGTGTGACACCCCACAGCCCACTGACACTCAGAGCTGTGTGCGCACTACTGCTGTTACCTCATTACACTGCAGGCACAGTACCACTCCAGTGCATTATTATGTCACTGTAGTCTGATAGTACTATTGTATCTCTCTGTGTGACACCCCACAGCCCACTGACACTCAGAGCTGTGTGCGCACTACTGCTGTTACCTCATTACACTGCAGGCACAGTACCACTCCAGTGTATTATTATGTCACTGTACTCTGATAGTACTATTGCATCTCTCTGTGTGACACCCCACAGCCCACTGACACTCAGAGCTGTGTGCACACTACTGCTGTTACCTCATTACACTGCAGGCACAGTACCACTCCAGTGCATTATTATGTCACTGTAGTCTGATAGTACTATTGTATCTCTCTGTGTGACACCCCACAGCCCACTGACACCCAGAGCTGTGTGCACACTACTGCTGTTACCTCATTACACTGCAGGCACAGAACCACTCCAGTGCATTATTATGTCACTGTATTCTGATAGTACTATTGTATCTCTCTGTGTGTGACACTCCACAGCCCACTGACACCCAGAGCTGTGCACACTACTGCTGTTACCTCATTACACTGCAGGCACAG
Source organism: Hyperolius riggenbachi (assembly GCF_040937935.1). Lineage (NCBI taxonomy): Eukaryota > Metazoa > Chordata > Amphibia > Anura > Hyperoliidae > Hyperolius > Hyperolius riggenbachi. The sequence continues at coordinate 233,354,545 of NC_090657.1, forward strand.
AACCACTCCAGTGCATTATTATGTCACTGTACTCTGATAGTACTATTGTATCTCTCTGTGTGACACTCCACAGCCCACTGACACCCAGAGCTGTGTGCACACTACTGCTGTTACCTCATTACACTGCAGGCACAGAACCACTCCAGTGCATTATTATTTCCCTGTATTCTGATAGTACTATTGTATCTCTCTGTGTGTGACACTCCACAGCCCACTGACACCCAGAGCTGTGCACACTACTGCTGTTACCTCATTACACTGCAGGCACAGAACCACTCCAGTGCATTATTATGTCACTGTACTCTGATAGTACTATTGTATCTCTGTGTGACACACCACAGCCCACTGACACCCAGAGCTGTGTGCACACTACTGCTGTTACCTCATTACACTGCAGGCACAGAACCACTCCAGTGCATTATTATGTCACTGTAGTCTGATAGTACTATTGTATCTCTCTGTGTGACACCCCACAGCCCACTGACACTCAGAGCTGTGTGCACACTACTGCTGCTGCCTCATTACACTGCAGGCACAGAACCCCTCCAGTGCATTATTATGTCACTGTATTCTGATAGTACTATTGTATCTCTCTGTGTGACACTCCACAGCCCACTGACACCCAGAGCTGTGTGCACACTACTGCTGTTACCTCATTACACTGCAGGCACAGAACCCCTCCAGTGCATTATTATGTCACTGTAGTCTGATAGTACTATTGTATCTCTCTGTGTGACACCCCACAGCCCACTGACACTCAGAGCTGTGTGCGCACTACTGCTGTTACCTCATTACACTGCAGGCACAGAACCACTCCAGTGCATTATTATGTCACTGTACTCTGATAGTACTATTGTATCTCTGTGTGACACCCCACAGCCCACTGACCCCCAGAGCTGTGTGCACACTACTGCTGTTACCTCATTAAGTTGCAGGCACAGAACCACTCCAGTGCATTATTATTTCCCTGTATTCTGATAGTACTATTGTATCTCTCTGTGTGACACCCCACAGCCCACTGACACCCAGAGCTGTGCACACTACTGCTGTTACCTCATTACACTGCAGGCACAGAACCACTCCAGTGCATTATTATGTCACTGTACTCTGATAGTACTATTGTATCTCTGTGTGACACACCACAGCCCACTGACACTCAGAGCTGTGTGCACACTACTGCTGTTACCTCATTAAGTTGCAGGCACAGAACCACTCCAGTGCATTATTATTTCCCTGTAGTCTGATAGTACTATTGTATCTCTCTGTGTGAGACACTCCACAGCCCACTGACACCCAGAGCTGTGTGCACACTACTGCTGTTACCTCATTAAGTTGCAGGCACAGAACCACTCCAGTGCATTATTATTTCCCTGTATTCTGATAGTACTATTGTATCTCTCTGTGTGAGACACCCCACAGCCCACTGACACCCAGAGCTCTGCATAATGGGATTCCTGCCCTTTAGGGATTAAAACTCGACTTTGTGTCAACTCCGTAATTTTTGGTGGAACCTTTGGCATGGATCCCCCTCCGGCATGCCCCTGTCCAGGTGTTAGACCCTTTGAAACAAGTTTACCATCACTTTTATGGCCAGAAACAGTCTTTTTGTAGTTTTTTTAAAATGTGCCTGCCCATTGAAGTCTATGGTGATTCGCCAGAGTTGCCTGTTCGTGAACATTTGCGGAAGTTTGTGAACAAAAAATTCTATGTTCCACACCTGTGGTCTAATGACAGCGACATGCTTCCATCATGGGGGAGGGGCTAGGAGGGCTTCCAACATGGAGGGACTAGAGTAACTCATTAGGTGTCAGCCTATTGGAGAAAGATGGTGTGGGGATAGTGTGGATCCCTCTTGATGCGATCTGGCCCCTGTCCAGGACCAGGCTGCTCCCAAAAAGTCACTGAGAAAGAATGGAAAAGAAGAGAGGGGCGCACTAAGTCCTTTGCGTGATGAATGTGTAACCTGTTAGAAGAGCGGCCGGCACAGCGTGCACACAGCCCGGATACGCTTGGTCCCTCTTGGCCGAGCCGGGGACTGAGCTCAGGCGCGGGGCGGAGATGACGTCACACGCTCCAGGAAGTGCAGAGTCCGTTGCTCAGTAACGCCAGAACGCTCTGTACAGAGTCGCTGGCGCTGCGTGTCACTGGGTGGATATACTAAAATGCTCCTTAAGGAGACAAGGATAGGGCATAATATACTATAAAAGTATAAAGTTTTTATTATTATAAATATATATAAAAACTTTATACTTTTATAGTATATTATGCCCTATCCTTGTTCTGGCGTTACTGAGCAACGGACTCTGCACTTCCTGGAGCGCGTGACGTCATCTCCGCCCCGCGCCTGAGCTCAGACCCGGCTCGGCTAAGAGGGACCAAGCGTATCCGGGCTGTGTGCACGCTGTGCCGCCCGCTCTTCTAACAGGTGAGACCTGTCCTATTGGACTACACATTCATCACGCAAAGGACTTAGTGCGCCCCTCTCTTCTTTTCCAGCCTATTGGAGAGTCACTACATTTGTCCTGAGTGATGACAAACAAAGCTTACCTCCCCCCACCCGCCATGCATAGATGCTCAGTCATGCTACCTCCAAACTGCCCTCCCCATTTTAAACTTCTCTGGTTCCAGGTGCCAGGCCATGTCCACAATCTGTGGGCAGCATCAGTGCCTGCTCCACTATGGGTCCAACCTCTAGCTCCAGCCTCTTATCGGAAAAATGCTGGAACCTAGGTCACCTCCATTTGTAGCAGTGTCTGGTGGCCACGTTGTTGCTTTGCAGGACACAGCGTTGCCCATCATATGAGCAATAAGAACAGACCAGCTACTGGCAGGAGCGGCAATGAGACATGTTTCCAACTTTCCCGCCTGTTTAGGGCTCTCTGGGGACTTCCTGCGCCGATACATTAGTGAGTGACTCACAGATAGTTGAGCAGACAATGGTTATTGGCCAGGTGAATGATGTGCTCCTCCCCCTTCCCTGTACGGCTCCCACAGGCCAAAGCCTAAATTAACAAAAAAACAAACTGTATAGGTGGTAAAGTAGGATAGGGTAGGAAGAGAAATAATTCCTGGAGATAGAAGGGGGTAAAAGGTTTAAAAACACACTTAAAACTAAAGCTTGAGGTGACTTACCTCATAGACAACTCACTTCTGTTCGGGGCGCCTCACACGGCTGTTAGATTGCACGGGTTGGTGAGGGGAGTCCCATACACCTAACCTGAGGTGGAACCCACACCACCTCACAGTTTTAGAGTGCATGAGGTTTTTCAACAAGAGAGCGACCGTCTCCAGGATTGCTGGCTTACCTGAGTTGAGTCAGGTATAAGACACTCCACCTGCTTTAAGTGGTCGGTTGCCCCGTGTGCAACCCACCTTTGTGAGTATTCCCATTTTTGAACACCTATACCTACCCATTCATCTGTGACATACTGCACAATTTGGGCTCCCGTTGTCTCTGTGTTTCTTCTCCTAGTACCGTTTAATTCCTGGAGATAGCCCGTCTTGCCATAACACTTCAAAAAGTTGTAGTTTGGACTTTGGATGATATTTGGATTCTCAGATTGCTTCAAGACTACGGGGCCTTTCCGTACCAGTACTAGAGACCCAGAAAGACAGATTCCTAAGGGTCCTTCATAAGAAACAGCCAATGATATTTCATCACTCCTCGCCCTGCAACAGAAGGAAAATCTTGCCTGTTTGATTCTTGGAACGCTTGTATAAGAGGTTTCATAATTAAGACGTTTTTTGCTCCCTCAACATTTGCGTAGATTGTTTTGTTGATGTAAAGGTGACTACGGAGGTGAGCATTTCACCAATGAAATTCATATAATCAAGGGCTGTCAGCAACATCATGACTCACACAGCTCGGCAAAAGTCAGATCAAAGACCTATTGAAAGGGAATCGGTGTAGGCGGAGCAGTGGGAGGTAGATGATATCAGAACCTTCGCTGACATACATAGACTTTCAGTCGTATTTCTTCACTTGACCATTGTTCTGTTGTTCGCAAAAAGATTCAAAGATATTACAAGGGGGAAAAGAGAATATAACAGATTTCTGAGATAATATATGCAAGATTTGAAAAACTACAACGAAAAAAAATGTTACAAAGAAAGCTAAGGGTAAAAAACATAATATTTACTCATGTCTGGACAATGCCAGAGAAGGCCTCAACCTTCTGGGCATTTCTTTTCTACCTGGATTGCTGTGTCAAAAGCGTGCGCCCAAAGATCAGACGTCAATGCATGCACTAATCGTCGTGAATCCTAGTGGCGGGGGAGGGCATGATCAGAGGCCGGAGGAGGTACCCAGAGGGGGCGGAGACACAGTGATTGCGCAATAGTAAGCTGATTCTGCGGCCAACCCGACCCTGTCTCGTTTCATGCATCTTTTTTTACCCTGAGACAGAGCCGGGCTTACCGCTCGGGAGGTGAATAGACTGATCAAGTGCAGTGGAGTCAGAACAATCAGCAGAGCATGTCTGGACCTCACACCAGTAAAAGGCAGCAGGACTGCCTTGCCGGAAATCTACCCCTGTAGTCCCTTTCAGGGGACAAAGTGTTATTTGGTTATGTATTGACATTTATATTTAATATTCAATTGGGTGGCAAAATTTCGCCTGGCTACAATGAGACTTAGCGACTGTAGAACCAAATAGGCGCAGGAGATGCCACGCGCGAGCATTTAGTTGCATGCACTTGCCGGTCGCTTAGCAACAGATACACAGAGCTGGGAAACCTCTGGAAACAGCGCGAGAGGCAGCGTGAGCGCAGCGTAAGAGGGCGGTGGGCGACAGAGGCTGAGGAGACTGGTTATAACTAGTTCTCCTCACAGGAGCTAAGCAGTCAAGCGGCAGAGAGCGAGGGGAGAGGGGGCCCACAGCACAGCAACCGTAGCAGCTACCTCAGGATGACAGAGAGGGGGGGGGGGCAGAGCAGCTCAGGCCTGGTAGGTGGTGGGCTGAAGGCCTCCGGCCTGGCTGGTGGTAGAAGGCTGGGGGCCCCAGGGCAGCTAAGGCCTGGCTGGTGGTGGTGGGCTGGGGGCCTCAGGCTCAGGCCTGGCTGGTGGTGGTAGGCTGGGGGGCCCGGGGCAGGTAAGGCCTGACTGGTGGGGGTGGGCTGGGGGTCGCAGCACAACTCAGGCCTTGTTGGTGGTGGGAAGGCTTCAGGCCTGGCTGGTGGTGGGCTGAAGGCTTCAGGCCTGGCTGGTGGTGGGCTGAAGGCCTCAGGCCTGGCTGGTGGTGGGCTGAAGGCCTCAGGCCTGGCTGGTGGTGGTAGGCTGGGGGCCCCAGGGCAGCTAAGGCCTGGCTGGTGGTGGTGAGCTGGGGGCCGCAGCGCAGCTCAGGCCTGGCTGGTGGTGGGAAGGCCTCAGGCCTGGCTGGTGGTGGGTGGGCTGGGGCCCACCAGGGGGGTGCTCAGAGTCAGGCCTGGTGGTTGGTGGTGGTGCCGTGCTGGTCTCAGGCTCAGAAGGGCAGCTCAGGCCTGAGTGGCTGCCTGGTAAAAAAAAAAAAAAATTGGGCAGTTGGCTGGCTGGAGTGAACAGGATAGGACACCCACCCCACCCACCTTGAGCTGCCTTGTCAGAGTTCAGAGACCTGCTGGCTGGTGTGCTGAGCTCTGGGAGTCCTGTGTGCTGTTCACCATAGGTGTCTGGGTCATTGCCACTGGGTGTGACTGACTGAGTGCTGGGCCGCGGAGAGTCTGGAGACTGGAAGTCAGTGGCGCAGTCTGACTGACTGTCTCCTGTCGGCAAACGGCGGCAACTAGCTGCACGGGCGGGCGAGAGCGTGCTGCACGGGTCACGTGACGCCGGACGTCGTCTTGTGACACACTTTTATACGCATCACCACCACACAACGTACCCTTGCGGGGTGGGCCGCTCTGACTGCGTGGCTGAGCCTGAGCCAGCACCCGGGCCGGGGCGGTGACTGATCGCTGGTGGGTGGTGACACAGTCAGCGGCAGCCCAAGCCCTCCCCCCAGGCTCGGCTCCTTGTGTGCAGTAGGGTCGGGTCGGACTCGGAAGTTCTCAAAACTTGCGGCGGCGGGGGGGCTTTAAGGGGGGGCTAATGAGTCGCCAGCTGGGGCTGAAGCCTGGGTAAGCCCCAGCGTGGCGCCACCACTGGCCACACCTCTGTTCCTCTCTGATTGGCCAAAATTTCTCAGGCTGAAACAATGCACTTTCTATAGTGAAGGGCGGGCAAATCAGGCAGAGGAGACTAAGGGCGGATATTACATCACGCCTGGCTTCAAAATAGCCACAGTAAATATGGAAACTTTCTAGAATAGGATTCTCTACCCCAGGCCTGTTCTCACAGAGAGGCGGAGTGATTGCCTCGATGGATGACTTCAGGAGAGGTGAGTATTTTGCCTTGCAACCCCCCAATCCTCCATCATGCAGACAGAGCCTGACATTTTACAGTCTATTTTTACTGGAAGAACTTTTTAAAGCCAATGGGTACTGCTGTAAAAAAAGTCTGATACTCACCTAAGGAGAGGGAAGGCTCATCGGGTCACCCCTGCCTCCCCTGGACATCCTGCAGTCATCTAGAATGAGGTCCAGGGCAAACAGGATCATTCAAGACCCCTCCCACCCGGGCAGTTGCTTCTTCGTCCCCCTTCCTCTAGGTCGCCATTATAGGACCATTCTCACCAAAACCACGAGGCATAAAAACACCTTCTTTCCCCAAGCGGTTGCTCTACTTAACTCATGCACTCTCCCAACTGCCACCCCCTAATCTCCCTCAGACCCCCCCCCCCCCCCCCCCGCGGAATACGCACACAGTAGGAACTGTCTCCAGCTGGCCACACAGAACCACATGTCACTGTACAATATGTCTGCTTTGCATAAGATAGTCCTGCCCACCTGAACTATGAGCTGCTGTTGTCTGTTAAACTGTCTGTTAAACTGACGTCTGGGTGTCTCTGTAGCTAAGAATCTGTACCATGTGTTGTTTGACAATTGCTGTTACTGTCTGTCAAATATGTAGCCACTATCTGTACCATGTTGATGTTGCTTTTTATGCCAATTGTTTTGTTGCTTGTTATGCCAATTGCCGTGTGTCCACAAAAAATTCCGGGTGCGGCTCCCGCCGCACTTGGCGAATAAAGTTGATTCTGATTCTTCTAATGAGCCTTCCCTCTCCTCTCCCGGTGCCCGGTCCCGCGCAGGATCCCCCGTAGCAGTATTCAACCAGTTCAGACAAATACTGCCACTTCCGCTGCCGAAGGGATGTTTCGGTAGACGGGCCGCTCCATACTACGCATGCGCGAGCGCCCTCTATGACGCAGTCGCGCGTGCGTAGTATGGAGCGGCCGGTCTTCGGAAGCCCGAGTGCTCCCGAAGACCTCCGAAGTCCCTGCGGCGGGGGACGCGAACGGGGGAGCCAGCGCAGCACCGAGGGCACCGGGAGAAGAGAGGGAAAGCTCATTAGGACCGAGCCTTCCCTCTCCTTAGGTGAGTATCTGACTTTTTTATTTTTACAGCGGTACCCATTGGCTTTAAAGAGAATCTGAAGCGAATTTTCAAATATAAAAAAAACCCCATAAATCGGCAGATACAGTATATGCGCTACAAAACCAATGAGCCCATTACCGCATCTCTGGTTGATCCCTTCGTCTGCAATTTCATTTTGAAAATCTGTGCTTCCTTGCTAAAGATGACCTCAACCTCCGGACTGTTTCCAGGTCACGGCATCTCCTTCTGTGCAGTCGTGCACGGGTGATTATGCGGGTGTGCACTTGTGTGCACAGGCACGCCGGATGTCTATTGCGCCACCCTGCCCTTTCCTCACTTAGCTTGTAAGGGACGGACTGTGCACGCGCATGAGGGGGCGGCATAATTATTAACAGGAAGCGGAGAAGGGCGGGCATAGGCGGCAACTGCATGGTGAAGCGGCAGAGCTACGGAAAACTGCTATGCCGCTTCCTGGTAGCAAATTCTGCGACCAGGATGGTCGTGATAACTATTTCATACATTTCCGGGTGCAGGAATGCTTGTTTTTCAGCGAGGATGCTGTGAAAGACTCAACAATTTACTGATTATGAAAACTGATTTATAAAAAGAGGTAAAAAAAATGGCTTCAGATTCTCTTTAAGTAGAGTGAAGTGAGGCATTATCACCCCTGGATCAGCCTGCATAGCGACAGAAGTGGTATATATACAGTATATATTCTTTCATCTCGGCGTGTTTCATCCTGGCTGCTCCCAGCGCTGCGGGGCGATGGGTACATCGAGTAACGTACATCAGTGTGAAGACAGAACGCACAGCTCACATGAATAAACCAATAGGAAAGTCATTGATCATTTTCGTGCTGATCTGAAAAAAGCGGCAGCTGCTTCAATGTATGCCTTCCATAATAAACATGTTGTGTCTCCGGGCAACTGGAGAGCAACGCTCTCGCTAACCCGAGGAGAGGTGGAATGTGACGCTCGACGAGCCCCCTGCTACAGCTCCGCCTCTCTGCTTCCGCTGCATGGAAAGAGGAACTCTAGCCAAAATAACAATGAATAAAGTTGTTTGTTTGTTTTTTTCAATATTTATTTATAGGTTATTGAGTCAGTCTTTGCCCATTGTACAGTCTTTCCTCTCCCTGATTTAGAGCTGGTTCACACTTGCTTAAGAAACATACCCGTTCGGGACGTTTTTTAAACTAAGCTTAGCGCAGGATGTTAAGTGTTAAAAAATGTTTAAAAATGTAAAAAAAACTCATAAGCTTGCGACAGAACACGAGACGGAAGCGAAAATGTCTCCAATGAAAGCCGAAGAGAAGGGACACTGACGGCTCTCACTAGGCTAGTTGCCGCATCCGTGATGCCCAGGTCCGGATTTACATCACAGGAGCCTATAGGCACAGATGGCCTGGCACCCTAGACTCCGCCCTCCATGCATGCAGGCCCGGATTTACATCACAGGAGCCTATAGGCACAGATGGCCTGGCACCCTAGACTCCGCCCTCTATGGACCTACAAACCCCCACCGATCCGCACCACGTGTGGCCCAGCTGTCACTTTTCCCTTACTTCCCTTACCCGTCATAGGTACCTATAAGTGCCCCTTACTATTAGGTAGCCTGAAGAAACCTCAATATTAAGTAGCTAGAGGTGCCCCCAAATATTCGGTAGCTAGAGGAACCCCAGTATTAAGTAGCTAGAGGTTCCCCTGACTGAAGACAGATCTCGGCAGTGGAATACAGAGAGCAGGGTGAGTAACCTCTCATTAACACTCTCATCAGGACTCTGCATAGGGAAGGAAGGAAGGAAGGAGGGAGGGGCTCAGGGAGGGGAGTGACCCGCTTTCCATCATTTGACGCCTGTAGGCACATGCCTACAGTGCCTTATGGTAAATCCGCCCCTGGTGACGCCTGTTTCGATCACCACCGTGGCGTGTATACTCGCGTGTCGCTCCCTTCTAAACAGCCCAGTGGCCAGTACCAGCATAGATATCTCCATTGCTATGCAAAAGACCAATGGGGAGCCTCAGCTACAGGGAGAGTTCTCATTGGTTCATGTTGGACCAATGAAAATTCTCCCTGTTGCTAGGGAGAACTGGAATGCTGCAGCCTATGGAGAGCTGCAGGCTTCTGCTGGCCTCCGGGCTGAATAGATGGGCTGAATGGCGGCAGCCGGACAGGTGAGCAGTGATGTGTATGACACAGGAGCGGCCGCGGAACGGATGGGTAAAATTGTTGTAAGCAGATGCAAAACGGAGGGAAACCCACCCACTGGAAGTCGCTCTGCAGTGCACCATGCCATTATCCCTCAGCGCCGCCCCTCCTAGCCCCACCCTCAGCCCCTCCTCTGAGGAGCACAACGTGCTGCTATGCTGTAGCTAAGGGGCATACGCCCTCATTCCCCCACAGTATTGTGTGCAGCATCTCGGATCCTGGCATACTAAAGGTGTGTAGGCACCTCTTATACCAGGGGTCTCAAACTCAATTTACCCGGGGGCCGCAGGAGGCAAAGTCAGGATGAGGCTGGGCCGCATAAGGGAGTTCACGTGTCCCCGCCGCAAAACGAGGGCTGCAGAGCCCCCAAATCGCCCCGGGGGCAATCCGCCGGCATTTCCTGGAAGGGGCAGAGCTTTCAGCTTCAGCTCTGCCCCTCCTGACGTCAATCGCGGCGGATCACCGCCTCTGCCCGCCCACTCTAAACATAAAAAAAAAAATTGGGAAAATAGGAAAAAATGCCCGGAATCTTCATACAGCCATATTACGGCTGTATAGCGATCCCTGGCCAAAGCGCTGCGGCTGCGTATGGACCCCCTGGAAACTCTGTCAGGAAATGTATTGCTCTTTCTTTTGATACATGTAAAATTACACTACCGTTAGGCTTGCTACTAAAAGTGACATTTACCGCATTTAAAAGTATACTATTTTCCTTCGAAACTTTAAAATCGATTTTCTCAAGAACTATAAGGTCTTTTTGAAAAATTGTTTTTTCCTCTTATTCCTAATGATCTCCTTAACATATCCTGCAAATTTAGGGTTTCTAGCATTTAAGGTGGATTTGCTATTAACCATTAAAGTCGGCGGGTTTTTAAATGTGTATTTTTTTCCTTTGCAACTTTAAAATCGATTTTCTCAAAAACTATAAGGCCGATTTGAAAAATTTTTTTTTCCTCTTGTAGCCACTGGGGGCCCCTACAAGCTCTGGGGCCCTGGGGCCACAAAATATTGTATCGCGGGCCGCAAATGGCCCGCGGGCCGCGAGTTTGAGACCCCTGTCTTATACCATCAATATATTTATTATTTATTGCAATATAAGTCCTTGGCCCTTGCATAGTCCTTACATCAGAGATATACTTTGCACAATAGGCCTCCGGATGAATTGAATTATTGCCGCGGGCAAAGCTTAAAATTTGTCATTGCAAAGTAAAAAAAAACCAAAGTCAGCTGGTTTCGGGCGACATGAGTCAGCCATGCATGGCAAAGTGTCCTCTCAGACAATAGTACTACAGCCGAGATGAGCCAGCAGGCAGCCATGGACAGGCCAGAGCGACGCTCTCGCTAACCCGAGGAGAGGTGGAATGTGAGATGAGCCCCCTGCTACAGCTCCGCCTCTCTGCTTCCGCTTCACAGAAAGTGTAAAGAGGAACTCTAGTCAAAATAACAATGAATAAAGCTGTTTTTGTTTGTTTGTTTTCAATATTCATTTATAGGTTATTTAGTCAGATTTTGCCCATTGTAAAGTCTTTTCTCTCCCTGATTTAGGGCCGGTTTAAACCTGCACACATACCCATTCAGGACGTTTTTTAAACTATGCTTAGCAGGATGTTAAAAATGTGTAAAATGTTATGTTAACAATAGTATCTATTATTAGAGATGAGCGTAATGACTTAATTACGATTTCGCAAAATTTCGCGTAATTAGTGTAATTACGATTATGGCCGTAAGTACATAATCGTAATGAAGAAGGATTTCGCGAAATTCCGCGTAAGCGTAATTTTCGCGTAATTTTCGCATTACAGTGGGTATCGCGAAATTACGTTTGCCTTGCATGCAACCGTTTGTAAGCGTAGTTACATAATGTAATTTCGCGATAGTTCTTATTACTGTAAGGGTTAATTTTCGCGTAGTTTTCGCGTTACGGAATGCTCAGTTGTTTTTCGAGACAAGTTGTACTGTCTACATGTGCTATTTCGCATATAAAATTCGCCATGTAGTGATATTTCGCATCAAAATTCGCCATGCAGACGAAAACGCGAAAAAAATAAGCTAAATTTCGCGAAAATTAAGCGAACCCTTTGGCGAAAATTCGCCAGCAACCCTGCTAACAAGTAATTACGAAATTCGCGAAATTACGAAGAAATGCGAAATTACGTTATGGTTTAACGCGAAATTACGGTTTGGTTTAACGCGAAATTACGTTATGAACGAAACGCGAAATTACGCGTTGAAAATTACGCTTACGGTATTTTAAATTACGATTTTAATGGCAATTACGCTACCATAATTTTGCATCGTAATAGCAAATTTCGCATGCGTAATTATAGTAACGCGAAATTTCGAAAATTTCGGCTCAACACTAATTATCATGCAGTGCCAGTGGAAAACTCACTGAAGTTTATAGAGCTATGAGGATCACTTTAAACCTCCGCTATGATTGCCCAGCACTGTGTAGACACAGGGGATAATGGAAGCCCACAGTGGCATTTCGTGATCATTTCAGGTGACTCTTTACCAAGCAGTGTAGAGATTTTGCTCGTTCTGTCCTGGAGAGAGGCAATGTGAACATCTCTGCAGTTTCCACTGAGGATAACGGTAGCAGTGGACTGGGATTTGTAGCACTGGTTCATGATCCCTTGTAGGGGAAATACGAATAATACAACTCAGGCCATTCCTAAGCAGGACTGGTTGTTTCTACACATTTATCTCATCCTGCATGTTATTTATGATACACAACAGTGCAGCCCCCTTCCCCAGCCTTACAGACTGTGATAGACTGGGCATGCATTCCCTGGAGCCCCATTGCTTCACAGTGCAGCCCTCCCCTTACAGACTGTGATAGAAGGCCGTGCATGCATTCCCTGGAGCCCCATTGCTTCACAGTGCAGCCCTCCCCTTACAGACTGTGATAGACTGGGCATGCATTCCCTGGAGCCCCATTGCTTCACAGTGCAGCCCTCCCCTTACAGACTGTGATAGAAGGCCGTGCATGCATTCCCTGGAGCACCATTGGTTCATAGTGCAGCCCTCCCCTTACAGACTGATAGGAGGCTGGGCATGCATTCCCTGGAGCCCCATTGCTTCACAGTGCAGCCCTCCCCTTACAGACTGTGATAGGAGGCTGTGCATGCATTCCCTGGAGCCCCATTGCTTCACAGTGCAGCCCTCCCCTTACAGACTGTGATAGGAGGCTGGGCATGCATTCCCTGGAGCCCCATTGCTTCACAGTGCAGCCCTCCCCTTACAGACTGTGATAGGAGGCCGTGCATGCATTCCCTGGAGCCCCATTGCTTCACAGTGCAGCCTCCCCTTACAGACTGTGATAGGAGGCTGTGCATGCATTCCCTGGAGCCCCATTGCTTCACAGTGCAGCCCTCCCCTTACAGACTGTGATAGGAGGCTGTGCATGCATTACCTGGAGCCCCATTGGTTCACAGTGCAGCCTCCCCTTACAGACTGTGATAGGAGGCTGGGCATGCATTCCCTGGAGCACCATTGATTCACAATGCAGTCTTCTCCCTACAGACTGTGATAGGAGGCCGTGCATGCATTCCCTGGAGCCCCATTGGTTCACAGTGCAGCCCTCCCCTTACAGACTGTGATAGGAGGCTGTGCATGCATTACCTGGAGCCCCATTGGTTCATAGTGCAGCCCTCCCCTTACAGACTGTGATAGGAGGCTGTGCATGCATTACCTGGAGCCCCATTGGTTCACAGTGCAGCCCTCCCCTTACAGACTGTGATAGGAGGCTGTGCATGCATTACCTGGAGCCCCATTGGTTCATAGTGCAGCCCTCCCCTTACAGACTGTGATAGGAGGCTGTGCATGCATTACCTGGAGCCCCATTGGTTCACAGTGCAGCCCTCCCCTTACAGACTGTGATAGGAGGCCGTGCATGCATTCCCTGGAGCCCCATTGCTTCACACTGCAGCCTCCCCTTACAGACTGTGATAGGAAGCTGTGCATGCATTCCCTGGAGCACCATTGGTTCATAGTGCAGCCCTCCCCTTACAGACTGATAGGAGGCTGGGCATGCATTCCCTGGAGCCCCATTGCTTCATAGTGCAGCCCTCCCCTTACAGACTGTGATAGGAGGCTGGGCATGCATTACCTGGAGCCCCATTGCTTCATAGTGCAGCCCTCCAATTACAGACTGTGATAGGAGGCTGGGCATGCATTACCTTGAGCCCCATTGGTTCACAGTGCAGCCTTCCCCTTACAGACTGTGATAGGAGGCTGGGCATGCATTACCTGGAGCCCCATTGCTTCATAGTGCAGCCCTCCCCTTACAGACTGTGATAGGAGGCTGGGCATGCATTACCTGGAGCCCCATTGCTTCATAGTGCAGCCCTCCCCTTACAGACTGTGATAGGAGGCTGTGCATGCATTACCTGGAGGGAGGTGCCCACTAGACATTGAGGTTGGCCCGTGACTTGGTACCAATTTCAATTTCTGCCCTCTTTGTATTTCAGTTTGACACTCCTGCTTTCAGAGCTGGGACAAGGTCCTCCAGCACCCAAGGCTAAGACACCAAAGTGCGCCCCTCCATCCCTCCCACCCCAGCCGTCACACACTGATTGCTAATAGACTAAGAGGTGCTCCAGGGCCCCCAACACCTAAAGGCTGCCATACACTGGTCGATTGCCACCAGATCAACCAGCAGATAGATCCCTCTGTGATCAAATCTGATCCAAGAGGGATCTATTGGCTGCCTACACTGCAAACAGATTTTGAATCGATTTCACTATGAAACCGATTCACAATCTGTGGAGCTGCCGCCGCCCCCTGCATACATTACCTGATCCGACCGGCGCAAGTCCCCCGGTCTCCGCTGTCTCTACTCCGCTCTGGGCTCCAGCTTCACTTTACTTTCTGTCCGGGGAGGTTTAAACAGTTTAAACTTCCTGTCGGGACAGGACGAAGTGAAGCCTGCTGGAGCTCAGCGCGGAGAAGGGACAGCGGGGACATGCGCCGGCCAAATCTGGTAATGTATTGCTGCTAGTGTCGGTCGTCGGACATTCGAATGCCACTATCGACGCACTCCCGACCTGCCGGCGATCGAGCGAAATCTTCCGCGCGGACAAATTGACAGGATCAATTTCGGACGGAAATTGATCGTTCGGTCAGCGTTTGCACAACGATTTCACAGCAGATTCGATCACAGTGATTGAATCTGCTGTATACCGATGAGAAATAGTATAAGTGTATAGCCCCCTTTATTCTCTAGTTATCTGGCTTGCAGTCACTGCCATGTCTCCCCTTTTCTTATTTCTTTCTGCTTCAAACACAATAGGAGAATGATAGCTGAGTGAGTTGTGCTCCCCCACCTACAGTGTGCCCTGAGGCTGGGGCCTCTCTCGCCTCTGCCTCGGCCATGAGCCCCCTCATACACTGCACCCTGAGGCTGGAGCCTCTGTCGCCTCTGCCTCGGCCCGGCCCTGTGTGCCCCCTCCTACACTGCCCCTTAAGGCTGGAGCCCCTCTCGCCTCTGCCTCGGCTCCGCCCTGTGCCCCTTCCTACACTGCGCCCTGAGGCTGGAGCCTCTCTCGCCTCTGCCTCCGCCCCGCCCTGCACCCCCTCCTACACTGCGCTCTGAGGCTGGAGCCTCTCTCGCCTCTGCCTCAGCCCGGCCCTGTGTGTGCCCCTTCCTACACTGCGCCCTGAGGCTGGAGCCTCTCTGCCTCGGCCCCGCCCTGCGCCCCCTCCTACACTGCGCCCTGAGGCTGGAGCCTCTCTCGCCTCTGCCTCGGCCCGGCCCTGTGTATGCCCCTTCCTACACTGCGCCCTGTGGCTGGGGCCTCTCTCGCCTCTGCCTCGGCCATGAGCTCCCTCCTACATAGTGTTGGGCGAACAGTGTTCGCCACTGTTCGGGTTCTGCAGAACATCACCCTATTCGGGTGATGTTCGAGTTCGGCCGAACACCTGGTGGTGTTCGGCCAAACTGTTCGCGTTCGCCCGAACGGCTCAATTCCTGGCCGAACCTGGCCGAACAGGGCCCTGTTCGGCCGAATACGGCCCCCCTATGGGGTCGCAGGCATAAGGGGGGAGCATGCCCCGATCGCGCGGGGGGGTCAAATTCCCCCCACCCCCCTCCGCTAGCGCTCCCCCCTCTGCCCGCTTCCCCATACAAAAGTTTAAGGAAAGTACCGGTGGTAGTGGATGGCCTGGCAGTGGCACTGTGGAGTGAGGAGGAGGAGTCCGGAGAGTGACGCGTTGAGGGAGGCCGGGCAGCGGGCGTGAGGTCAGAGAAAGGGCGGAAGTACCACAAGGGTACTACCGCTGAACCGCCCGCTGCCCGGCCTCCCTCAACGCGTCACTCTCCGGACTCCTCCTCCTCACTCCACAGTGCCACTGCCAGGCCATCCACTACCACCGGTACTTTCCTTAAACTTTTGTATGGGGAAGCGGGCAGAGGGGGGAGCGCTAGCGGAGGGGGTGGGGGGAATTTCCGACCCCCCCCCCCCCCCCCCCCCCCCGCGATCGGAGCCTCTCTCACCTCTGCCTTGACCCGGCCCTGCCTGCCTTACAGACTGTGATAGCAGACATGCAGGAAGATTCAATTGTGTACATTTACAGTCTAAATACAAAAATGCATTTAATCAGTGTGTATTTTTTGTCTAGATCAGCAGGTAGTCCAGCAGATGAACTGCAGTGAAAATAACATAATGATAATGAATAAAACAATATATGAATAATACAATATGTTTTTACAATATCAATTTATAAATTATTTAGTCAGTGTTTGCCTATTGTACAATCTTCCCTCTCCCTGATTTGCTCTCTGAAGTTTACCACAGGTGGCGACATCTTTAGTACTGGCAGGTGATCTCTGTGGAATGTTTGTCTTACTGAGAGTTCTAAAGCCGGTACAAAAGATCTCTGAGCTTTGGGGGAGGGCAGAAAATTCTGCATAATAAACAGCCTAGGCTAAGTCTCAGTAGGAGGGTGGGGCTATATACCAGTATACAGTTATTTATAGCTATAGGAAGTGTTTCTGATGCTGACACCAGGATATATAATGTAAAATTGGTTATCCTGAATACGTAACTACATTCTACTATATTTTGCTATGCTTATTATTATTGGATTTATATAGCGCCAACATATTACGCAGCGCTGTACAATAAGTGGTTCCTCTTTAAATGTAACTTTGGCCCAGACCGACAAGGCGATCGCAGAGTGATTACCAGAACTCCAGCGAGCAGAGGGTGCATCGGATGCAGAACAGGAGCAGCAGACAAGGTCTAAGCAGAAATCACTGCCTGGTTTACTGATTAACAACCTGTTACCGCGTTTCCCAGGCAACCATCGGTAATGACAGCATTATAATTAGACAGGGAAACATCGTGTAACATGGACTATCCTGTCCTCTAATTCCTACTGCTAATAACGTCGCCATCCTGCACACACGTGACCTGTGTTCTATCTGCAGCAGCGAGGACACCAGAAAACCGTCCAGCAGGCAGAAGCGCAAGGCGCGACAATCTTACATTCTAGGCTGGTTTTGGGCAGTTTAGGAGATTTTGTGGATCTTTAAAAGGAACCAGAAGTGGCTTTAAAGGAATCATCAGGCAAAAATAATGGAAATCCGATTTACTTACCTGGGGCTTTCTCCAGCCCCTCGCAGCTGCCTGTCCCCACGCTGACAACGTGGGCTTGACTGACAGAGGCGCATCACGCAGGCGCAGTAAGGACGACCTGGATGTTGTCCTCTGCACCGTGCGGGGGCCCGGGCCGGCGGCTGCGAACAGAGCTCTCAGCGTGGGACAGGCTGCTGCGGGGGGCTGGAGAAAGCCCCAGGTAAGTAAATCAGATTTACATTATTTTTGCCGGATAATTCCTTTAAAGTGAACTTGACCCAAAGCTCAGGTTCAAAAACAGATACTTACCATGAAGAGATTGAAGCCTCAGGTTCCTATTGAGGCTTCCCTCGGTGGTCCGGTGTCCCTCATCGGTGAGCGCGGTCACCCTCCACATCGTGGCCACGCAGTTTCTCTCCTGCATTCATGGCAGCGCATTACAAGCCCGAGCCCACGCGCGGGCTTAGGGTTGGGCGCCAGAAACGGGGGGGGGGGGTGTAGGGTTAGGCGTCACATTATTTACACTTTAAAAACATAGAATATCTGAAGATATTAACAATTATTTTATTAAAGAAAATGGGTGCCCCTATTTCATGCACACATAGGGCTTAATTCACTAAACCGTGATAACTCAAATATCACACCTTATGAAAAGATATCACGCCTTATCAAAGATATCACGCCTTATCAAAGATATCACGCCTTATCAAAGATATCACGCCTTATCAAAGATATCACGCCTTATCAAAGATATCACGCCTTATCAAAGATATCACGTCTTATCAAAGATCACACCTTATGAAAAGATATCACACCTTATCAAAGATATCACACCTTATCAAAGATATCACACCTTATCAAAGATATCACACCTGATCAAAGATATCACACCTGATCAAAGTTAACACACCTTATCAGAGTGGCATGTAGCTGTGCTACTCTGATAAGGCGTGTTAACTTTGATAAGGTGTTATATCTTTTCATAAGGGGCTTGATTCACAAAGCGGTGCTAACCTACTTAGCACGTCTAAAGTCTTTAGACGTGCTAACCAGGGTGCTAAGTAGGTTAGCACCGGATTTCTCAATCAGATCGCGCGCAAAATTTTGCGCGCTAAGTTTTACATGCACAAAGACCTATGCGCGTGCTAAGTCCCATAGGCTTTAATGGGCACTTCGCGCGGAGCGCCCTGCTCTCTGTGCAGTGCGCGCGTAAAGTTTTACGCGCATGAAGTTTTGCGCGCGAAAAGCTTGTTTAGACATGCTAAGGGGGTTTTCACAGGCGTGCTAACAGTTAGCACCGCTTTGAGAATCAAGCCCAAGGTGTGATATCTTTGATAAGGTGTGATATCTTGGATAAGATGTAATATCTTTGATAAGGTGTGATATCTTTGATAAGGTGTGATCTTTCAGTTATCACGCTTGTGTGTTTGTGCTGGATCCTGTGGGTCGGGTGAGTACTGGATAGGTGGTGTAGTGGTCTTCTGTAATGAAGATGATAATAGTACGTTGGCACTTTACTGGTATGTCACAATTTTTTGGGAATTAACCCAGTTCATCAGGTACCGTGCCGGCTGGCTAACCTAACCAGGTAGGAGCGCCTCTGTACCCCTACATGGGGAAGATCTCTTGGGAAAAAGTCCCAAGGACTCCAAATTCCTCAAGGGCCCAAACACTAGGGATTGTGAACGTCCGAGATGGGGTCCTCCTTCATCACTAATACCAGTCCCATCCCAGTGCAGAGTCTGACAGGAAATGGAGAATAGCTACAATCGCCATTAGGGGGCACCCTATGGTCCTTTGTCTCTCTCACATCCATCCTCCCTTCTGGAACTTGCCAAGTGTTGAAGGAGAGAGAGGAGAGGACCAGCAAACCCGCAAACAGAGCACCTCACTGTCAGCACAGTATTAAAGGGTAAAGGGCCCCATGTTAATGTGTGTCCAGGGCCCCATTTTACTTAAAACAGTCCCTGCAGGGGAAAAAAGTCCTTTACTGTACCTAAAAAAACTTGCCAGCCACACCAGCAGGGGGAGCTCTAACTAATATCACATTTCCATCCCTGCAATTTAAAGGGAACCCGAAGGGAGAATGATATGGAGGCTGCCATATTTATTTCCTTGTAAATAATGGCAGTTGCCTGGCAGCCCTGTTGATCTTCTAGCATACGTAGTGTCTGAGGGCTGGTGCACACCAAGAGCGCTTCTGAGCGCTTTTTAAAGCGCTGTCACTTCAAAAAGCGCTTGGCTAATGTATTTGAATGGGATGGAGCACACCAGAGCGATGTGATTTTCTCCCAAACGCAGGTCCTGCAGCATTTCTGCTGATTTCTGAGGCGATTCAGCCTCAATGTTAAGTATAGCAAAGTGGAAAATCGCTCTGAAAAGTGCTAGATCAGAGCCATTTTCCAGGCCTTTTTGTTACAGAAGCTGTTCAGTTTACAGCTCTACTGTAATAAAAAGTGAAAAAAAACGCTACACCAAAACGCTCCAAAAATCGCTAGGCACGATTAGAAAACGTTTGCACAGGACATAAGGAAAACAGAGAGAAACGCACCCTGTATGTTTTTAGAGAGAAGAACCTGTCCAATCCTCCCTTATATGTAAGTAATCACAATGTAATTTGATCTCTCAGCTGTGTCAGCACAGAAATTCAGTAGTTTCTACAGACATAGCTAATATGTAAACACAGGGTGTTAACCCTTTGTCGGCTTCAATGAAAGCAGGGAGTAGACACATTATGGCCCATACTCACGGGCTACAATTGTCGCCGCAACATGCGGCGCGCGCGTGTTTCGGCGACAGGTCGCTCGTGAGTATGCGCCGTTGCACGGGCGCGCACTCCGAACTGTCGCTTGTCGCTGATGTCGCCAGGCGATTGAACTGCTCAATCGCCTGGCGACAGTTGCCACCGCAACTCCGCCGCAACTGTCGTTAGTCCGCGTGAGTACGCGGACTAGCAACAGCAACCTCCATTGAGGAATACGGAGCTTCCGGCGGGGGGAGGAGTAACGTCGGCGACAGCTTCCGTCGCGCCGCTGGTCCCTCTTCCGCGTGTGTACGTGAGGGACCTGGCGAGAAGCTGTCGCCCACACGCTCACGTGTGCTGGCGACAGGCCCAAAAAGTTGCCCGTGAGTATGGGCCATTACAGATTTATTGCAGGAGTTCTGTAAGCTGTGACAAAGAAATGTTGTCATTACGTTGTTGCTTATCTTTTAGAGCAGAAAGGAAGTTACAATTTCAAGTTCACTTTAATATTTTCTTGATTTAAAAAAAATAAATATATATATATATATATACACACCTTTATTAAACAAAAATATTTTTTTTTAGCACTAAACCAAAATATAAAACAAACATTGCTACCCTGTAAAGGCTGCAGAAACCTTTTGCGTAAACACGCTGCTGGCTTTCTGGGGTGTGTAGACGCCGATATTGCTGGACGGTGAGCGCGGACCTGGCGTGCAAGGAATCTATTAGTGCTCAGAGGCTGTAATGGAACAAATCCTGTAAGCATGTGATTAAATATGAACCGGTAGCCCTGGCAGGTGCCTGATAGGGGTACGCCCGCCGCCTCGATACTTTGCCTAATGAGAAATCCGGCCCCGGCGTCTGGGATCAGATGCTGCTTAGCATGCTGAGGGTTTGCATTTTGCCGCTATTAAGACGGCTTATTTCACTAGCAATTAATGAAAGAGTGGCCAGGCCTGGCCGTCTTATTTGCTTGCTTCAATAAAACTTATTGACATAGAGAAGCGAGGAGTTCATTAGCATTGGAGAGCGACGGCCCAACGCGACAGCCGCCCCTAATGTCACCCATCTGACTGTCACGGTGACGGGAGAGCGGATAGACAGCACAGCAGAGGTCGCCTAAGCACGCTGCTCAAAAATGATTGAGCTGGAAATTTTTTATCAATATGTAGCAGACATATCTATTGGGTAAATGGGCAAGACGCAGGCGGGAGGGCCGAAAACTTTTTACCTGGCTCTACATTTTCCAAAAGCCATGGGCGTATCTGGGTAATATAGCATCTATGGCAAACACTGAAATTGCCCCTCGGTATATGTTGCTAGTTAGCCCCCAGTTTAAGTACCCAGAGGTAATACCCTAGCCAGGGCCGTGCAGAGGGTCCTTAAAGGGAAGCAGAGACGAAGCACCCTTGTGTTTTTTACCATATATATAAGTAAGAACATTAGAGAAAACACTTACCATGCTCTCTGTTTCATCCTCTGTTATCAGCTGTGATAAGAATCCCGGACTGAGCCTTCAGTCTGGCTTTGCAGGGAATAATTATAGCTGAGTCATTTTAGCAGAGCCACAAGGGGGCAGGCTTGGGCTTGAAAAGACACCAGAGAAGACAGACTCAGCTATAATCTTTCCGTAGCAAAGCTAGACTGAGTGCTCAGTCGGTGATTCTTATCAGAGGTGAAACAGTCAGATTAAACAGAGAACAATGAAACAAAGAGCAGATTAGGTGTTTACTGTCATGTTCCCACTGATTTATAAGGTAAAATACAAGAGGGTGCTTCATCTCTGGTTCTCTTTAAGTGGGGGGTGCTCAAATTTAAAAAAGGGGTCTCCCGTCTACCCCCCCCCCTTCCTGCCCGGCTTTCCAACTGTCCCAAACCATCCCCCTGAGCAGTTTAGGTGCTGAGGGAGGTCACGATGGGTGCTGCTGGGGAGAGGAAGGGTGAGAAGGGAGAGGTCACTGTGGGTGCTGGCAGAGGCAGGATCACTGCAGTGCTAATGCTGGGGAGGGGAAGGTCAGTATGGATCCTAGGTGGAGGGAGAGGTCACTGTGGGTGCTGGGGGATGGAGAGGTCACTGTGGGTGCTAGGTGGAGGGAGAGGTCACTGTGGGTGCTAGGTGGAGGGAGAGGTCACTGTGGGTGCTAGGTGGAGGGAGAGGTCACTGTGGGTGCTAGGTGGAGGGAGAGGTCACTGTGGGTGCTAGGAGGAGGGAGAGGTCACTGTGGGTGCTGGGGGAGGGAAAGGTCACTGTGGGTGCTGGGGGAGGGAAAGGTCACTGTGGGTGCTGGGGGAGGGAAAGGTCACTGTGGGTGCTGGGGGAGGGAGAGGTCACTGTGGGTGCTAGGTGGAGGGAGAGGTCACTGTGGGTGCTGGGGGAGGGAGAGGTCACTGTGGGTGCTGGGGGAGGCAGGATCACTGCAGTGCTAATGCTGGGGAGGGAGGGGTCAGTGTGGGTGCTGGGGGAGGCAGGATCACTGCAGTGCTAATGCTGGGGAGGAGGAGGTCAGTATGGGTCCTAGGTGGAGGGAGAGGTCACTGTGGGTGCTGGGGGAGGGAAAGGTCAATGCTGTGAGGGAGACACCACCTTACCTGCTCCCTCACAGCTGCAGGGGTGCTTACACTTAGATTCCTGTATGGGATCTCTTTACTCCTAAGTGTCCCAGATGGGGGAGGAGGTTCCGTTGGTGTGGGCTGGTGTTTCCCATGTGCAGTGGGCAGAGCTTATCACTTCCGGAGTGGGCCTTCCTTTTTGACCTATACTAGGGTCAGGCACGTGCAGGGAGCCAGTGGCAGTCCATCCAGTATAGGTAGTCCCCTAGTTTCGGTCACCGTCCTAGTATAGGCATTTAGAGGTGTTTCCCCAGTATACAGTGGCTTGCAAAAGTATTCGGCCCCCTTGAAGTTTTCCACATTTTGTCACATTCCTGCCACAAACATGCATCAATTTTATTGGAATTTCACATGAAAGACCAACACAAAGTGGTGTACACGTGAGAAGTGGAACGAAAATCATACATGATTCCAAACTTTTTTTTACAAATAAATAACTGCAAAGTGGTGTGTGCATAATTATTCAGCCCCCTTTGATCTGAGTGCAGTCAGTTGCCTATAGACATTGCTTGATGAGTGCTAATGACTAAATAGAGTGCACCTATGTGTAATCTAATGTCAGTACAAATACAGCTGCTCTGTGAGGGCCTCAGAGGTTGTCTAAGAGAATATTGGGAGCAACAACACCGTGAAGTCCAAAGAACACACAAGACAGGTCAGGGATCAAGTTATTGAGAAATTTAAAGCAGGCTTAGGCTACAAAAAGATTTCCAAAGCCTTGAACATCCCACGGAGCACTGTTCAAGCGATCATTCAGAAATGGAAGGCGTATGGCACAACTGTAAACCTACCAAGACAAGGACGTCCACCTAAACTCACAGGCCGAACAAGGAGAGCGCTGATCATCAGAAATGCAGTCAAGAGGCCCATGGTGACTCTGGACGAGCTGCAGAGATCTACAGCTCAGGTGGGAGACTCTGTCCATAGGACAACTATTAGTCATGCACTGCACAAAGTTGGTCTTTATGGAAGAGTGGCAAGAAGAAAGGCATTGTTAACAGAAAGCATAAGAAGTCCCGTTTGCAGTTTGCCAGAAGCCATGTGGGGGACACAGCAACCATGTGGAAGAAGGTGCTCTGGTCAGATGAAACCAAAATGGAACTTTTTGGCCAAAATGCAAAACACTATGTGTGGCGGAAAACTAACACTGCACATCACTCTGAACACACCATCCCCACTGTCAAATATGGTGGTGGCAGCATCATGCTCTGGGGGTGCATCTCTTCAGCAGGGACAGGAAAGCTGGTCAGAGTTGACGGGAAGATGGATGGAGCCAAATACAGGGCAAACTTGGAAGAAAACCTCTTGGAGACTGCAAAAGACTTGAGACTGGGGCGGAGGTTCACCTTCCAGCAGGACAACGACCCTAAACATAAAGCCAGGGCAACAATGGGATGGTTTAAAACAAAACATATCTATGTGTTAGAATGGCCCAGTCAAAGTCCAGATCTAAATCCAATCGAGAATCTGTGGCAAGATTTGAAAACTGCTGTTCACAAACGCTGTCTATCTAATCTGACTGAGCTGGAGCTGTTTTGCAAAGAAGAATGGCCAAGGATTTCAGTCTCTAGATGTGCAAAGCTGGTAGAGACATACCCTAAAAGACTGGCAGCTGTAATTGCAGCAAAAGGTGGTTCTACAAAGTCTCAGGGGGCCGAATAATTACGCACACCCCACTTTGCAGTTATTTATTTGTAAAAAATGTTTGGAATGATGTATGATTTTCGAACCACTTCTCACATGTACACCACTTTGTATTGGTCTTTCACGTGGGATTCCAATAAAATTGATGCATGTTGGTGGCAGCAATGTGACAAAATGTGGAAAACTTTAAGGGGGCCGAATACTTTTACAACCCACTGTAAATAGCCCCCTTTAGCATAGGGAGTGAGAGTTGCCCCCCCCCCCAATATAAGTAGCCCATCAGTATTAGTAATGAGAGGCATCACTTGGTATCAGTAGCCCCTCAGTATAGGCGGCGGTAGGTGTACCTCAGTATAAGCAGCCTCCCTCAGTATAACTACCCCCCCCCCCCCCCAGTATTGGTGGTGAGAGGTGTCTAACAGTATAAGTAGCACTCTCCCCCCCCCAATATGGGCAGTGAGAGATATTCCCCTGGATCAGTAGTGCACCCCCTCCAGTATAGGTAGTAAAAGATGCCCCCCAATATGGGTGTTGAGAGGTGTCCCTCTAGTTAAGTTAATGACTGGTGTCCCCGGGTATAAGTAGCCTCCCCAGTATAGGTAGTGAGAGGCGTCGCCCAGTATTGTGGTGCAGGAGGAGCATGGTGCCCATGGGACTGTGGCACCCATGGCGTTAGCCATGCCTGTACCCCTCCAGATACGCCACTGCCAAAAACATCCACTTGCATAAACTTTTAGTGGACATGGCCAGGGCTCTAAGAAAGTCCAGTCGTGGATCGTAGCTGAATCCAATGTTAACCTATGGGTCAGTTCACATTGGTCTTTTCGAGCGGATACTTTCCGCACAATCCGCTGAACGGACCACAAGTTTGGTGCTGCAGCAATTTGTACAGACAGCGGAGTCCAAGGAAACTGAAACGGACGCTGAAACGCTGCATGGGAGGCAATGAGAAACAGATCCTAAGAACACACTGGCTACAAAACGGACTGTTCAAGTCAGCAAAATCTAGTCTGGTGATGGGGGTTGGGGGGGGTATGGGGAAACCATGTGCAGCAGCCTCCTCCTATTCCTTGTGCAGCCCCCTCTTCCATGTCTAACATTCATGTACAGCAGCCTCCTCCCATTCCATGTGCAGCCCCCTCTTCCATGTGTATTATCCATGTACAGCAGCCCCTCCTATGCCTTGTGCAGCCCCCTCTTCCATGTCTAACATTCATGTACAGCAGCCTCCTTCATTTCTATACAGGTCCCTCTGGCAGCAGCCACTCTATTCCTCCTCAGTCAGGACAGCAGTGCCACCTCCTCCCTTCTGCTGTGCAAGTCACATGAAACACTGCTGCTCTCCTGCCTCCCCCCTCCTCACTCACTGGCACACTCCTCACACAGCACAACAAGCTGCTTTTCTCCAATGCTGCTCTCCTGCCTCCCTCCTCCTCACTCACTGTCAGACTTCTCAAGACAGCACAACAAGCTGCTTTCCCCCAATGCTGCTCTCCTGCCTCCCCCTCCTCACTCACTGTCAGACTCTTCACAAAGCACAACAAGCTGCTTTTCCCCAATGATGCTCTCCTGCCTTCCCCATCCTCACTCACTGTCAGACTCCTCACAGAGCACAGCAAGATGGTTTTCCCCAATGCTGCTCTCCTGCCTCCCCACCCCTTCTTCACTCACTGCCAGACTTCTCACACAGCACAACAAGCTGCTTTTCCTCAATGATGCTCTCCTGCCTCCCCCTCCTCACTCACTGTCAGACTCTTCACAAAGCACAACAAGCTGCTTTTCCCCAATGATGCTCTCCTGCCTTCCCCCTCCTCACTCACTGTCAGACTCCTCACAGAGCACAGCAAGATGGTTTTCCCCAATGCTGCTTTCTTGCCTCCCCACCCCTTCTTCACTCACTGCCAGACTTCTCACATAGCACATCAAGCTGCTTTTCCTCAATGATGCTCTCCTCCCTCCCCCCTCCTCACTCACTGTCACACTCCTCACACAGCACAACAAGCTGCTTTTCCTCAATGATGCTCTCCTGCCTCCCCCCCCCCCCTCACTGTCAGGCTCCTCACACAGCACAACAAGCTGCTTTTCCCCAATGATGCTCTCCTGCCTCCCTCCCTCCTCACTCACTATCAGACTCCTCACACAGCACAACAAGCTGCTTTCCCCCAATGATGCTCTCCTGCCTCCCCCTCCTCACTCACTGTCAGACTCCTCACACAGCACTACAAGCTGCTTTTCCCCAATGATGCTCTCCTGCCTCCCCCCTCCTCACTCATTGTCAGACTCCTCACACAGCACAACAAGCTGCTTTTCCCCAATGCTCCTTTCCTCCCTCCCCCCTCCTCACTGTCAGACTCCTCACACAGCACAACAAGCTGCTTTTCCCCAATGATGCTCTCCTGCCTCCTCCCTCCTTACTCACTGTCAGACTCCTCACACAGCACAACAAGCTGCTTTTCCCCAATGATGCTCTCCTGCCTCCCCCCCGCCCCTCCTCACACACTGTCAGACTCCTCACACAGCACAACAAGCTGCTTTTCCCTAATGATGACCTCTTCACCTCACTCTCCTCTCGCTTCTCCTCCTCCTCTGACTGCATGGAAGGGTAAGCACAGTACAAACATGCTGCCCCTGTAATTTATGTGCCTGATGCAGATGTATCACCTTGCTTCATGAGAGAACCGGCCCTGCGCCCAGGCCTTTTTAGCCTTCCCAGAAATCCAGTCCTAGAGAAGGGGACACATTACATGTGGGGAGTGTGGGAGTGGAGGGGTGGCAGGTGATGGTGGTGGCACTAGGTAGATTTCAAAAAGATTTCATGCTCACATCTATTGGAAATAAGTGTGCAGTGCAGGGTGGGTAATTGATCCCTCTCTGATGGTCAGTCTGGTGGCCATTGACTAGTGTGATAACACAGCAGCAGAGGAATGTGTGCATCAAACACCAAGTTAAACCTGATGTATCCGGCTTTGCAAATTTGGCCTAGTTGGCTTAATCCCAAGGCATTGTTTATGCAAATTTGCATTTGCATGCCATAATATTCAGGGTCTAAAACTAATTCACTGCAAAACAGTTGCCCTGTAGGGATGGTCGGAAAATTCCGCAGAATTATTAATTCCGTGATTCCGGCCGGAATTAGCTAATTCCGATTCCGGTGGTCGGAACGGAATTCCTATACCTCTTAAACGGAATTCCGTGGAAATTTTATAATTCCGACGGAATTTTCCGGAATAATACCCCAAAAATCTCACACTCTCTCTCTCTCTCTCTCTCTCTCTCTCTCTCTCTCTCTCTCTCTCTTTTTAAAAATTTTCCGACGGAATTCCGTATACGTCGGAATTCTGCGGAACAGCTCCGGAATACCGTCGGAATGAAACGGTAGCGGAATTTCGGTATGACGGTATGCGGAATTGTCCCGGAAACGGAAATGGGCTCTTCCTGTTGCCCTGCGGGGATTCCTTTGTGCAGCGTTTAGCACTATCCAGGGTCACCACGGGGAGGCTCCCCCATGCTCCCATCAACCCATCAATTGACTAGTGTAAGGCCCGGTTCACATTTGCTTTAGCAGTCAGGATTTTCCGGACCGGATACGGAACGTATACTGTACAAACGGAACGGACGTTTGGCAATCCAATGATAGTCTATGGATGCGTCCATACTCGTCCGTTCCACGCGGAACGGATCCGGACCGGATACGGACTCCGGACACTTTTCCAACTTGCTCTATTTTTCACGTACGTAGGATCCGGCCGCCGCACCCGGACCGGATCCTGACTAAAACGGAAAGGACACAACACGCTGGCTATACAATCTGAACGTTCTACCCACTTCCTATGCGGACTATGCTCTGGAACTCTCCCTTCCTCTGCCTCCTCGCTAGTAGAGGGTGCACCCACCATCTCCTGCACGGAGCACGCCTTCTTCCCACATAGTAGGTAAAAATCAAAAAGGAGACAATTCCCAGGTAAAATGAGTACAAAAACACTGGATCCATGGTCCAAACTGCAGTCTCTATATCTCTAGATGGTCTCCACATGTCAGGCTGTCTCCAACAATGACCCCAGGGCTTCTGCAGACCTCCCAGACCCCAAGAATTTATATAGTCTGTTATCTCTTTAAAAAACGGATCCGGATATCAACCAGATCAGTAACTGATGTAAAAACGGATGCAAACGGACCGGATCCGGAGTGCAACCGTACGCATCCGGTACGGATGCGCACGGAACGGATCCGGACATCAGTTCGGTTTTTTGCAAAAACGCAAGTGTGAACGGGGCCTAAGGCCAACGTTACACAAACATGGCGAGAATGTATGTACAGAGTCAGGTCAGAGACTTATGTACAGACTACATGAGCACGGTGTGTTTATCGGTATTCGAACGTAAGATTCATGGGCTGGAAGACAAAACAAGAAGGTCTAGCCACTCAGCCACCGTGCTGCCTCAGGTCCGCAGGGTACATTCTTCAGCCCAGCCGGCACAATTAGGTTTACCAGGCTGCCAGTGTTGAATAGCTCGAAACAATGGAGCTGTTCAGAATTTCCCCCGAGGGCACATGTCAGGTACAAGCAAACGTTTTGTTCATATCCCAGGCAGAGTCGCTGGTCTCGGCGGACCTCAAACAGATGATCAACAATAATAATAAAACAGGGAGGGGCTGGAGTCATTGCGGGTGGCTTTGTTGTTGTTGTTCCTCGGAACACCTGTAGCGTATCGGAGAAACTCTTCCTCTAAGTGAAGCCTACATTCTGCTGTTATATTATCCGTGGCATGGGGGGGGGGGGGGGGGGGCAGGGCCGGGCCGAGGCATAGGCTGGAGAGGCTCCAGCCTCAGGGCGCAGTGTAGGAGGGGGCGCACAATTCATTCAGCTGTCATTCCTAATTGTGTTTGAAGCAGAAATAAATAAGAAAAGGGGATACATAGCAGTGACTGCAAGCCAGATAACTAGATATTAAGGTGTTGGAGAGGAAGTGGGCCCAGTGGCACCTCTTAGTTTAATAGCAATCAGTGTGTGACGGCTGGGGTGGGAGGGATGGAGGGGCGCACTTTGGTGTCTCAGCCTTGGGTGCTGGAGGCCCTTGTCCCGCCTCTGGGGGGGGGGGCAGCCATGAGACAATAAGAGTCACGCTCTGCTTGTGGTGAACTCTGCAGTCTGCTCCTTCTATTCAGTGCTGTCAGCTCTCTCTCCCGGAGACAGTGCAGAGGGCATTGATGACCAGGCAAGCTGTGAGGTGCTTTAGGAACACAAAGGCCTCGATTCATAAAGCATTCCCACATTCGGAAATGCTGAAAACCGCTCACTTTACCGACCCCATAGCAAAATCTGTATTCATAAAGGCTTTTTCCGCATGAAAAGCCGACATTCGCGAGCAGAGTGATAAATCACCGCCTTGCGCGGTGATTATCATAGCAAAAGTAACAAATGTCAATTCATAAAGATTAGAGGAAGCGGTATGCGGACGGGTATTACCGCTACCTCTGATGTGGCGAGAAGCATGCGGAATACAGTGCAGTGAATGGGACAGACCTCCCAAGCAGCTGCAGAGAGAACACCGCACGGAGGGACTCGGCCAGCTTCTCCTGTTTCTGCATGTCTCCCGACAGCCTAACGCCAGCCTACAGCGGAATATCTCCGCACGCCTGTCACAACTAGCAACATTTTTATGAATTACCACCCTGAAGGCGGAAATACCGACAGCGGTGTTTCCCCGCTCGACGTTACCTTCCCGACAGCCCTTTTATGAATCGAGGCCCATGGGCCAGTTTACATGGACATTGCCATCCTAAATGCAGGGCTGGCGCTACCATAGAGGCAAAGGAGGTAATTGCCCCAGGGCCCCAGAGCCTGTAGGGGCCCCGAGTGGCTACAAGAGGAAAAAAATTCAAAAAGACCTTCTAGTTTTTGAGAAAATCGATTTTAAAGTTTCAAAGAAAAAAAATACACATTTAAAAACCCGCCGACTTTAATGGTTAATAGCAAATCCACCTTAAATGCTAGAAACCCTAAATTTGCAGGATATGTTAAGGAGATCATTGGGAATAAGAAGAACATTTTTTTTTCTTTTTTCAAAAAGACCTTATAGTTTTTGAGAAAATCGATTTTAAAGTTTCGAAAGAAACAAGTATTCTTTTAAATGCGGTAAATCTTACTTTTAGTAGCAAACGTAACGGTAGTGTAATTTTACATGCATCAAACGAAAGCGCAATGAATTTCCTGACGGGGTTTCCAGGGGGTCTATACGCAGCCACAGCGCTTTGGCCAGGGATCGCTATACAGCCGCAATATGGCTGTATGAAGATCCCTGGCATTTTTTCCTATTCTCACAATTTTTATTTTTTTAATGTTTAGAGTGCGGGAAATTAAAAAAAAAAATTATGTGGGGTCCCCCCTCCTGAAACTTTTTAACCCCTTGTCCCCCATGCAGGCCGGGATAGCCAGAAGGTGGAGCTCCGACCGATTGGGGCTTCACACCCTGACTATACCAGCTGCAAAAAAGGGTCCCTTAATGCCTGTGTTCTGTGGTACCTGTTGGGGGGCCCCAGGTTTATTTTGCCCTGGGGCCCCATTGTTGCTAAAATCGGCCCTGCCTGAATGAGCACTCCCAGTGGCGTAGCAGCTCACTTGCCCAATCAGTACTGTCATTTGGGTGCTGCAGTGTAATTTGCGGCCATAGAAGGGCCAACTGTATAATCACTGACCATCCAGTGTGCACGGCTCCTGTCTGTGTGCACCTGGCTCAGTTCTAGAGAGATCGCACTCGCTGTTGGGGACGGAGTACGTGGTTAGAGAGCGTCAGCGATGTCAGGGCTCGCTATCGGGGGAGGAGCACACGGTTAGAGAGCCGTCAGTGATGTCAGTGCTCACTGTTGTGAGAGAAACAATTGGTTAGAGAGCGTCGTCGATGTCAGTGCTCGCTGTCGGGGACGGAATATGTGGTTACAGAGCGTCAGCGATGTCCGTGCTCGCTATCAGGGACGGGATAAGCGGTTAGAGAGCGTCGGCGATGTCAGTGCTCGCTGTCAGGGATGAGAAACACGGTTAGAGAACACCGGTGATGTCAGTGCTCATGGTCAGGGACGGGATACGTGGTTAGAGAACACCGGCGATGTCAGTGCTCATGGTCAGGGACGGGATACGTGGTTAGAGAACACCGGCGATGTCAGTGCTCATGGTCAGGGACAGGATACGTGGTTAGAGAACACCGGCGATGCACACACTGGATTTTGCTGCGTTGACTGTCTGTGTGCTTCTGTCTCAGTCATAGTGGGATCGCACTCGCTGTCGGTGACGGAATACGTGGTTGGAACGTCAGCGATGTCAGTGCTCGCTATTGGGGACGGAATATGTGGTTACAGAGCGTCAGCGATGTCCGTGCTCGCTATCAGGGACGGGATAAGCGGTTAGAGAGCATTGGCGATGTCAGGGCTCGCTATCGTGGACGGAATACGTGGTTAGAGAGCGTCGGCGATGTCAGGGCTTGCTATTGGGGACGGAATACGAGGTTAGAGAACGCCAGCGATGTCAGTGCTCGCTATCGGGGACGGAATACGAGGTTAGAGAACGCCAGCGGTCAGGGCTCGCTGTCGGTTACGGGATACGCGGTTAGAGAGTGTCGGCGATGTCAGGGCTCGCTGTCGGTTACGGGATACGCGGTTAGAGAGTGTTGGTGATGTCAGTGCTCGCTGTCTGTTACGGGATACGCAGTTAGAGAACGCCGGCGATGTCAGTGTTCGCTGTCTGTTACGGGATACGCAGTTAGAGAACGCCGGCGATGTCAGTGCTCGCTGTTGGTTACGGGATACACGGTTAGAGAACGCCGGCGATGTCAGTGCTTGCTGTCTGTTACGGGATACGCAGTTAGAGAACGCCGGCGATGTCAGTGCTCGCTGTTGGTTACGGGATACACGGTTAGAGAACGCCGGCGATTTCAGTGCTCGCTGTCTGTTACGGGATACGCAGTTAGAGAACGCCGGCGATGTCAGTGCTCGCTGTTGGTTACGGGATACACGGTTAGAGAACGCCGGTGATGTCAGTGCTCGCTGTCTGTTACGGGATACGCAGTTAGAGAATGCCGGCGATGTCAGTGCTCGCTGTCGGTTACGGGATACGCGGTTAGAGAACGCCGGCGATACACACACCGGGCTACGCGAGGTTAACACATAATCACTGACCATCCCCTGCGCACAGCTCCTGTCTGCTAGAAATAAGGATTAACATGATTTCTGCTTCCAGATTATCAGCAGCAGCACAGACAGCTCCCAGCAGCAAATTAATTAATAATAAGCAAACTGTCTCATTACAGCGTGTAGAGCGACCTGATCCAGCCGGATCATTTCCTGCTTCCTGTCCGAGCTTCACTCTCTGTTCCCTGCTTCATTCCATGGTCCATATTATTGTTGTATTATTATTATTACTATTATCAGACTGCTGCTGCCCCCCACCCTCACCCCCAATATTCAGAGGGATGTTTAAGCTACACCCCTAATCACACCCCTAGTCACGCATACCATAAAGATTTTATAAGAAAAATGTTATTTTATAATTCAAATCACACTGGTCCTTATATCCTGGTGCACTATTTTTCCTAGTAACATCTAAAAATAAGAAATATATTGATTTAAAGGGTGGAAATAAAGTTTAGAGTAAATTAAACACATTGTTTCAGTAGAAAAATACATATATTTACACAGATCTGTACATCAGTCCTGAAAGAGGGACAAATGAGAGGACAGAGGGACAGTGCTCCCAAAGAGGGACTGCACCTCCAACAGAGGCACAGGTGGGAGCTACGCATACTGCCCCCTGCAGTCCACCATGAATGCAGCAGTCAGACTCATTCACCCCTCCCACCGTTCCACCCCAGCGGTTCCCCTCTGTGAATCCTTCCTCTGGCTGCCTATTCGTTTAAGATTCACCTTCAAGATACTGTGCCTACAAATCCCTCCACACTACCTCCCCGGCCTATTCTCTGAACTTATCCACAGGTACAAAACCGTCCAATCCTACAATGACCCACACCTGACTACTCTATGCATCACCCATTACCATACAAAATTACAGGACTTCTCTAGAGCTGCCCCTACTCTCTGGAACTCCCTGCCACCCCCATCAGGCTTGCCCCCTCCTTCAACACCATCAAGAAAACCTTCCTGCTGTGGACCTACCTTCCCTCATCAATGCCCTAATCCCGCTGCTGAGCAACTATGCATTGTCTCTGAGGTCTGGAGGCAGCGGAGGCAGAAGACGCAGTGGAGGCAGAAGTTTGTCTGCAATCACTGAACCCTCACGGCTCTGCACCCAATATAATAATATAAACAATAATACAAAACAGGACTAGGGATTCTCATTCAGTTTCCGCAGGAATGAAATTTTCAGATTTCCGAACGGAATTTGGAAAACGGAAATCTGAATTCGGAATACCGTGGAAATCCGATTTACAGCAACTCTGTAATTTTAGCCCAATGACTGTAGTAAAATTGTTTCTGTACCGTGTTAGCCAAACAAATTATGTAGGTAGAAAAAACAGTCTTGTAAAAGCAATACCTTCTAAAGAGACTCTGAAGTCTCTTACAAATCATCTTTTAATTATAAAATCCTGTGTAATATGATAACACTACCTAAACCGCCACATCCCCGCCACTCTAATCTAACTAAATAACCCCAAACTCCCCGGGGGCCACACTACTGAGAGCGCTTCCGTGAGAGGCAGAGCTATGAGCCACAGCTCTGCCTCTCAGCACGTCTGTCAGCCAGGATCGCCGCCCCTCCCCCGCCCCTCTCAGTCTTCCTTCACTGTGAGGGGCGGGGGAAAGGCGGAGATCCGCCGCTGACGCTGACAGACGCATGTAGAGGCAGAGCTGCAGTTCATAGCTCTGCCTCTCACGGAAGAGTAGAGGGCAGCCAGCAAAATCCACGACCAAGAAAGTCGTGGATTTTGCGGAGTAGAGGGAGGGGGTAGTTAGGGGGGATTTAGATAGATTTCAGCGGCGGGGATGCGACGGTTTAGGTAGGGCTATCCTATTACACATTTTATAATAAAAATATGATTTTTAAGAGACTTCAGTGTCTCTTTAATGGCTAACTAATAAAGTTAAAGTATGCAAGCTTTCAGGGATCTAGTCCCCTTCTTCAGGCATATTTCCAGATGTGAGCTGAAGTAAAACACTGATGCAGGTAAATAGTAAGCATGTAGATGGCAGTTGTGCTGTTAATGTTAGATGTCAGATGTTACTGCTAAACAGTTACCAGGGCAACTGCCATCTACGTGCTGGAAATATGCCTGAAGAAGGGGACTAGATCCCTGAAAGCTTGCATACTTTAACTTTATCAGTTAGCCATTAAAATGTATTTGTTTTTTTTAAAGAGAATCTGTACTCTAATATTCTTACAATGAAAAAAGCATACCGTTCTATTCATTATGTTCTCCTGGGCCCCTCTGTGCTGTTTCTGCCACTCCCTGCTGCAATCCTGGCTTGTAATTAACAGTTTTAGGCAGTGTTTACAAACAAATGGCATGGCTTTTAACCAGAGTATCATAGGCTGAGAACTAGCTTACTGTGTGACTCATGCAGAGCTTGGAGAGGGTGTGTAAAGCTTCTGCCAATGACCAGCAGTGCTGCACATTCCACACATTCCAGCCTCAGCCTGACAGAGCCGACAGAGGAAAGGAGATAAGATTTATTACAGAGACAGTGCAAGTAGGAAAGGCTGCAGTAAGACAGGCCACATTAGAACAGGTATAGGAACTTACAGGATAGAAGAAATAAGGCTTAAAATTTTGTTAGAGTCTCTTTAAGACTTTGTTTTTTTTTTAGCCCAATCAAAGAACTCAAAAGCATTGGACCAATCAGAGAGTGCCGAATTTTGCTGTAAAGTTTTTATTTTAGAACAATCACAAGACTCATTTTCCGCTGTTACTTGTTTTTTTTCTATTCTTTGCATTCGCTGATAAAAAAAAAAAAAAAAATGACATAAAATACTCAGAAATCGGAAAAATAGAAAAAAATTGAATTTTGCGGAATTAGAAATGAGCATTTTTGACCATCCCTAAACAGGCCACTATATAATGGAGATTTGACAATGGTGCCCTGTTATGGGGGTCACAGTAATGGGGGGAGCGCTCCTTCCAAAGCCAGACGGAGGAAGTATCAGGTCCCGTTCACATCTAAAAGCGCAAAACACTAAGCGCTTATCGCTAGCGTTTTCCACAAGTGATTTTACCACGATTAGCACGGTAAAATTACTGGACACTTCCGCGAATCAGAGCGATCGCAGTCAGCGTTTTATTAAGCACTGTACGGCAATCGCTCCAGAATCACGGCAAAAATGCTGCACGTAATGCGTTTTGCGATTGGCGCTAACCGCAAAATGCCCACGATCGATGCCAATCGCGGCAGTGAGAACACTGCCATAGGGTACAATAGCACTAGCACTTTAGCGATTAGCGGGAATCACTCACTGATCACTCAAGTGTGAATGGGCCCTTAGAGTCACATGAAACACGCCGTGAAGCGTAAGGAAGTGAAGCGTCTGCTTGTTTGGTACTGAATGGTGCTAAAAGTCATTGTGAAGGCAAAAAAACTAAAAGTTACATACTTACCTGTGGACTGGGAAGGCTCTGGGTCCTATAGAGCCCTCCTTGTCTTCTCTTGCTCTCCTCGTTCCGCTCCCGTTGTGTGTACTCCACCAATTAGTCAGGCTTCAGAAGCTCTCCGGGTGCTTTCGAAGACGGGCAGCTCAATACTGCATATATATAAGCGTGCTTGCGCATGCACTTGCACATGCGCAGTATGAAGCCACACGTCTTTCGAGGCACTCGGGTACACAGAGCTGGGACAAGGTCCTCCAGCATCCAAAGTGCGCCCCTCCATCCCTCCCACCCCAGCCATCACACACTGATTGCTATTAGACTAAGAGGCGCCCCAGGACCCCCAACACCTTAATCTCTAGTTATCTGGCTTGCAGTCACTGCCATTTATCCCCTTTTCTTATTATCTCAGCTTCAAACATAATAGAGGAATGATAGCTGAGTGAGTTGTGCGCCCCCTCCTACACTGCGCTCTGAGGCTGGAGCCTTTCTTGCCTCTGCCTTGGCCTGGCCTCCTCATACACTGCGCCCTGAGGCTGGAGCCTTTCTTGCCTCTGCCTTGGCTTGGCCCCTCCTACACTGTGCCCTGAGGCTGGAGCCTCTCTTGCCTCTGCCTTGGCCCGGCCTCCTCATACACTGCGCCCTGAGGCTGGAGCCTCTCTTGCCTCTGCCTTGGCCTGGCCCCTCCTACACTGTGCCCTGAGGCTGGAGCCTCTCTCGCCTGGCCCTGCGGGAAAACAAGTGCTTCCAAAACCTTCCGAGGCAGCAAATTAAATGAGGATGACGGCAATGAAATGTGGTGTGCAAGAGAGGACCAGAAAGGCTCTATAGCAGTGATGGCTAACCTTAGCACTCCAGCTGTGATGGAACTACAAGTCCCATGAGGCATTGCAGTACTCTGACAGCTCTAAGCATAATTCGGGTAGGCAGAGGCATGATGGGATTTGTAGTTTTGTCACAGCTGGAGTGGCAAGGTTAGCAATCACTGCTCTATAGGATCCAGAGACTTCCCAGTCCATAGGTAAGTATCTACACTTTTTTTTTTTTGCCTTCACGTGTACTTGAAGTGTGGTGTTCGGGAGAATTCCAGTGTTCAGAATTCGATACCCTTAAAGGGGCGCTATGGCGAAACATTTAAAATATGTGCAAACATAGCCAAATAAAAAGTACATTTTTTTTCCAGAGTAAAATGAGCCATAAATTACTTTTCTCCTATGTTGCTGTCGCTTACAGTAGGTAGTAGAAATCTGACAGAAGTGACAGGTTTTGGACTAGTCCATCTTTTCATGGGGATTCTCGTCAAGGCTTTTATTGTTTATATAGAAGATATTCCCTAAAAAGGATTTAAACAATAATGCTGGCCAGCTTCCCTGCTCGCTACACAGTTTTTGGCAGTTGGACAGAGCAACTGCCATTCAGTAAGTGCTTTTAAAAATAAATAAATCCCTGAGAATCCCCTATGAAGAGATGGGCTAGTCCAAAACCTGTCGTTTCTGTCAGATTTCTACTACCTACTGTAAGTGACAGAAAAGTAATGTATGGCTCATTTTACTCTGGAAAAAAACATACTTCTTATTTGTATATTTTTACACATATTTGAAATTTTAAAATTTTTCGCCATAGTGCCCCTTTAAGTCAAACAACAACACTAACAGGGAAGTACTATCAGGCCCTGTTCAGACTATGTGCGTTCCTAGCCGTTTTCCCAGAACACGTATGGGCAGACTTTGCGCATAGAAACGGCTCCTAATGTTTTCTAATGGCCTCGTTCACATGTGTGCGTATGAGACGCATACGTTTCCCATCCGCATTGCTGCACGCAGTTCTGTGCGTCACGCACAGAAACGGACGCAATGAAAGTCTACAGTTGTGTTCAAAATTAAGTATTTTAGCCAGTTTGACATTGATTTTGATCATTTCAGTCATCTTGTTTACAATTAAATTAAAGAGGCACTTGTAAGTCAGACAAATATAACATAACATTTATAATGAAATAACCACAAATGTCTTTTCTGTGCTCACATCATTATCAGTTTTATTCAACCCCCAAGTGATATTCATTCTTAGTACTTAGTACAACATCCTTTTCCAGTTATAACAGCTTTTACACGTGAAGCATAGCTTGACACAAGTGTCTTGCAGCGATCTCTACGGGTATCTTAGCCCATTCTTCATGGGCAAAAGCCTCCAGTTCAGTCACATTCTTAGGCTTGCGCGCTGCAACTGCTTTCTTTCAGGGATGGCCGTAGTCAGCCAACTTCGCTACGCTGGAACTACGCGTAGTTTTACGCAATTATGCTTCGCCAAACTACTGTTTCCAAATCAAATATCCGCTTCGTATCCATTTCGTAGACTACGCGTTAAAATACGCAATTACACGTAGTGTATGCGGATGCTTATGTCCGTATGCAGAAAATTTTACGCATTAATTCCTTTTTAAATGCTTATGCCGGTAACTCTTCTATGTGTACATTCCCCTTTCCAATGCGTAAATTTGTAAGCATACAATCGCACGCGGAAAATTAGACGTGAGTAATGCATTCGTAGTTCACTACGCGATACGCATGTTAACTACGCATAGTGGGTGTAAGCTACGCGTAACAGTACTTCGCTACGCGTAAATTCGTAAGCGTAGTTTTGAAACGTCACCTACGAACTACGATGCGTAGATTCACACTGGTGTAGTTTCTGCTCATCCCTGCTTCTTTAAGTCCCACCAGAGGTTCTCAATCGGATTTAAGTCTGGTGACTGCGATGGCCACTCCAAAATGTTCCAGCCTTTAATCTGCAACCATGCTCTTGTGGACTTGGTGGTATGCTTGGGATCATTGTCCTGTTGAAAGGTTCAATGTCTCCCAAGCCTCAGGTTTGTGACAGACTGCATCACATTTTCATCCAACATCTCCTGGTACTGAAGAGAATTCATGGTACCTTGCCTACGCTGAAGCTTCCCTGTACCTGCAGAAGCAAAACAGCCCCAAAGCATGATTGACCCCCCGCCATGCTTCACAGTAGGCAAGGCGTTCTTTTCTTCATAGGTCTTGTTCTTCCTCTTCCAAACAGCGTTGATTCATGGGCCCAAACAGTTCTAATTTTGTTTCATCAGTCCACAGAACACTATCCCAAAACTGTATGGACGCGTATCAAAAACCCGTACTATTGCGTTTTTAGCGTATGTTTCCCTCTGCGTTTCCCATTGTTTCCTGTGTGATGCACTTCCTTTAAACATGCAAAAACGCAATAAAAAACGCATATGAACGCATGCGTTTTTCAACTTGCGTTTTCTTTGCTTTTCTATGCGTTCTGCAAACGCTGACAGTATGAACAGGGCCTAATGGTAAGAGCGGTATTCAATCTAACGCCTTCTTCCTACCGCACCAGAAAGCTGCGACACCCCTCGTCATGTGACACACCCAGCTGGATAACCCCGCCCACCCAAGGAAAGCGGAGCCGCTCTTTATAGCATGTCCTGGCTCCGCCTGATGGTGTCACAATCGGAGTGACCTATTTTATCGGCAGTGGAAAATGCTCCGCTCTGAGTCAGGATGTCAGCGGTTTCCTGCTCAGATGTCCTGTCTGCCGCGGGAACCCTAGACACAAGTGGATAATTATCTGGCCAGATTTGTAATTACTTAATGCAGCGCCGGCTCGTGTTCATGTGAGACGATAAGGGGGGAACGCGGCCGGTCACACCGCCTGAAACGCCAGGAGCTGAGATAGCCTTACTCCTCCAGGAGGGCAGCAGGGGCCGCCGTGTGCTGATTGGACCAGGAAATGAGACAACAGTGACCAGAATAACAATGGGGGCGGCCGGGGTAGAATATACTGCAGGAGACGGGCGCAGGCCAGCAGCACGCTTGCTACATAATAGGCCTCATCAATCTTTCATACGATTTGGTTGGATCATAAATGCTTAATGATGACATGATGTCCTAATGACAATCCCAGCCTTAAAGGGACACTACACCTCACTGGCATCGTCTTTATGGTTTTAAAGAAGTGAGAGGGATTTGGAGGCTGCCATATTTATTTCCTTTCAAACAATACACATTGCCTGGCTGTCCTGCTGATCCTCTGCCTCTGATACTTTTAGCCACAGCCCCTGAACCTGCATACAGATCAAATGCTCTGATTGCAGTGTGGCTGGTTAGCTGCATGTTTGTTTCAGGTGTGTGATTCAGACACTACTGCAGCCAAAGAGATCAGCAGGAGAGCCAGGCAACTGGTCTTGTTTAAAAAAAAAAATATAGCAGCCATATCCCTTTCATAGTGGGGACCTGGAATACCGAGTGGGGGACGGTTATTTCGCCATAGGCGCAGGGATTGCAACCCACCTCTATGAGTTTAAATATGCTTATAATACAATTTGACATCTAATACCCCACAACACTGCACCATTGGGCTCCTGGTCCCTCCCACAGCTCCCAACTGTCCCTCTTTTGGAGGGACAGTCTCTCTTTGGGAACCCTGTCCCTCTGTCCCTCTTTCCTCCTCATTTGTCCCTCTTTCAGGACTTTGTCCCTCTTTCTATGTAAATATATATTTCTCTACAAAAAAAATGTGTCTTATTTACTCTAAACTTTATTCTAACACCCAGAGGGGCTGTTTCTGGCCACAAAACAGATGGAAAAGTTGTTCAAAAGGCCCTAACACCTGAACTACGGCATGCTGGAGGGCGGTCCATGGCAAAAGCCCCAGCAAAAATTACGTAGTTGACGCAGAGTCGTGTTTTAATCTCTACATTTGTGGAATAAAGTGCTTTAAAACATTAGGGCGTGTGTAAATGTCCTTCAGGTAGTGTAAGCGGTAGGCCTAGGTCACATTGACAGAGGTGTTATTGGGTGAACTACTGTAGCACTAGCCAGTGGCGGACATACGGCCGTGCCGCCGCACGAGGGCCCCTGAAGTTCCGCTGCTTCAGGGGCCCATTAAGTATTGTTGTTGTTTTTTTTTAATTTTACCTTTTATTTTTTTTTTTTAACCTGGGGGGCCCCGACTCCTGTCCTCCCCCCTCACCTCGCCCCAAATGCGGCGGGAGAGCGGAAAATACAGGAAGTCTCCGGGGCTCCAGCAGACGCTAGAGGCAGCTGCCGCTTGGTCTCCCCTGTCTTCAACTCTGTATACTGCTCGCTACTAAACCAGGAAGTAGCGAGCAGTATACAAAGTTGGAGACACATCGGAGACCAAGCGGCAGCTGCCTCTAGCGTCTGCTGGAGCCCCGGAGACTTCCTGTATTACCGGGAGGGCTTACCCACCCACCCGGCTACCTTACCCACCCACCCGGCTACCTTACCCACCCGGCTACCTACCCCGCTACCTAACCACCCACCCGGGTACCTACCCGGCTACCTAACCACCCTGCCGGCTACCTACCCGCCTACCTAACCACCCACCCGGCTACCTACCCACCCGGATACCTACACACCCACCCGGCTACCTAACCACCCACCCAGCTACCTACCCACCCGGCTACCTACCCGGCTACCTAACCACCCACCCGGCTACCTACCCGGCTACCTAACCACCCACCCGGCTACCTACCCACCCGGCTACCTAACCACCCACCCGGCTACCTACCCGGCTACCTAACCACCCACCCGGCTACCTACCCACCCGGCTACCTAACCACCCACCCGGCTACCCACCCACCCGGCTACCTACCCGGCTACCTAACCACCCACCCGGCTACCCACCCACCCGGCTACCTAACCACCCACCCGGCTACCCACCTGGCTACCTACCCGGCTACCTAACCACCCTGCCGGCTACCTACCCACCCGGCTACCTACCCGGCTACCTAACCACCCACCCGGCTACCTACCCACCCGGCTACCTACCCACCCGGATACCTACCCACCCGGATACCTACACACCCACCCGGCTACCTACCCGGCTACCTAACCACCCACCCGGCTACCTACCCACCCGGCTACCTAACCACCCACCCGGCTACCCACCCACCCGGCTACCTAACCGTCTACCTAACCACCCACCCGGCTACCCACCTGGCTACCTACCCGGCTACCTAACCACCCTGCCGGCTACCTACCCACCCGGCTACCTACCCGGCTACCTAACCACCCACCCGGCTACCTACCCACCCGGATACCTACCCACCCGGCTACCTAACCACCCACCCGGCTACCTACCCGGCTACCTAACCACCCACCCGGCTACCTACCCACCCGGCTACCTAACCACCCACCCGGCTACCCACCCACCCGGCTACCTAACCGGCTACCTAACCACCCACCTGGCTACCTAACCACCCTGCCGGCTACCTACCCACCCGGCTACCTAACCACCCACCCGGCTACCTACCCACCCGGATACCTACACACCCACCCGGCTACCTACCCGGCTACCTAACCACCCACCCGGCTACCTACCCACCTGGCTACCTAACCACCCACCCGGCTACCCACCCACCCGGCTACCTAACCACCCACCCGGCTACCTACCCGGCTACCTAACCACCCACCCGGCTACCTAACCACCCACCCGGCTACCTACCCACCCGGCTACCTACCCGGCTACCTAACCACCCTGCCGGCTACCTACCCACCCAGCTACCTACCCGGCTACCTAACCACCCACTCGGCTACCTACCCGGCTACCTAACCACCCACCCAGCTACCTACCCACCCACCAGGCTACCTACCTACCCACCCACCCGGCTACCTACCAACCCACCAGGCTACCTACCTAAAGACCCACCAGGCTACCTACCTACCTACCCACCCACCCAGCTACCTACCCACCCACCTACCCACCCACCAGGCTACCTAAGCCACCCACCAGGCTACCTACCTACCCACCCACCCGGCTACCTACCCACCCGGCTACCTACCAACCCACCAGGCTACCTACCTAAAGACCCACCAGGCTACCTACCTACCTACCCACCCACCCAGCTACCTACCCACCCACCTAACCACCCACCCGGCTACCTACCCACCCGGATACCTACACACCCACCCGGCTACCTACCCGGCTACCTAACCACCCACCCGGCTACCTACCCACCTGGCTACCTAACCACCCACCCGGCTACCCACCCACCCGGCTACCTAACCACCCACCCGGCTACCTACCCGGCTACCTAACCACCCACCCGGCTACCTAACCACCCACCCGGCTACCTACCCACCCGGCTACCTACCCGGCTACCTAACCACCCTGCCGGCTACCTACCCACCCAGCTACCTACCCGGCTACCTAACCACCCACTCGGCTACCTACCCGGCTACCTAACCACCCACCCAGCTACCTACCCACCCACCAGGCTACCTACCTACCCACCCACCCGGCTACCTACCCACCCGGCTACCTACCAACCCACCAGGCTACCTACCTAAAGACCCACCAGGCTACCTACCTACCTACCCACCCACCCAGCTACCTACCCACCCACCTACCCACCCACCAGGCTACCTAAGCCACCCACCAGGCTACCCACCCACCCGGCTACCCAGCCACCCACCAGGCTACCTACCCACCCGGCTAAGGGCTACCTACCTACTCACCCGGCTGCCTACCTACCTACCCACCAGGCTACCTACCCACTCACAGACCAGGCTACCTATCCACCCAACCACCCATGGGAGCTGCACGCCGGATGGAGGCTGGGACAGGAGGTCTGCTGCTGCAGGTGAGTAAATGGTTTTTTGTATTATTTATTTTAGCAGGTGTATGTTCTGGGCAGGTCTGCCACATGATTGCATGTATGTTCTGGGCAGGTCTGCCACATGATTGCATGTATGTTCTGGGCAAATTTGCTACATGATTGCATGTGTTTTCTGGGCAAATCTGCCGACATGATTGCACGTATTTTCTGGGCATATCTGCCTACATGATTGCACGTATTTTCTGGGCATATCTGCCGACATGATTGCATGTATTTTCTGGGCAAATCTGCTGGCATGATTGCACGTATTTTCTGGGCATATCTGCCGACATGATTGCACGTATTTTCTGGGCATATCTGCCGACATCATTGCACGTATTTTCTGGGCATATCTGCCGACATCATTGCACGTATTTTCTGGGCATATCTGCCGACATGATTGCATGTATTTTCTGGGCATATCTGCCGACATGATTGCACGTATTTTCTGGGCATATCTGCCGACATGATTGCACGTATTTTCTGGGCATATCTGCCGACATCATTGCACGTATTTTCTGGGCATATCTGCCGACATCATTGCACGTA
Organism: Hyperolius riggenbachi; assembly: GCF_040937935.1. NCBI lineage: Eukaryota > Metazoa > Chordata > Amphibia > Anura > Hyperoliidae > Hyperolius > Hyperolius riggenbachi. The sequence goes on from NC_090657.1 coordinate 233,398,585, forward strand.
TTTTCTGGGCATATCTGCCGACATCATTGCACGTATTTTCTGGGCATATCTGCCGACATCATTGCACGTATTTTCTGGGCATATCTGCCGACATGATTGAATGTATTTTCTAGGCAAATCTGCCGACATGATTGAGTGTATTTTCTGGGCAAATCTGCTCACATTATGTGTATTTTCTTGAGAAAACCTGCACAATTATGTGAATTTTCTGGGGAAAGGGTCACCAAAACTTGGGCCCACTGTCTTTTGCGTTGCACTTTTCAAGGGAACCTGAGGTGAGAATAATATTGAGGCTGCCATATTTCTCTCCTTTTAAGCAATACCAGTTGCCTGGTTGCCGTTCTGGTCCTCTGCCTCTTATTCTTTCAACCATAGACCCTGAACAAGCATGCAGCAGGTCAGGGGTTTCTGACAATATTGTCAGAACTGAGAAGATTAAGCTGCATGCTTGTTGCTGGTGTAATTCAGTTTATTACTGCAGCCAAATAGATCAGCAGGGCCGCCAGGCAACTAGTGTTGTTTAAAAGGAAATAAATATGGCAGCCTCCATATCACTCTCACCCCGGGATCACTTTAAATTACAGTTAGCTCCGCCCTTATCCGGTCATTGCCACGCCCATTTTTTGCCGCTACGCGCCGCAGGTTATAGCCACACCCATTTTTTGCCGCAGGTCAGGGGAGCCCGCAATTGAAATTTTGCACAGGGGCCCACTGCTGGCTGTGTCCGTCACTGGCACTAGCAGCACTGCACACCTGTCTAACAGCTAAAGTGCACTGGACAGTGGAAACAAAGAACAGCAATATAACAATAGCAAGGGAAAAAACACAGCCCTTACAAGGGCTATTGGCTGATCTAGACGTGAGCTAGTACTGTAGCGGCAATAAAGGGCACTGGACACACAGAACAGCAGCACGTATTTTCTGGGCATATCTGCCGACATCATTGCACGTATTTTCTGGGCATATCTGCCGACATGATTGAATGTATTTTCTAGGCAAATCTGCCGACATGATTGAGTGTATTTTCTGGGCAAATCTGCTCACATTATGTGAATTTTCTGGGGAAAGGGTCACCAAAACTTGGGCCCACTGTCTTTTGCGTTGCACTTTTCAAGGGAACCTGAGGTGAGAATAATATTGAGGCTGCCATATTTCTCTCCTTTTAAGCAATACCAGTTGCCTGGTTGCCGTTCTGGTCCTCTGCCTCTTATTCTTTCAACCATAGACCCTGAACAAGCATGCAGCAGGTCAGGGGTTTCTGACAATATTGTCAGAACTGAGAAGATTAAGCTGCATGCTTGTTGCTGGTGTAATTCAGTTTATTACTGCAGCCAAATAGATCAGCAGGGCCGCCAGGCAACTAGTGTTGTTTAAAAGGAAATAAATATGGCAGCCTCCATATCACTCTCACCCCGGGATCACTTTAAATTACAGTTAGCTCCGCCCTTATCCGGTCATTGCCACGCCCATTTTTTGCCGCTACGCGCCGCAGGTTATAGCCACACCCATTTTTTGCCGCAGGTCAGGGGAGCCCGCAATTGAAATTTTGCACAGGGGCCCACTGCTGGCTGTGTCCGTCACTGGCACTAGCAGCACTGCACACCTGTCTAACAGCTAAAGTGCACTGGACAGTGGAAACAAAGAACAGCAATATAACAATAGCAAGGGAAAAAACACAGCCCTTACAAGGGCTATTGGCTGATCTAGACGTGAGCTAGTACTGTAGCGGCAATAAAGGGCACTGGACACATAGAACAGCAGCTAACTATGCTATCCCTTACTTAGCGCACAACAGCACAGCTCTCTCTGGCCTGCTCTGCCTAGCACAGCAACCATATGACAGAAAAATCTGACAGAACCCACAGGTTATGGACTAGTTCATCTCCTCATGGGGGCATCTCAGAGTTTTTTTTTTTATTTTCAAAAGCATATCTAGCAAGTCTAATGGGCAGAATAGTAAGATACCAGCCAGCCTCCCTACTTACTCGCACACTATTTTGGCTGTTGGACTTGGCAACTGCTCTTCAGGAAATGCTGAAAACCCTGAAAATCCCCCATGAGCAGATGGACTAGTCGGTTCTGTCAGATTTTAACTGCTTACTTTTTTAGCTGGAGTGGTTCTTTTAGGAAAAGCGTACATATAGGGAAGGGAATAAACACTGATACTGACACTTACATGCAAGTCTCCAGGCAGCTGTCAGTACTTAATGTGCAGCCCGGCTGTCACATCACCAACAGGTATTCCAATTTATTTTATTTTATTTTTTTGTTTCTAGGTAACATAATTCTGTCAAACAGCTGAAAGTGTGACACTCTATTCCTGACTCAGACAGCGCATTCGTGGGTGTAACCTGAAAATGCTTCCTCCGCTGGCAAGTTCCCCCATGAACACAGGACTGACAGATATAATCAATCGTGCAGAAATGTGTGGAGGCTGGATAATAACCCGAGACAACAGAAAAATGTCACCGAACTGTTTAATTACGCTGCAAAAAGAGAGAAAGCGATTCTGTAATGTAATCAGCTGTAATGCTGTTGTATGGATCACTGCCGGCAGATTAAACAGGGCTTTCACTATGCCAGTGACACGCCTCTCTCCACATGATGCGGATCTGTGCCAGTGACACGCCCCTCTCCACACGATGCCGACCTGTGCCTGTGACACGCCTCTCTCTACATGATGCGGATCTGTGCCTGTGACACGCCTCTCTCCACATGATGCGGATCTGTGCCAGTGACACGCCTCTCTCCATATGATGCGGATCTGTGCCTGTGACACACCTCTCTCCACATGATACGGATCTGAGCCTGTGACACGGCTCTCTCCACATGATGCGGATCTGTGCCTGTGACATGCCTCTCTCCACATGATGCGGATCTGTGCCTGTGACACACCTCTCTCCACATGATGCGGATCTGTGCCAGTGACACGCCTCTCTCCACATGATGCGGATCTGTGCCAGTGACACGCCTCTCTCCACATGATGCGGATCTGAGCCTGTGACACACCTCTCTCCACATGATACGGATCTGAGCCTGTGACACGGCTCTCTCCACATGATGCGGATCTGTGCCAGTGACACGCCTCTCTCCACAGGATGCGGATCTGTGCCAGTGACACGCCTCTCTCCACACGATGCAGATCTGTACCTGTGACACGCCTCTCTCCACATGATGCGGATCTGTGCCTGTGACACGCCTCTCTCCACATGATGCGGATCTGAGCCTGTGACACACCTCTCTCCACATGATGTGGATCTGTGCCTGTGACACGCCTCTCTCCACATGATGCAGATCTGTACCTGTGACACGCCTCTCTCCACACGATGCGGATCTGTGCCTGTGACACGGCTCTCTCCACATGATGCGGATCTGTGCCTGTGCCACACCTCTCTCCACATGATGCGGATCTGTGCCTGTGAGTGTGACACGCCTCTCTCCACATGATGCAAATCTGTGCCAGTGACACGCCTCTCTCCACATGATGCGGATCTGTGCCAGTGACACGCCTCTCTCCACATGATGCGGATCTGTGCCAGTGACACGCCTCTCTCCACATGATGCCGATCTGTACCTGTGACATGCCTCTCTCCACATGATGCGGATCTGTGCCACTGACACGCCTCTCTCCACATGATGCGGATCTGTGCCTGTGACACGCCTCTCTCCACATGATGCGGATCTGTGCCTGTGAGTGTGACACGCCTCTCTCCACATGGTGCGGATCTTTGCCTGGGACACGCCTCTCTCCACATGGTGCGGATCTTTGCCTGAGACACGCCTCTCTCCACATGATGCAGATCTGTGCCTGTGAAACGCCTCTCTCCACATGATGCGGATCTGTGCCTGTGACACGCCTCTCTCCACATGATGCGGATCTTTGCCTGTGACACGCCTCTCTCCACATGATGCGGATCTTTGCCTGGGACACACCTCTCTCCACATGATACGGATCTTTGCCTGTGACACGCCTCTCTCCACATGATGCGGATCTGAGCCTGTGACACGCCTCTCTCCACATGATGCGGATCTTTGCCTGGGACACGCCTCTCTCCACATGATGCGGATCTTTGCCTGTGACACGCCTCTCTCCACATGATGCGGATCTTTGCCTGTGACACGCCTCTCTCCACATGATGCGGATCTGTGCCAGTGACACGGCTCTCTCCACATGATACGGATCTGTGCCTGTGACACGCCTCTCTCCACACGATGCAGATCTGAGCCTGTGACACGCCTCTCTCCACATGATGCGGATCTGAGCCTGTGACACGCCTCTCTCCACATGATGCGGATCTGAGCCTGTGACACGCCTCTCTCCACATGATGCGGATCTGAGCCTGTGACACGCCTCTCTCCACATGATGCGGATCTGAGCCTGTGACACGCCTCTCTCCACATGATGCGGATCTGAGCCTGTGACACGCCTCTCTCCACATGATGCGGATCTGAGCCTGTGACACGCCTCTCTCCACATGATGCGGATCTGTGCCTGTGACACGCCTCTCTCCACATGATGCAGATCTGTACCTGTGACACGCCTCTCTCCACACGATGCGGATCTGTGCCTGTGACACGGCTCTCTCCACATGATGCGGATCTGTGCCTGTGACACACCTCTCTCCACATGATGCGGATCTGTGCCTGTGAGTGTGACACGCCTCTCTCCACATGATGCAAATCTGTGCCAGTGACACGCCTCTCTCCACATGATGCGGATCTGTGCCAGTGACACGCCTCTCTCCACATGATACGGATCTTTGCCTGTGACACGCCTCTCTCCACATGATGCGGATCTCTTCCTGTGACACGGCTCTCTCCACATGATGCGGATCTGTGCCTGTGACACGCCTCTCTCCACATAATGCGGATCTGTGCCAGTGACACGCCTCTCTCCACACGTTGCGCATCTTTGCCTGGGACACGCCTCTCTCCACATGATGCAGCTGTTTTTTTTTTTTTTTTCCCAGAAACCTTGTTATTGTTTGGTACAAAACGTTTGCATCAGTTGCCTGGGTCATATCAGGACATATGGGGGACTGCCGAAAGGCTAGATTATCACTTTTTAGTGAATACAAATTTCCAAATGAGTGCAAATGATATGCTAAATTTATGCAACTGTCACATCTGATAGCTCCTCTTCCAAGCTGAGCACATTTGCATAGGGTTTGCATTAACTCGTCCATTCCTTTGTAACCGGACAGACAGCGTTCTCCTTTAAATACAGCAGCTCCTGCGGCGCCGGTACGCACGAAACATTCCTCTCCTATAATTATACTGTGGAGTTGCTGAAGTGAAGTTACAGTTTGTGATAGAAGCTGTTATGGGGTTTGAATAGAGAAGAGAGAGAGAGAGAGAGAGATTGTGTATTGGCAGCTTACGGATCTGCCAATCTACCCTCCCCCTCATCTCCCCTCCCTCTGCTGTGTGTGCTCAGGTAAGGCGAGAACAGGAGAGCCACAAACTCTCCCCAGGGGCCAGAGAATCACCGGGCCCCTTCATATCGCTATACAGCCCAAGATATGTACAGTAAGCTCCTCCCCCTCATCTCCCCTCCCTCTGCTGTGTGTGCTCAGGTAAGGCGAGAACAGGAGAGCCACAAACTTTCCCCAGGGGCCAGATAATCGCCAGGCCCCTTCATATCGCTATACAGCCCAAAATATGTACAGTAAGCTCCTCCCCCTCATCTCCCCTCCCTCTGCTGTGTGTGCTCAGGTAAGGCGAGAACAGGAGAGCCACAAACTTTCCCCAGGGGCCAGATAATCGCCAGGCCCCTTCATATCGCTATACAGCCCAAAATATGTACAGTAAGCTCCTCCCCCTCATCTCTCCTCCCTCTGCTGTGTGTGCTCAGGTACGCCGAGAACAGGAGAGCCACAAACTCTCCCCAGGGGCCAGAGAATCACCGGGCCCCTTCATATCGCTATACAGCCCAAAATATGTACAGTAAGCTCCTCCCCCTCATCTCTCCTCCCTCTGCTGTGTGTGCTCAGGTACGCCGAGAACAGGAGAACCACAAACTCTCCCCAGGGGCCAGAGAATTACTGGGCCCCTTCATATCGCTATACAGCCCAAAAACATGTACAGTAAGCTCCTCCCCCTTACAATTCCATATCACATCCCAATACACAAATGGGGGAACCCAAATTGAGAGTGATATGGAGTCTGCCATGGTAACCACTTCACCACTGAGGGGTTTTACCCCTTGAGCACCAGAGCAATTTTCACCTCAGCGCTCCTCCCATTCAATCGTCTATAACTTTATTATTACTTACCGCAATGAAATGAACTATATCTTGTTTTTTTTTTTTTTGCCACCAATTAGGCTTTCTTTAGGTAGGACATTATGCCAAGAATTATTTTATTCTACATGTGTTTTACTGGGAAAATAGGAAAACATTTGGGGAAAAAAATCATTATTTTTCAGTTTTTGGCCATTATAGTTTTTAAAGGGGTTCTGTGGGGGTTGTGCAAGAGAAAAACGGACACTTACCTTGGGCTTCTATCAGCCCCGTGCAGCGGTAATGTCCCACGCCGTCCTCCTCCCATCTGCCGTTCTCCGCCGCCGGCCCCGGTCTAAGCGGCATGGGATCCAACTGCGGCTGCGCTAGAGTGGCCGCGCACCCGCTCGCTTCCGCCTGCGTCATCGGAAGCTTACTGCGCAAGCGCAGTACAAGGCTCCGTTGTACTGCGCCTGCGCAGTAAGCCTCAGATGACGCGAGCGGAGGCACGGCAACGCGCATTATTCGTTTGTATGTCAGACGAATAATAGCCCTGTGCCGGCTGCGGGGAACGGCGGATGGGAGCAGGACGGCGTGGGACATTACCGCTGCACGGGGCTGATAGAAGCCCAAGGTAAGTGTCAGTTTTTCTCTTCCACAACCCCCACAGAACCCCTTTAAATAATGCATGCTACTGTAATTAAAACCCATGAAATGTATTTGCCCATTTGTCCTGGTTATTACACCATTTAAATTATGTCCCTATCACAATGTTTGGCGCCAATATTTTATTTGGAAATACAGGTGCATTTTTTTCAGTTTTGCGTCCATACGTGGGTTCGCAGTGATTGGTATTACAATGTGCAGCTGTCACACACACAGGTACCGCCAACAGGTGCAGTGACTGACTGGTATATAACACTGTGTGCGCTCACGTAGGTAGGTAGGTGCACTGAACAGGTGGGTATGCAGTGATTGGTATTACAAATGTGCAGCTGTCACACACTCAGGTACCATCAACAGGTGCAGTGACTGGTGGTATATAATACTGCGTGCGCTCACGTAGGTAGGTAGGTGCACTGAACAGGTGGGTATGCAGTGATTGTTATTACAAATGTGCAGCTGTCACACACACAGGTACCGTGAACAGGTGCAGCGACTGACTGGTATATAACACTGTGTGCGCTCACGTAGGTAGGTAGGGGCACTGAACAGGTGGGTAGGCAGTGATTGTTATTACAAATGTGCAGCTGTCACACACACAGGTACCATGAACAGGTGCAGTGACTGGTGGTATATAACACTGCGTGCGCTCTCGTAGGTAGGTGCACTGAACAGGTGGGTATGCAGTGATTGGTATTACAAATGTGCAGCTGTCACACACACAGGTACCGTGAACAGGTGCAGCGACTGACTGGTATATAACACTGTGTGCGCTCACGTAGGTAGGTAGGGGCACTGAACAGGTGGGTATGCAGGGATTGGTATTACAAATGTGCAGCTGTCACACACACAGGTACCGTGAACAGGTGCAGTGACTGGTGGTATATAACACTGCGTGCGCTCTCATAGGTAGGTGCACTGAACAGGTGGGTATGCAGTGATTGGTATTACAAATGTGCAGCTGTCACACACACAGGTAGTCACTGAATGTGCTGGGCCTGGCAGTGGCACAGTAGGAATTACCACCAAGGGGACAAGGTCCAGCAGCTGCAACTGACTGACAGGGCTGTATATGCAACACAAGTGTCTGTGGGACACAAAAAGAAAAAAATAGATCACAAGAACAACATTAGCTCTCAAAAGAGCTGTTGAGGATGAAGAATGCTTTTTAGCAATAAGTATCAGCAAGAAGGAGAAACCTAACAAGCCTAACACAAGAGCCTAACTAAGCTTTCCCTATGTCTGCAGGTTCTCTCCCTTTTCTAGTTTCTGCAGCCACACGAGTGAGTGAAAAGGCTGACACTGCTTGCGTTTTAAAGGGGGGGGGGGGGCTCCAGGAGGGAGTGTAGCCTGATTGGCTACCCTGTGTCTGCTGACTGTGATGTAGAGTGTCAAAGTTGACCCTAATGATGTAGTATAGGGGGCGGGTCGAACTCGCATATAGTTTGCGGTTCAACGCGAACCACCGAAGTTCGCGCGACTAAGTTCGCGGTCGAACCGTTCAGGCCATCTCTAATCAACAGGGACAGCCGGGCAATGTGCATTGTTTAAACGTAAATAAATATGTCAGGCTCCATATGTCTCAGAAGTAGCAGTCAGTCTCTCTCTGTGAGCATAGATGACCCCCTCCCCTGCTGAGAGATTAACTCTCTGTGACCAGCACTGCAGTCTCATTATAATTATCTGCTGAAATAAAGTGTTGGCTAGCAGGAAGGAGTGGCTGGAGAGTGGTAGGTATTCTCTAACTAGGTCATGTCTATATAGAGGGTGGGAATATGGGGGTGAGATTAAGGCTAAATGTCAGGTCTGAGATCATGCTCAGCACTGTAGGATGAAAATGCGCAGAACCAGTGCCGGGACAAACTACCATTTACTACTAGTAAACAAGAGAAACCGACCAATCAAGGTGAAACATGACCACAGACATTATGCCACATGTCCACTTTTGCATCAGTAAAACCTGTATGGTCAACGCCAGCAAAACTAAAGTGTAGCTAATTTACTGACTTACCCTTCCGTATACAAATAAACATGAAAAAGACTATTGTTCCCACTTTTACAAACTGGAATTGGCCTCAAGGTTTGCAAAAGAAAACATTTGATAAAAGTCAAAGGACACAAGCTGGATTGCACTGCGATCAAACGCAGAAGCTAATCAAATAAGGGCAAGCCGGATTCAGAGAGGAGCGTGCAATCTTTGGGGTGAGGAGTAGTGTTGGGCGAACAGTGTTCGCCACTGTTCGGGTTCTGCAGAACATCACCCTGTTCGAGTGATGTTCGAGTTCGACCTGGTGGTGTTCGGCCAAACTGTTCGGGTTCTCCCGAACGGCTCAATGCCTGGCCGAACAGGGCCCTGTTCGGCCGAATACGGCCCCCCTATGGGGTCGCAGGCATAAGGGGGGAGCATGCCCCGATCGCGGGGAAGGGGGGGGGGGGTCGGAAATTCCCCCCACCCCCTCCGCTAGTGCTCCCCCCTCTGCCCGCTTCCACATACAAAAGTTTAAGGAAAGTAAAATAGTACCGGTGGTAGTGGCTGGCAGTGGCACTGTGAAGTGAGTGAGGAGGAGGAGTCCGGAGAGTGACGCGTTGAGGGAGGCCGGGCAGCGGGCGGTTCAGCGGTAGTACCCTTGTGGTACTTCCGCCCTTTCTCTGACCTCACGTCCTCTGCGTGATGACGCATACGAGGGTACGCGTGACGCGTACCCTCGTATGCAGAGGACGTGAGGTCAGAGAAAGGGCGGAAGTACCACAAGGGTACTACCGCAGTGCCACTGCCAGCCACTACCACGGGTACTATTTTACTTTCCTTAAACTTTTGTATGTGGAAGCGGGCAGAGGGGGGAGCGCTAGCGGAGGGGGTGGGGGGAATTTCCGACCCCCCCCCCGCGATCGGGGCATGCTCCCCCCTTATGCCTGCAACCCCATAGGGCCCCCAAAAGCGGGATGTTCGGGGAGTTCGGCCCGAACATGCCGAACATCGCGGCCATGTTCGGCGAACGTTCCCGAACATCCAGGTATTTGCCCAACACTAGTGAGGAGCAGTTGGAGAAAGATCAGGATTCAAGTTTATTTCGTTTTTTTCTTTCTTATCTTTTATAGTTTTCCAGCGCCAGGAACTTTGTTTCTAAGAATCGGTATTTTGGAGAGCCAGATAAACCCCGTCCTGTAGCTCCTGAATTATGGATGGGTTTACAAAAAGTAACACTAACTACTTGTATCTCCTTTCTCTCTCCAACTGTAAATGACCTATCGTAACCCGGCTATTTAATACCAGCGGCGAGGAGGTTTTATCTTGCGCGTACAATAGGCGATCGCTGGGGTTTCGCTCTCGTTCTTTTTTTCCCCTCTCTCTCTATTCACGGCCGCCACCAGTCCAGGGAATGGAAAAATAAATTGATTTTTCCTAATGATGCGGCTGGGACTGGATCAGGTTTTTTTTCTCTCTGAGCTTCGGCGCTGTAACCTCTTTCGTGAGGCGTGTTTAGGGCTGATGGGAAAGGCTTCTGCGGCCCAAGAAAATCCACCTCGTTTGTCTCCTCGGCGGTCATTTCCTATGCAAATTAATTTAATGCATAATTCAGTGTCGTTTTCCATCCTCCCGAAATTCTAAAATTACCTGGAAAGACTCAGAAAAAAGAAAAAGACTGAAAAAAATGGAGTCTGTTACCTGGAACATTAGGTCATTTATTTGGTGACCTACATTGCCTAAAAAAAAAAAAATAGAAATAATAAAAGTTGTCAATAGTTGTCATAGTCTACTATTATTCTACCTCTGTTTCAGAGCAGGTAGATTTGGTGAAGTTGATTTGATGCCAATGTGCCCATGCCATTGGCAGGTAAAAGGGAGAGGGCTGGGGCAGGGTTATGCCTTCATGCCACTGGTAGGTATCTAGTATTTACTATGCCCCCAGCATAGGTATTCAGGTATAGGTGTCCCCAGTGGAGGTAACCAGGAATAGGTGTCCCCAGTGCAGGTAACCAGGTATAGGTGTCCCCAGTGCAGGGATGCAGGTATAGGTGATCGCCCCAGTATAGGTAGCCAGATGTAGGTGCCCCCATCATAGGGAACCAGGTATAAGTATCCCCAGTATAGGTAGCCAGCTATAAGTGCCCCAGTATAGATAGCCAGGTACAGGTGCCCCAGTATAGGTTAGCCAGGTATAGGTGCTTCCAGTGTAGGTTAGCAAGGTATAGGTTACCCAGTATAAGTTAGCCAGGAATAGGTGCCTGAGTATAGATTAGCCAGCTATAGGTTTCCCAGTATAGGTTAGCTAAGGTATAGGTTCCCCAGTATAGGTTAGCCAGGTATACTGTAGGTGCCTCCAGTATAGGTTAGCCAGGTATAGGTGCCTGAGTATAGATTAGCCAGCTATAGGTTCCTCAGTATAGGTCAGCCAGGTATAGGTTCCCCAGTATAGGTTAGCCAGCTATTGGTGCCCCACTATAGGTTAGCCAGGTATAGGTTTCCCGGTATAGGTTAGCCAGCTATAGGTGCCCCACTATAGGTTAGCCAGCTATAGGTGCCCCACTATAGGTTAGCCAGGTATAGGTGCCCCAGTATAGGTTAGCCAAATATAGGTGCCCAGGTATAGGTTAGCCAGGTATAGGTTACCCAGTATAGGTTAGCCAGGTATAGGTTACCCAGTATAGGTTAGCCAGGTATAGGTGCCCAGGTATAGGTTAGTCAGCTATAGGTTCCACAGAATAGGTTATCCAGGTATAGGTGCCCCCAGTATAGGTTAGCAAGGTTAAGGTTCCCCAGTATAGGTTAGCCAGGTATAGGTGCCCAGGTATAGGTTAGCCACGTATAGGTTCCCCAGTATACGTTAGCCAGGTATAGGTGCCCAGGTATAGGTTAGCCAGCTATAGGTTCCCCAGAATAGGTTAGCCAGGTATAGGTTCCCCAGAATAGGTTAGCCAGGTATAGGTTCCCCAGTATAGGTTAGCCAGGTATAGGTGCCCAGGTATAGGTTAGCCACGTATAGGTTCCCCAGTATACGTTAGCCAGGTATAGGTGCCCAGGTATAGGTTAGCCAGCTATAGGTTCCCCAGTATAGGTTAGCCAGGTATAGGTGCCCAGGTATAGGTTAGCCACGTATAGGTTCCCCAGTATAGGTTAGCCAGGTATAGGTGCCCAGGTATAGGTTAGCCAGCTATAGGTTCCCCAGAATAGGTTAGCCAGGTATAGGTGCCCAGGTATAGGTTAGCCAGGTATAGGTGCCCAGGTATAGGTTAGCCAGCTATAGGTTCCACAGAATAGGTTATCCAGGTATAGGTTAGCCAGGTATAGGTTCCCCAGAATAGGTTATCCAGGTATAGGTTAGCCAGGTATAGGTTCCCCAGAATAGGTTAGCCAGGTATAGGTGCACCCCCTCCCCCTCTTGCAGGCTGGGGTATTACAGTGAAGAAGGGGGGAGCAGCAGCACACTGAGCCACGGGGAGGAGGGCGATTCCTCCCTCCCTCTTCCCAGGTCTCACTCTCTGTGCTCCACCCTCTATTCTAGCAATGTCCTGCGGTGGCAAGGGGGAGGGTCTTCGTAAAAACTCACCTTCCAGGCGATGCTCATGTGCTGCTGTGCTCCTCTGTCTGTAGTGCCCCTCACTTCCGCTCAGGAAGTAGTGAGCAGCGTTGCAGGAAAACGTAAAATCCATGTGTACAGATACATAGAAGAGGTATATTTGTCTCAGAGTAGAATGCACTTTAAATTGCTCCTTCCCTGTGTCGCTGTCATTTACAGCAAGCATTATTAATCTGATAGCTTTGAACCTCTTATTGACAGGTCCATCTCTAAGTGAAAAAGCTGGACTGCACCACCAGGGAGTGCTTTCGAAAATAAACGAAATTCTAAAATTCCCACCAGTCAAAAATCTGTCAGCAGGAGATTCAGAGTTTTCAGAATAATCTAAGTGACAGCTACATACGGCAAAAAGTCAATTACAGTGCATCTGTCACATCATTTACTTCTTATATGTATGTGCATGCATGGGATTTTTTTTTACCACATATTAACCCTTTCCGATATTGATGCTGAACTAGAAAATGCCCCGTCTGACACAGGATCGAAAAGCGTTAATCGGGGAATTTCTAAACAGATAAACACGGTGAGGATAATATTTGTGTTCTAACGAGTCGAGCTGTAACCGTCAGATTTCTACTACCTACTGTAAGTGACAGCAACATAGGAGAAAAGTAATTTATAACTCATTTTACTCTGGAAGAAATTAACTTCTTATTTGTATGTGTTTTAAATTTTAAGATTTTTGCGACAGTTCCACCTTAAGCATCGCAGAAGCGCCCCTGTGAAGCATCCCTTACCATTGCCAATCACTCCTTTTTTAAAGAGATGATATCCGCACACAGAGGCTGGGTCTGCCTATCCTGCCCAGCCTCTGTTGCTATGTAGTGTCCCCCCAGGCCCCCCCCTGCGCTCTGCTGTGCCCCCATAAATCACAGCCGTACTGTCGACATGCAGCGGGCTGTGTTTACCTATGTAGCGTCACTCTCACCGCTCCCCCCGCCTCCTGCATAGCTCCGGTCCCTGCCCACGTCCCTTCCCTCCAATCAGCGGGGAGGGAAGGGACGCAGGCAGGGACCAGAGCTATGCAGGAGGTGGAGTGAGCAGCAGACTGACACTACATAGGTAAACACAGCCCGCTGCGTGTCGACAGTACGGCTGTGATTTATGGGGGCACAGCAGAGCGCAGGGGGGGGGGCCTGGGGGGACACTACATAGCAACAGAGGCTGGGCAGGATAGGCAGACCCAGCCTCTGTGTGCGGATATCATTTTTAGAACCCCACCTCGGGTTCTCTTTATAGAATTCTTATACACAGCTGCTAATTTCATTAAAGTAGTGTTAAGAATAGCTTCCTGGTGTCCCCTCGCCTGCTGGTGTTACCCCAGGCATCTGTAACACCTATGCTTGCAGACCCATTATGCCACATAGCAATTGTGGCCGCTAGGCGCCAGCTACAATGCAGAGAAGAGGCCAGACTGGTCCAATTGGAGGGGAGAGAGGATTGTAAAGGAGAACTGTAGTGAGAGTGATATGGAGGCTGCCATATTTATTTCCTGTTAAACAATACCAGTTGCCTGGCTGCCCTGCTGATCCCGTGTCTCTAATACTTATAGCCATAGACCCTGAACAAGCATGCAGCAGATCAGGCGCTCTGACTGAAGTCCGGGTCCAAATTCCGCATCGGGCCCTATAGGCTTGTAGCTACGTCACAGCGCAGGGGGCATAGCGAGGAGCAATGCTTCATTTCCAGATGCGTAGTTTTGCGCTTCCTCGAGTGATATGAAACCAGGGGTTGCGGAGTTCCATTCAATATTCAAGTTCCTACTGAGTGGTTAGAGGTTCCGCCACGCAAGAACTTTTTGTTTTTTTGTTTTCTGTTTGTTTGTTTTACACTTTTTGGGTCTGTTGCTTTGTGCCAACTTTTTTTTTTTTTAAAGTGTTGTCAAGTTCAAACTCAACCTACATTTTTTTTTAGGAAACAATAATATTTCTGCTTCATCAGTTGCTAGGATGTGCTCTCACTATTTAATGAACTATAATATAATATCATTAAGCCCAGTGTTTACATGATATGCAAATCATCACATCTGGTTATCATCCCGCAGCTCCCCAGCTATTTGGAGACGGGGCTGTGTATTGCCTTGCATACGCTAACCGCCAGCCATTGTTACCGTTGTTCTAGAGACGCCCAATGATATTACCCCCGGTCCTAGTAAACTCCATGTGTGTAGCTGTCTGGTATAGGGGTCCCGGTTACTGTGTCCCTTGTTACAGAGGTTACATGACATCTCTATTACCCCCAGCTATAGTACAGACCATTTGTATAGTCCCTCTATTTATATTGCCCCCGGGTACTGGCACAACTTCAATTCATAGGGGCCCCCAGCAAAACTTTGAAGGTGTTCCCCAATGTTGTTCACACACCTTGGTGCCCTTCATACAGGAACGGATCTAGACCAAGTTGCGCCTGGGGCAAGGTCAGGTTTTGGCGCCTAAACTGCCATTCCTCATCCAAATTTTGCCGCCTTTTTAAGAATTCAACAAACTGCACCTGGGGCAAGATACCCGCTTGCCCCCCCCCCCCAAGACCCGTCCCTGCCTTCATACCCTTGGGGCCCATCTCACAAGGGTCATAAAACAAGTGTGGTCACCCATCATGATCTCCACACCCATAACAGGTGCGGCCACAAAACACCTGATCTGAAGTATAGTCCCCTGTATCAGAGGAAGGGAAGGGTAGTAGTTGGGGGCCCAGAGCAGGTCTGGACCTCCCTGTGATCGCAGGTGCTCCTCCCCTCTTAGTTATGCCTCTACCCTGGTATAATACCCTCCATTTGCATTGCCCACTAGAGGTCCATTTAGCTTTTCTTCTGGTATATTGCACCCCATGTTTGTATAGCCCAATGTTGTAGAGTGCTCCGTTTGTATTGCCCCCTGGTATAGTACCCTCTAAATGTATAGATGTTATAGAGTCCCCCATGTTTTATTCCCCCGCCCCCCCCTAATTTTATAGTAACCACCATTGGTATGATCCGTTGTTACATCGCTCTCCACTTATATAGGCCCATACTAATGGAGTGAAGACTTTCCGGAGAGGGTGCAGATATCTCACCTGTCCTGAAGTCCTGACTCTGTCCTTGTGCCACAAACATGAACACATGGAGTCATTGGGTTCCGTGGCAGGTACAGGCGTGGCTGTGGAGTGGCAGGAGAAGGAGGTCCGAGTACTCAGTTGGGCACAGCTCTTACACTTCAGGACAGGTGAGATATCCACACCCACTCCTGCTATGCACTACCATGGCCCGGAGAGATTCAAGAGAGTAAGTGTACTGGTAGTCCAATTTATTCTTGTTCGCGGACGTTGCCCAGGTTGCCCATAATTGTGCCGATGGTTGTCATTTCAGGCATATTGTCTAGTATTTATCAGTTTTCTCTCCCATAATCCTCTCTTCTCTCCGGACGTAACTTTGCACCTTGACTACCATTTCTAGCGTTGACAGTTGCACCGCGGCCAATTATCGTGCGTGGAGAACCTAATATCACCGTCTCTGGAATGCCTCAAGTTAAGTCGGCTCATAGAATATTATTTATTTCCCTTGTTCTGGTGAACTGCAATGAACTGTTAATGGGCTTGACCCGCCCCGACACCTGCGCAGTGTTTATACAGCTGAAATTAGCGCTCCGCAGCTTGACTTTATCAGCGCAGTAACCTCTGCTTTGCCAAAAAGAACTGGGTGGTTCCAGCTAATGCTGAAATTAAGATAACAATTACGGAATTGTCTGGTTCAATGAGATTGCCAGATGAGATGATTAAAGGAGAAGGAGGATGAGTTAGAGATGAACTAGTCCTACGTAATTTTACCAATTCGTGGATGTGACATCTTGAGTAGCCGCTACGGACTCAAGTAATCAAACCAATGTTGGTCATTGTGAGGGGTTTGATGGCAGGGGTGTAACTAGAAGGGATCGGCCCCTGAGATCGCCGGGGGCCCAGAGCTGTGGGGGGCCCCAACTAATAACCCTCCCTTCCAATGATACAGGGTTCTAGACTATAGATCAGGTGTTTTTATGGCTACACTTGTTATAGGAGTGAAGATTAAGGTGGTCGCACTACTTTTATGACCATTGTGAGATGAGCACCAAGGCCGTGAAGGGCTACCAAGAGGAGGGAAGGGTTGGGAACTTTGGGGGGCCCCTTAAAGTTTTACTTGGGGGCCGCATGAATTGTAGTTACACCCCTGTTTGATGGTACTTTCATTGGTATTTTTGGGACATCTCCCTCTCCGATTGATCAACCCTAACTGATTCCCGTAACTTTCAACCCTGTCTTGAGGTTCAACCTTCAACGAGATTCCAATGATTCTGACTTCAACGCAAATGTAATGCAGACTATGGCCTCAATTCACTAAGATCATGCTGGAGATAATAAGGCAAAAGAAAACTTACCTCCACACAGTGAGAGAGTTAGCTTATCTCTTCATTCCTTAAGTTACCTCCTCTGTAGTTAATTTACCTCCTCTGTAGTTATTTTCACACGCAGTTAATTAACCACTTGCCGACCGCGCACTCATACCGCGCGTCGGCAAAGTGGCAGCTGCAGGACCAGCGACGCAGTTCTGCGTCGCCGGCTGCAAGCTAATTAATCAGGAAGCAGCCGCTCGCGCGAGCGGCTGCTTCCTGTCAATTTACGGCGGGGGGCTCCGTGAATAGCCTGCGGGCCGCCGATCGCAGCTCGCAGGCTAAATGTAAACACAAGCGGAAATAATCCGCTTTGTTTACATTTGTACAACGCTGCTAACAGTAGCAGCGTTGTACCAAATCAGCGATCCCCGGCCAATCAGCGGCCGGGGATCGCTGTCACATGACAGGCAGGAGCCTGTTAGAGGCTGCACAGGACAGATCCGTTCCTGTGCAGCCTCTGATCTCCGGAACGAAGGGAGGTAGGAGAGGGAGGGGGGAATGTCGCCGCGGAGGGGGGCTTTGAGGTGCCCCCCCCGCAAACCTCAGGCAGGCAGGAGCGATCAGACCCCCCCAGCACATCATCCCCATAGGGGGGAAAAAGGGGGGCGATCTGGTCGCTCTGCCTGCTACCTGATCTGTGCTGGGGGCTGCAGAGCCCACCCAGCACAGATCACAGAATACAGCGCTGGTCCTTAAGGGGGGTAAAGCGTGGGTCCTCAAGTGGTTAAAGTGAACCTTAAGCCTGTTAAAAAAAATGAGATGAACTCACCTGGGGCTTCCCTCAGCCCCCTGTAGCCGATCGGTGCCCTCGCAGCTCCGGTCCGATGCCTCTGGACCCGCCGGCGAGCACTTCTGGTTTGGCCGTCACCGGCCGACAGGCATGGGAACGCGAGTGATTGTTCGCGTTCCCAGCCTGTATATCGCCCCCTATGCTGCTATTGTGACCTCCTGTCCGCAATAGCAGCATAGGGGGAGATATACAGGCTGGGAACGCGAACAATCACTCGCGTTCCCATGCCTGTCGGCCGGTGACGGCCAAACCAGAAGTCATCGCCGGCGGGTCCAGAGGCATCGGAGCGGAGCTGCGAGGGCACCGATCGGCTGCAGGGGGCTGAGGGAAGCCCCAGGTGAGTTCATCTCATTTTTTTTAACAGGCTTAAGGTTCACTTTAACAGCCTGTCTTTAACTCTGGAGTTATTTTAAGGATTGAAGAGTTAACAAAGACAGAAGAGTTAACTTTAGGTTTGCCTGAGGTAAAATGTTTCCTGAATACTACATGCCTTATCACCATGGTAACAGCTCTAGAAACGTTATTAAAGACAGGAGATAAGCTTAGTGAATTGAGGCCTATATGGGGTTCGGAAATGGGGAAATCAAAACGGGCAGGGCGAGCATTTGATTGGCTCGTTTTCAAGTTATAGACAATTTACATCAGTCACTTGATTTATGTAAAGGGAATCCTGGATTTGAACAAAAACACTACTGGCCAGGAGGCAGCGCCGGTTCTAGACCTTTTGCTGCCTGAGGCAAACTTGTGAGGATGCGCCACCTCGATTTTGCTCACCCTCAGCCGCCCTCCATTCCTCCTCAGTCAGGACAGCAGTGCCACCTTCTCCCTTCTGTTGTGCAAGGCAAATGAAACACTGCTGCTCCCCTGCCTCCTCAATCAGTGTCAGACTCCTCACACAGCACAACAAGCTGCTTTTCCCCAATGATGCTCCCCTGCCTCCCCCCTCCTCAATCGCTATCAGACTCCTCACACAGCACAACAAGCTGCTTTTCCCCAATGATGCTCTCCTGCCTCCCCCTCCTCACTCACTGTCAGACTCCTCACACAGCACAACAAGCAGCTTTTCCCCAATGCTGCTCTCCTGCCTCCCCCCTCCTCAATCACTGTCAGACTCCTCACACAGCACAACAAGCTGCTTTTCCCCAATGATGCTCTCCTGCCTCCCCCCTCCTCACTCACTGTCAGACTCCTCACACAGCACAACAAGCTGCTTTTCCCCAATGCTGCTCTCCTGCCTCCCCCCTCCTCACTCACTGCCAGACTCCTCACACAGCACAACAAGCTGCTTTTCCCCAATGCTGCTCTACTGCCTTCCCTCTCCTCTCTCACTGTCAGACTCCTCACACAGCACAAGAAGCTGCTTTTCCCCAATGATGCTCTCCTGCCTCCCCCCTCCTCACTCACTGCCAGACTCCTCACACAGCACAACAAGCTGCTTTTCCCCAATGCTGCTCTACTGCCTTCCCTCTCCTCTCTCACTGTCAGACTCCTCACACAGCACAAGAAGCTGCTTTTCCCCAATGATGCTCTCCTGCCTCCCCCCTCCTCAATCGCTATCAGACTCCTCACACAGCACAACAAGCTGCTTTTCCCCAATGATGCTCTCCTGCCCCCCCCCCCCCCCTCCTCAATCACTGCCAGACTCCTCACACAGCACAACAAGCTGCTTTTCCCCAATGATGCTCTCCTGCCTCCCCTCCTCACTCACTGTCAGACTCCTCACACAGCACAACAAGCTGCTTTTCCCCAATGATGCTCTCCTGCCTCCTCACTCACTCACTGTCAGACTCCTCACACAGCACAACAAGCTGCTTTTCCCCAATGATGCTCTCCTGCCTCCTCACTCACTGTCAGATTTCCAATCCTCACACAGCACAACAAGCTGCTTTTCCCCAATGATGATCTCTTCACCTCGCTCTCCTCTTGCGTCTCCTCCTACTCTGACTGCTTGCCGTTAGTGTAAACACAGTACAAACATGCTGCCCCTGTAATCTCTGCTGCCTGATAGGCAAATGTTTCACCTTGCTTCATGAGAGAACCGGCCCTGCCAGGAGGCCACTATTTACTAGGAATTCATATGTTCTTCCTGTTCTCTGTGGGATTCCTCTGGGCACTTTAGTTTCCTCCTACATTAAAAAGACCATTATGATAAATGTATTTGTTCCCTCTAAAATTATCCTTAGACCGTGGTAAGAACATTAGACTATAGGTCCGTTCCCATGGCAAGATTTCATCTGTCAAAATGATGAATGAACAGTCGTTCTAACTAACAAGAAACAAAACAAGAAAAAGCAGTAAGTGACAGTTACAGACGGCCGATGTACGACGATACACGTGTATTATGAAAGACCGCCGTGACGGATACAATCAGATCAGTTGTTCAGTGTGTAGAGATCTTTGAACACTCTTTCCGCTAAAGTCTATGGAACTTCCCACCTGCACCCTTCTTTGTTTATTGCTCCTATGGTTAGTAATCTTCTTGCAGTCTGTTTCTGATGTCCACATCCCATCTGTTAAGATATTTCGTATAAAGATTGTGAAAACTTTGTTCATCTGCAGTTCACAGCGATTCAGTCTTGCAGTGTTAAGAATATTGTAGGGATTAGAATGTGAGTTCTTCTTAAAGACAGTGACATGACTATGTACTCTGTAATGTGCTGCGGAAAATGTCAGTGCTATATAAATACATAATAATAATATGGTAGGACATTAGACTATGACTATGGTAGGATTAGAGTGTGAGCTCCCCTGAGGACAGTCAGTGACATGACTATGTACTCTGTAATGTGCTGCAGAAGATGCCAGTGCTATATAAATACATAATAATAATATGGTAGGACATTACACTATGACTATGGTAGGATTAGATTGTGAGCTCCTCTGAGGACAGTCAGTGACATGACTATGTACTCTGTAATGTGCTGCAGAAGATGCCAGTGCTATATAAATACATAATAATAATATGGTAGGACATTACACTATGACTATGGTAGGATTGGAGTGTGAGCTCCTCTGAGGACAGTCAGTGACATGACTATGTACTCAGTAATGTGCTGCAGGAGATGTCAGTGCTATATAAATACATAATAATAATATGGTAGGACATTACACTATGACTATGGTAGGATTAGAGTGTGAGCTCCTCTGAGGACAGTCAGTGGCATGACTATGTACTCTGTAATGTGCTGCAGAAGATGTCAGTGCTATATAAATACATAATAATAATATGGTAGGACATTAGACTATGACTATGGCAGGATTAGATTGTGAGCTCCTCTGAGGACAGTCAGTGACATGACTATGTACTCTGTAATGTGCTGCAGAAGATGTCAGTGCTATATAAATACATAATAATATGGTAGGACATTAGACTATGACTATGGTAGGATTAGAATGTGAGCTCCTCTGAGGACAGTCAGTGACATGACTATGTACTCTGTAATGTGCTGCAGAAGATGTCAGTGCTATATAAATACATAATAATAATATGGTAGGACATTAGACTATGACTATGGTAGGATTAGAGTGTGAGCTCCTCTGAGGACAGTCAGTGGCATGACTATGTACTCTGTAATGTGCTGCAGAAGATGTCAGTGCTATATAAATACATAATAATAATATGGTAGGACATTAGACTATGACTATGGTAGGATTAGATTGTGAGCTCCTCTGAGGACAGTCAGTGGCATGACTATGTACTCTGTAATGTGCTGCAGGAGATGTCAGTGCTATATAAATACATAATAATAATATGGTAGGACATTAGGCTATGACTATGGTAGGATTGGAGTGTGAGCTCCTCTGAGGACAGTCAGTGACATGACTATGTACTCTGCAATGTGCTGCAGAAGATGTCAGTGCTATATAAGTAGATAATAACAATGATATACTAGTAGCCTTATTTGCTAAGTCAACTTTAGCAATCCCTGAGGATCTACAGTGAAACACAAACAGTGATCCAGCAAACCTGGGCTTAAAGACTGCAACTTCCCCTGGGTCATATTGAATCCCAGTGGGGGGGTCTGAAAGCACAGTAGCAATGGCGTGATCACAGTCATCACCTATACTGTCGTATAGTAAATAATGTCAGATAGTCCTGCATGTTCCGTACTCTTCTCCTTTGTTTGCTTCCGCAGTGACGGCGCAGGTCTTCCTTGCGGGCGATTCCCCCCCCCCCCCCCTCCTTCTTTGTAGCATATGGCTCTGCAGAACATTAGAGGGTTAATCCAGTGTATTAGCCTCCAAACACACCTGTCTTAATGCACTTGCTTATCGCTGATCCGAGATAATCAGGTGCTTCAGCAAAATTTAAAAATACACATATGCAAGAATCAATATTGACTCAGATTCCGTGCAGGGGGGACTGTATGCAGCTCGCGCACAAGAAATGTGCCGCAGTTCTGTCTGCCTCGGTGTGGAAACGGCTTGTGGGCTCTCAAAGGATTAAGGCCCCTTTCGCAAGGACGAGTGATCTGCGCTCCTATACATGTGCCAATCAGTCAGCCGGGGGAACACCGCTATCCAATCAGAGCTGGACCACCCACAAGGCAATCTAGGCAGATGCCTGGGGTCTGGTGGGAGTCTAGGGGCCGAGTTGCCACCTTGTCTGATCTAACTTCTCACTTCCATGCTTACTGATATATCATGTAGGAAGCAGAGGGTACCAAGGTTGGTAATTTGCCGAGGGCCCCAATCTACCTCTGCATCCAGATGCTCTGTAATATTGTTTACATAGCGCCGACATCTTCCGTAGCACTGTACAGAGTATATAGTCTTGTCACTAACTGCCTCTAAGAGGGGCTCACAATCTAATCCCTACCATAGTCATACGTCTATGTATGTATCGTGTAGTATGCAGGAGAACAGAGGCGCCACAAGGATAAAAGGAAGCTAAATGAGCTTAGAAAACCAAATTCTTGGTAAATAGAGGAGGTAGTGGTGGACTTACCTCCTCCAAGTAGACACACAATGACTGTAGTAAAGACAGTCAATATATTTAATTAATCAACTCCAAATATGCAACGCGTTTCGCATGTTTGATCCCGCTTCATCAGGCAATAACAACGGAGCAATAGCATATGTGGTCAGTAGAAGAGCCTGGCACCTCTGCCTCACACATGGCTCATACAATAGATCTTGATTTAAAGGACACCCAAGTTAAAAATAAACTAATGAAATACACAATTGTATCTATCCTCATTCTCTTAAAAATGACTTTTTAAGATATTCCACAGTTTTATTTTATATTTAGTATTCAATATTTTTTATTGGAATTTCAAATTTTTAACAAATATGCCATTGACTTATCATGTATAAAAAGCAGAGATACACTTTATACATAATAACATTCTTTGTTTAAACAAATAATATAAAATAACCTGTACAAAAGATCATATAAATACAAAAAAAATAAATAATCTGAATATAAATTACAGAAACATTACTGTAGTATTACCTATATCACTGTCATTAATACAATGATCAGTATTATAAAATTTTGTTGCTCTCTTTAATTATCTGCCTTAACCATACATTTGTACTATATACGCATATAAATTCCGCATAATTTCTATAAACAACAAAGCAGCCTCTAAATACGCCTATAAACGCGTAAATCTATATCTATATTGCGTATCGTACGCGTTCAATATATGCGTCTATATATAAAAAAAACTACATACAAACGCGTCTAAACGCGTCATTTCCACATAAACGCGCATAAACCGCACATAAACGCCCATAGACCGCACATAAACGCGCCATTTCCACATAAACGAGCATAAACCGCACAAACGCGCATAAACCGCACATAAACCGCACAAACGCGCATAAACCGCACATAAACCGCACATAAACGCCCATAGACCGCGTATGAAATGCGTATAAATGTGCGAAAAATGCACCTACAGCGCTTATCAAATGTATTTCAAAACATATATATATTAAAAAAAAGCGCATAAAACACAGAATTACATTCTTTATTTTATATTCAAATCTACTATTTTAGTTTTTACTGTTTTATTGTTTTTGTTCAATGACACATTCATTGAAGTATGCCAGAGCTAAAAATCTATGAACGATTGCCCCTTTGTATCTCTTTCCTGCTCTCAGAAGCTGTTTTCTACTAGGAAAGTGTTTTATAGTTGGAATTTCTTACCAGTGAGGGTCACACTGTAGTCACTTCCTGTCTGAGTCAGGACTGAGTCAGCCACTTACATACCTGATATTTAACTCTTTCAGACAGAGAAAGAAAAAAAGGAACACAGCATAGTTATTTGTGTGCTAGGCACTGTACATACACATGTCTATCTCATCATGTCACATGTCACCTCGGGTATCCTTTAAAGTGAACCCAAGGCGAAGCTACGGGGAAAAACCAAATACTTACCTAACAAGACGGAAACCTCTGGTTCCTGCAGAGACATCCTGCGTCCTCCTCCTGGCTCCACCGTTGCTGTGATATGACCGCCGGAGAGCTTATTGGATTTCCCTCTTCTTGTGCAAGCGTGGCCACACTGCACCTGCACCAGGACTGCGGTACCTGCGGGGCTAGGCCGTACTCACATATGGCAGCACGGGCACATGCCTGCATGAAGAGAGGCGTGTTCATGAACTTCAGGAGGGTCCGGGGCAGTTGCGGTCGGAGTGAGGAGGGCGGGGGAGGCCTTCAGAGGCCTGCCTCTTTGTAGGGAAGTATCTGCTTTTTACCCTCAGCCTCGTCTCAGATTCACGTTAATAATTCGTGTTTTTCACATTTCCGATTCTGCGCCTTGTTATATTTCGGTTTTGTTTCTTTCTTTTTCTTGGTGTGCGAGTTGTAGTCGATTAATCAGATTGCAATTTATTGTGTCTGTCGATGAAGTACATTTACATAAGAATTGCATGTCATTACCCTCGAATTCACATGCGATTTTTTTTAGCAAACCGAAGGCGTTATTTCTGCGTTTTAAATGACTTACATCACAAGCGATTTGTACATCGCACACTAAAAAAAAAAAAAAAAAATGCAGCACTGCTACTTGATTTAAAAATGCAGAATAATTGAATTGGAAAAATCGCACAAAAGTCATGTGTGACGCTGATGACTCGCAATAGATGTGCGGCAAATGTGAATTTGCAAACCTGCAAACCATGCATGAATTACGTTAAGTCTGAACACCCCCTTAGTCACGGGTCACAATTGTCCGTTTTTATGCGAGATGTCATGTTAATCAATAGGCTAGTTCAGTGTTTCTCAACATTTTATTGGTATGTACCCCTTTTAAAACCCTGTACTCGCCAAGTACCCCCTAGTATAGTAAACATTATCACAAGTACCCCTTGACAAATATATATTTAATCATAGTACATGATAATTGGTTCTAAACAATTTCCAAGCATTTACTATTGCTTTTAAAGGGGCACTACAGCGAACAACTGTAATATTTAAAATATCTGCAAACATATTCAAATAAGAAGTATATTTTTTCCAGAGTAAAATGAGCCATACATTACTTTTCTCCTATGTTGCTGTCAGTTACAGTAGGTAGTAGAAATCTGACATTACCGACAGGTTTTGGACTAGTCCTTCTCTTTATAGGGGATTCTCAGGGATATATTTATTTTCAAAAGCACTTAGTGAATGGCAGTTGCTCTGACCAACTGCCAAAAAATGGTGTAGCGAGCAGGGAAGCTGGCCACTGTTTAATTTCTTTTTTGGGAATATCTTTATAAAGAGTAAAAGTCTTGCTGAGAATCCCCTATGAAGAGATGGACTAGTCCAAAACCTGTCGCTTCTGTCAGATTTCTACTACCTACTGTAAGTGACAGCAACATAGGAGAAAAGTAATTTATGGCTTATTTTACTCTGGGAAAAATGTACTCCTTATTTGTATGTGTTTCGACATATTTTAAGTTTTACAGTTTTTCTGTGTAGTTAGTTTCATTAGCTAAAACTCTAATTTGGTGTTGTTTAAATAAAATGTATCCTTTTCAAAAACTGTAAATTTGATATTTTTGGTGAAGTATATCAAGCCTGAGTACCCCCTGGAACCATCAGAAGTACCCCCTGGGGTACACGCACCACACGTTGAGAACCAAGAGTCTAGTTCACACTTGAATGCCTTTTTCGCAGGCAGAAAAAAAAACGGCATAATTCTGCACATTGTGTGCGTTTTCTCTACCAGTTACTTAAAGGGGTTCTGTATGGATTTTTTAAGTGTCACTTACCTGGGGCTTAGAACTAGACGAATGCCACTGCGTCTGCGCGGCCATGGCCACATGCCTCCTCGCTCCCGCTTGCATCTCCGGGAGCTTCCTGTGCAGACGCAGTACAAGAAAACTTCGTACTGCACCTGCGCAGGAAGCTCCCGGAGACAGGAGCGAGGATGCGCATGGCCATGACCACGCAGACGCAGTGGCATTCGTCTAGTTACACGAATAATTGGAAAGTCACCCGCAGCATGGGAACCGGAGGATCATTGAGGCCGCCGCGGGACAAGATGCCTGCAGGTAGAGTGACCAGACGTCCCGGATTTCCCGGGACGCGTTTTGGATTCGGGGTCCGCTGTCCCAGGCAGCATGAGGTCCCGGGAAACGTCCCGCTTTCGGCCTCGGGACTCTGGCCACTGTAACTGCATGAACTGGCAGCGGCATCTATAGACGCCGTGCCAGTTCATTGCCCGCAGCCCCGCTCCAGCCCCCTTAAGGTGGCCACACACGATACAATAAAATGATCCGATTTTACGTTAATTCGATTAAACCGATCGGATCTCCAGAAAAAATCGAAAGCTTTTTTTTCATTCGACTGAAAAATCCGATCGGATTTCCCGTTTTCTTCGATTTTAATCGATCCGGAATGCCAGATATTTTTCTTCAATCTTTCTAAAGATTGTATGGTGTGTGTTGGATTGTCCATTTAATATACACACCCTAGCAGTTTTATCAAAGTTTCCAATCATTTTTATCATAATTGGGGATAAATTGAACATACGTGTGTGGTACATTGGTCATATTTTTAAAATGTTACAATTAGTCAGAAAAATGTATTGCAATTCTTAAATTGAACAGATATTTAAAAAATTGTATGGTGTGTGGCCACCTTTAGTCTTCCGGTGTTCCGACACCGGAAGGCGAGCAGGGATATGGTAAGATGGCTGCTGAAGCCCTGTACTGGAGACTATTTGTGTCTCCAGTACAGGGCTTCGGGCACCATCTTGCCGTAGCCCTGCTCTGCCTGTCAGCGCGGGAGACTGTAGGAGGAGGAGCAAGACGGTCCCAGAAGCAGCGCGCCAAAGGCCAGCCAGGTCCAGGAGCTGAAATGTGCCCACTTTGCATTTATTTTGTGCTGTAATGTGCCCACATTATGTTTATTTTTTGCTAAAATGTGCCCACATTGCATTTATTTTGTGCTGAAATGTGCCCACTTTGCTTTATTTTGTTCTGAAATGTGCCCCATTGCATTTATTTTGTGCTGAAATGTGCCCCATTGCATTTATTTTCTGGTGAAATGCTGCCCTCATTGCATTTATTTTGTGCTGAAATGTGCCCACTTTGCTTTATTTTGTGCTGAAATGTGCCCCATTGCATTTATTTTGTGCTGAAATGTTTCCCTCATTGCGTTTATTTTCTGGTGAAATGCTGCCCTCATTGCATTTATTTTCTTGTGTCTGGGGTAACTGTTGCTGCATTTATTATTTAATGGTCATAGATGGCTATGTTTGCTGCTTTGGGGTTACGGTATACTATTAGCATCACACAGTTTCTGCACACCCATGATGCGAAACCTCGTCTGACCACATCATGGCGTAAACACTGCTTTCTTATGCCTCGCTGTTACATCATTATGTTAGCTCCGGCCATACAATGTCATGGCCACGCCAATTTTTCGGTGCGGCGCGCTGCCCCCAGTTTTTTTGGCGTGGCGCGCATGTTTTCCCATTGTAAAATCCTTCCTCTCTGCCTCTCCCTGATTTGCATGCTGAAATTTATCACTGGTGGCGACATCTTTCGTTCTGCCAGGTGATCTGTACGAAATGTTCGTTTCTGAGAGTGCTATGAACGAAGGGAGCTACTGCTTGCTTGCAGCTGGAAAAAAAAAACAGCTATTATTTCCCACAATGCAACTAGGCTCACACACAGGAAACTGTCAGGACCATGGTCATGACATCACACTGTGGGATGGGTTTTACCACTATATCAGCCACACAGACCCCCATGATGGTCTATTGGAGAAAAGGAATAGATTTCTCATGTAAAAGGAGGTATCAGCTACTGATTGGGAAGAAGTTCTATCCTGGGTTACAGTTCCTCTTTAAAGACAACCGTGACCTCAGTACTTCAGCTCCTGTCCTGTGTGTCTAAGCAGGTGACTTTTTTGAAGTTTAGCGACCAATATAGCCTCTCCTTGCCCTGAGCGGTGGAGCCAGTTAACGAGTTTTGAGTTAAGATCTGTCCATGGGCGGCGATGACATGAAGGACAGGGTCACATGCCCGCAATGCTGGCCGCTGCTTTGTCAGGTCTGGACAGAGCAGAGAATCTTCTCAGGGACAGAAGGTATGTTAATAGGTGTCATTTTGACCCGTGTCCGTGTTACATTGGAATTACATGCCTGGAATGCTTCAATTGCCCGGACAGGAGAATACCGCGGTCACACACGGACGTGTCCTCTTCATGGCTCACATCTGACTGTCAGAGCGGAATCAAAACAATGCCTCATAAGTCACCTATTTATCCAATCAATAAATACACAGCCAAAAGTCTAATACACACATAGGTGTACTATCAACCGCAAGGATCGGAACTCGATCCCTCAGATGACGGTTTAAGGCTGAGTTCTGTACGGACATGTAATAAGTATAAAGTCCAGTGACCCGTCTGTTACTATGGAGCGAGAAGGAGGGGCGATGTCCAGCAACTTACAGTGGACCGGATGAGAAGGAGAACAATGCAGTTAGAGGTTTGCATGATCAGGGCCCGTTCTAGACTTTTTGCTGTCTGAAGCAAACTTGTAAAGATCTCCTTTGTGAGGATACGCCCCCCTGATTTGGAAAGATCGCACAGCACGTGACGACTAAACTGCCGTTCAGGAAGATGGCGGCTTAATTGGCAGCCGTGACAACAGGATTCTGGCCTTTCCTTGTTTTTCTTCCCTTTTTCCCTCTCAATTCCCCCCGAAGGTGTGCAGTGTGGTCCGGTGTAACCTGGGACGCTGGTGCGGGTTGTGGGGGGAGTTTGGGACCTGGAGTTTTTCTGCCTTGCTGTGGTTTGGGTCCCTTGTCTGTGCAGGTGTGGATCCACCGCTGCTGCCCAGGAGATCAGGGCTCCAGTGAGGTTGGAAGACAATGGTCTGATCGGGACACCTTTTGCGTTGCTGGATGTTGGCTCCATCCATCTGTCCATTGGCTGCCGCTGCTCCAGCGCAGCAGGGACACCTCTGGTTCAGCTCCACCACGATTCCAGCCGCTAATCTGGAAGTAAGGGCCACTGCAGCCAGATGCGTCTGTGACAGCCAGATTATCTTGCCCAGCCCTGCTGAATGCTGCCCAGGAGGACCCACCACAGAAATTAGCACTACTGCATCTTCTTAACTGGAACACCTTGGCCAGCACTGCCAGATGCCAGCAATCGGGATCCTCAGCCGTGCCGGCCATCACCGCAGGTTTCTTTCATAAAGAACTGGGTCATCACTGCTGAACCTTCGCCCCCCCCCCCCCTTCGCACTCCCCCGCCCCCCCCCCCTGATATCTCCTTAGGGATGACAGATGATTGCCAAGTGCAACTGGTGGCACCGTAGTATGGCAGCCTCGGCTCTTGGCCGTCAGACATTATCCCCCCCCCACCCTCCTTCCAGAACCTGTATGAGCCCAAACCAATTCTGGGTACAAACCCCCCTAGTACTTGGCAAAATAAACTATTCTAAAAAATATGCACCATGCAATAATGCTGCAGTGCGACCATTACAAAAATGTTGTCAGTATAGGTAGGTAGGTAGCTAGGTATAGGTGTCCCCAGTATAGGAAGCCAGGTATAGGTGCCCCCAGTATAGGTAGCCAAGTATAGGTGCCCCCCATATAGGAAGGAAGCCGGGTATAGGTGCCCCCTGTGTAGGAGGCCAGGTATAGGTGTCCCCAGTATAGGAAGCCGGGTATAGGTGCCCCCTGTGTAGGAAGCCAGGTATAGGTGCCCCCTGTATAGGTTGCCAGGTATAGGTGCCCCCCATATAGGAAGCTGGGTATAGTTTCCCCCTGTGTAGGAAGCCAGGTATAGGTGCCCCCAGTATAGGTAGCCAGGTATAGGTGCCCCCCATATTGGAAGCCGGGTATAGGTCCCCCCGGTATAGGTAGCCAAGTATAGGTGCCCACAGTATAGGTAGCCATGTATAGGTTCCCCCAGCATAGGAAGCCAGGTATAGGTGCCCCCAGTATATGAAGCCAGTTATAGGTGCCCCCAGCATAGGTAGCCATGTATAGATGTCCCCAGTATATAAAGCCAGTTATAGGTGCACCAGTATTGGGGTTATTTACTTTAAAAAAAAAAAAAAAGAAACATCCTAAAGTGAAATACACAACACATACGAGGACTATTGACTGCAAGGATAGTTGCCCCCAGAATAGCTAGCCAGGTATAGGTGCCCCCAGTATAAATAGCAAAGTGTAGGTGCCCCAGTATAGACACAGAACATTTACATAGCGCTTGTCTCCTGTAATGGCCCATACTCACGGGCAACTTCTAGGGCCTGTCGCCAGCACACGTGAGCGTGTGGGCGACAGCTC
The DNA here is from genome assembly GCF_040937935.1 of Hyperolius riggenbachi. Taxonomy (NCBI): domain Eukaryota; kingdom Metazoa; phylum Chordata; class Amphibia; order Anura; family Hyperoliidae; genus Hyperolius; species Hyperolius riggenbachi. The sequence goes on from NC_090657.1 coordinate 233,428,991, forward strand.
CTCGCCAGGTCCCTCCGCGTACACACGCGGAAGAGGGACCAGCGGCGCGACGGAAGCTGTCGCCGACGTTCCTCCTCCCCCCGCCGGAACTTCAATGGAGGTTGCTGTCGCTAGTCTGCGTACTCACGCGGACTAGCGACAGTTGCGGTGGAGTTGCGGCGGCGACTGTCGCCAGGCGATTGACCGCGGCAATCGCCTGGCGACATCAGCGACGAGCGACGGTTCTGGGTGCGCGCCCGTGCAACGCCGCATACTCACGGGCGACCTGTTGCTGCAACACGCGCGTGCGCCACGTGTTGCGGCGACTTTTGTAGCCCGTGAGTATGGGCCATAAGACTCAAAGCACCACAGCTGCATCCACTAGGGTGCGCTCTATAGGTAGTAGCAGTGTTAGGGAGTCTTGCCCAAGGTCTCCTACTGAATGTGTCCCCAGTATAGGTAGCCAGGTATAGGTGCCCCCAGTATAGGTAGCCAGGTATAGGTGCCCCCAGTATAGGTAGCCAGGATTAGGTGCCCCCAGTATAGGTAGCCAGGTATAGTAGGTGCCCCCAGTATAGGTAGCCAGGTATAGGTGCCCTCAGTATAGGTAGCCAGGTATAGGTGCCCCCAGTATAGGTAGCCAGGTATAGGTGCCCCCAGTTTAGGTAGCCAGGTATAGGTGTCCCCAGTATAGGTAGCCAGGTATAGGTGCCCCCAGTTTAGGTAGCCAGGTATAGGTGTCCCCAGTATAGGTAGCCAGGTATAGGTGCCCCCAGTATAGGTAGCCAGGTATAGGTGCCCCCAGTATAGGTAGCCAGGTATAGGTGCCCCCAGTATAGGTAGCCAGGTATAGGTGCCCCCAGTATAGGTAGCCAGGTATAGGTGCCCCCAGTATAGGTAGCCAGGTATAGTTGCCCCCAGTATAGGTAGGCAGGTATAGGTGCCCCCAGTATAGGTAGCCAGGTATAGGTGCCCCCAGTATAGGTAGCCAGGTATAGTTGCCCCCAGTATAGGTAGGCAGGTATAGGTGCCCCCAGTATAGGTAGCCAGGTATAGGTGTCCCCAGTATAGGTAGCCAGGTATAGGTGTCCCCAGTATAGGTAGCCAGGCATAGGTGCCCCCAGTATAGGTAGCCAGGTATATGTGCCCCCAGTATAGGTAGCCAGATATAGGTGCCCCAGTATAGGTAGCCAGGATTAGGTGCCCCCAGTATAGGTAGCCAGGTATAGTAGGTGCCCTCAGTATAGGTAGCCAGGTATAGGTGCCCTCAGTATAGGTAGCCAGGTATAGGTGCCCCCAGTATAGGTAGCCAGGTATAGGTGCCCCCAGTTTAGGTAGCCAGGTATAGGTGTCCCCAGTATAGGTAGCCAGGTATAGGTGCCCCCAGTATAGGTAGCCAGGTATAGGTGCCCCCAGTATAGGTAGCCAGGTATAGGTGCCCCCAGTATAGGTAGCCAGGTATAGGTGCCCCCAGTATAGGTAGCCAGGTATAGGTGTCCCCAGTATAGGTAGCCAGGTATAGGTGCCCCCAGTATAGGTAGCCAGGTATAGGTGCTCCCAGTATAGGTAGCCAGATATAGGTGCCCCAGTATAGGTGCCCCCAGTATAGGTAGCCAGGTATAGGTGTCCCCAGTATAGGTAGCCAGGTATAGGTGCCCCCAGTATAGGTAGCCAGGTATAGGTGCCCCCAGTATAGGTAGCCAGGTATAGGTGCCCCCAGTATAGGTAGCCAGGTATAGGTGCCCCCAGTATAGGTAGCCAGGTATAGGTGCTCCCAGTATAGGTAGCCAGATATAGGTGCCCCAGTATAGGTAGGCAGGTATAGGTGCCCCCAGTATAGGTAGCCAGGTATAGGTGCCCCCAGTATAGGTAACCAGGTATAGGTGTCCCCAGTATAGGTAGCCAGGTATAGGTGCCCCCAGTATAGGTAGCCAGGTATAGGTGCCCCCAGTATAGGTAGCCAGGTATAGGTGCCCCCAGTATAGGTAGCCAGGTATAGGTGCCCCCAGTATAGGTAGCCAGGTATAGGTGCCCCCAGTATAGGTAGCCAGGTATAGGTGCCCCCAGTATAGGTAGCCAGGTATAGGTGCCCCCAGTATAGGTAGCCAGGTATAGGTGCCCCCAGTATAGGTAGGCAGGTATAGGTGGCACCAGTGTAGGTAGCCAGGTATAGGTGCCCCCAGTATAGGTAGCCAGGTATAGTTGCCCCCAGTATAGGTAGGCAGGTATAGGTGCCCCCAGTATAGGTAGCCAGGTATAGGTGTCCCCAGTATAGGTAGCCAGGTATAGGTGTCCCCAGTATAGGTAGCCAGGCATAGGTGCCCCCAGTATAGGTAGCCAGGTATATGTGCCCCCAGTATAGGTAGCCAGGTATAGGTGTCCCCAGTGTAGGAGTAAAGGCAGTGGCGGTGGTCTGGAGGAGGACGTGATCTAAAGGCTTCTAGGTAAGTATCTTTTTTTATCCGTATGCCTCGGGTTCCCTTATCCATCCTTTCCCTTCCCTTCTATTTCCTCTACTTCCATCCTCCCACTTTTCATTTAATCTTTCCTTTTCTGTCTTTACACCAGGGCCAGGCCGAGGCAGAGGCAAGAGAGGCTCCAGCCTCAGGGCGCAGTGTAGAAGGGGCTGAGCCGAGGCAGAGGCGAGAGGCTCCAGCCTCAGGGCGCAGTGTAGGAGGGGCCAGGCCAAGGCAAAGGCAAGAGAGGCCCCAGCCTCAGGGCGCAGTGTAGGAGAGGCCAGGCCAAGGCAGAGGCAAGAGAGGCTCTAGCCTCAGCGCGCAGTGTAGAAGGATCTGGGCCAAGGCAGAGTCGAGAGAGGCCAGCCTCAGGGTGCAGTGTAGGAAGGGGCGCAGGGAGGGGCAGAGGCAAGAGAGGCTCTAGCCTCAGCGCGCGGTGTAGGAGGGGCCGGGCAGAGTCGAGAGAGGCCAGCCTCAGGGTGCAGTGTAGGAAGGGGCGCAGGGAGGGGCAGAGGCAAGAGAGGCTCAAGCCTCAGGGCGCAGTGTAGGAGGGGGCGCACAACTCACTCAACTATCATTCCCTTATTGTATTTGAAGCAGAGAGAAATAAGAAAAGAGGATACATGGCAGTGACTGCAAGCCAGATAACTAGATATTAAGGTGTTGGGGGCCCTGAGGCACCTCTTACTCTAATAGTGATCAGTGTGGGAAGGGTGGAGGGGCGCATTTGGTGTCCCAGCCTTGGGTGCTGGAGGACCTTGTCCCAGCTCTGCTTTACACACTTTACTGACAACCTGGCTAAGTTCGCACTATGTGCTCTGCTAAACATGCAAAACATAGCGCAAGTTCGGGAGTGCAGAATAGTTTCATAATGTGAGCATTTTCTATGTAGAGCTTATGAGAATTTTTGGGATTCTGATGGTGGCCCTGACTTTAGGAATAACGCTACTGAATGGTTGACCTGTTGCTTTTATGTAGCGTTCCGCTCTCATGCTCGGTGGGCTTCTTCCTACTCTTTCAGTGTTAAACGATTGGTCCCGAGCGACATGACAGACCCTTGTTTCTTTGCAGCACTTCATAACTTGGTTGGATTCTCTTCCAGCAATAAAAGGGTTATTTTCTGCTTGCGGAAAAAAAATGAAAGCGCTTTTGGCACCGTGCGTCACTGTGTCACAATTGTGACAGGCTGGTAATTTCCAGAAGAGCTTTGTCTCTCGCTCTCTATCTTCTTCCCCCCTCCACAATACACCGTTATGTATTCAACATTAACATATAACAGCTCTGCAGTGTGTCACTGTGCGAACGCAGGACCGCGAGAGGCTTATATACCTGTCACGATTCTCAAGTAGCAGTGCTTGATTTTATCGAGAGGCCACCCTATCCTTCGCAAAGGCCTGGGCTCCGTCCAGGGATTAGCCTTTGTGGGAACACGATAGCGAAAGATCAGGTGACGGCCTACCGAGAAAGATAGCAACGCAAGTTCTGAAATACCGAGGTCTGGTGCAAAACTGCTTCTCGATACCTGTGGTGGGGATCAGAAAGGGTTCGTAAGAAGTTCAGGAACTTTGTCCCTCACACCCCAAGTGTCCATTTTTTGGGGCAACACAGGTCCTGGTTATCAGTTCTGTCCAATGCCAGTCCTCAAAGGCAAAGCCAAGGCCGAGGTCTTCACATATTTTTGGAACAGCTCGAATTGATTGAAGGAGCTGAATCAGAAAAGGTGCGGTTCAAGTAGAACCCCTTTATCCATTTCTCAGTCCATCCTAGACACTGGTAAGGCTATGGCCCCTGAGGACTGGAGTTTGACTGCCCTGATCTAGGACTGGAGAGAGGCTTTGCTTTCGGTTTGCTAAGCTCGAAGATCATGTGATGGCATGAACTTGATCTTGATTTTGTAAAATCGCCTGCTATAAGAAGGTGATGGTTTGCTTGCAACTGTCGGCTGTGCAATATCAGATCCTAGTGAGCACATCGAATGAGCCCAGCAAAAAGGTTTGTCCAGCACGGTTGCGTAGTGGTTAGCCCTCTCGCCTTGCAGCACCGAGTCTCCAGTTGGAATCCCCGTCAGGGCAACCACTGCAAGGAGTTTGTATGTTTTTCCCGTGTCTGGGTACTCAGTTTCCTCCAACCCCTCCAAAAAAAACATACGATGTTACCAGTGGCGTAATTAAAATTCATGGGGACTTTTTGCGACCTCGATGCCAATACTCCCCCCCCCCCCGTGGGGGGTTGCCGAGCCAAAGGGGTATCGAGCAGGATGGGGGTATTGGGCCTAGCGGTATTGTAAGTGGACGGCGTTGCAGAAAGTGACGTCAGTGGATCGCACGCTGGAACGGGAAAAGGTGAGTCCTCCCCGCCCGTTGCCTCTTACTATCGGCTGCTTGCTAACTATTTACAGCTGGAGGGGAGCGCAGATCGGGGGACCCAGGCGAGGGAGGGGGTCCCCACCGCTAGGCCCAATACCCCCGTCCTGCCCGCTACCCCTCCGGCTCGGCGGCTGCCCCCCGCACCCAGGGACGGGCGGGTGCCGTCCCTAGAAGTTTGCTGCCTGAGGCAAGGGTTTCACCCCGCCTCATGAGCAGGCCGGCCCTGGTCCCCGGAAAGACTTTGATAGGGCCCCACCAATGGTCAGACCCCTTCCCTTGCCTCCCCATGGTGCCCCTCACAGCCTGGGGGCCCGTCTCACAAGGGTCGTAAAACAAGTGTGGCCATCATGATCTGTACTCCCATAGCAAGTGTAGCCATAAAAAGATCTGAAGTACAATCCCCCGTATCAGAGGTAGGGAAGGTTAGAAGCAGAGGCGTAACTAGAAATCACTGGCCCCCCTGCAAAATTCCCCCCCCCCCCCGCCTCGCTTCCTGCACAGGTAAACTGAGAACCAATGATGTTTAAGTGGCTAGCGCACACGTGTGTGTGTGTGTGTGTGTGTGCGCGTGTGTGTGTGTGTGTGTGTGTTTTACCCATGCAGATAAAAACAGACAGCAGTGAAACACTGCAGGCATTTATTTCGATCTGTGATAGCTCAAATATCACACCTTATCAAGTTAACACGCCTTATCAGATTAGCTTAGCGAGCGATACGAACCTGCAGAGGCTCAGGGCAGGACGAGTGCCAATGCCAATTAGCAGGCATAAGTTTGTATAGATCGCTATGCTACTCTGATAAGGCGTGTTAACTTTGATAAGGTGTGATATTTGAGTTATCACGGTTTCAAGCAGCCCATGGTGTGCAGAAAACGCACACAGAAAACAGACAGACGAGTGTGCTCCCAGCCTCATCTTATTACACTCACTCTGTCCACCTCTGATGGAGCAGAACTGGCTCTGCAGACTTCCCCATAATCACTACAGTACACAGCACTTGGGGAGGGGTAGGGAGGTTGGGGGCTGAGCACTGTACACAAGAGCCTGCAGCATCCTGAAATCAACAAATCTTTGTCTGCCAAACTTTGTATGATTCCTTATCAGTGGCTGAGCAGATGCAGTCATTATAAAAATTGTGCAGAGAGCAGTAAGTGTTTTCTCTCCATACACTTAGTTGTTAGTCTCTCATGACAGGGCCCCCTGTGGTTTCTGGGTCCCCCTACGGCTGCATCCCTTGCAAGGTCTATTGTTACGCCCCTGTTAGATGTATCCCCCCCCCCCTTCCCACACGCACACACACAGCTCTGGGCCAGTTGCAGGGTGCTCCGCCATAGTTACGCCCCTTCTGATTAGTGTTCCTAATAAAGGGAGGCCCTACCCAGCATTGCAGCATTCCTGATAAAACCATTGGGTAGTCTTCTGACTTTTATTGCAGATGTTCTGCAGAAGGGTGTCTGCTGTGGAAGGACAGAAATATTTATCTTGTCTCGTTCTGTTCTGTTAATTCTTCCCACCAAGCTGCTGTGTCTCCTCCGCCTCTGCACTATTACATGAGGATAAAGGCAGTAATGTAACTCTGCTACAAGAAAGATCACAAAGGTAAATCGCTGACCCACATATGGGCTTATCCAACACCGCTGTGCAGAGAGTCACCACCGGAACGTGGCAAGGCCAGCAGCCAATTACAGTTCACATTGCTACAGATGAACTGGACATGGTGGCTGTGGGTATGGACCCCTTTCCACTAAGAACTTGTCTCAGATCAGTACATAGTGATGTGTACAGGGGAAATTTTATGTGATCATAAATGCCAGACTAAACAGGTGTGTATTCTGTTCTGATTTAAACGTGTCCAGGGTTGGAGCTGTCTGGATTAAGTTTGGCAAGGTATCCCACAGGGTAGGGGCAGCATGACAGAAATCTCTCTCAAGCTATTGGATCCTGTTAATCTGAGGTTGTTGGATGTGTGACGCAGTTTCACCAATGGCGGGATTGGCTTGTGTTGTGTGATTCCGTTTTTTTGTACCGTCCACTACCACGATTACCCGCGATCCGACGGGTGTACGGCGTGATTGAGGTGTGTTTGCGATTTGCGTCTGGAGAAAAAAAAACCATAGGACTTCGAGTGACAGAAAAGCTAGAAACGGCCCTGCTCACCTGGACGGACTAGCTGCTGTAGCTGCTGCCTTCTCTCGGTTCCTTTTTGACTACTTCCTGAATGGGAGGTGAACAGAGATAGTCATGCATGCAGACGTAATGCAAATTGTATGCAGATAAAAGTAAATACACTCAGGAGAGATACTGTATTGTACATTGCACACAGCATTTTTACTGGTTTCAGCATAAGAAACACTTCCTACACCCATACATTTATCTATATTGGCATGTGACCCCGCCCCCAGTGATGTCACAGCCTAGACTTATTAGTTATGCAGAACTCTCTCCAGAAAGCATTCTGGGAGACCAGTCCCTAATTCTAATCACATTTTCTCTTAAAGAGACTCTGAAGCGAGAATAAAACTCGCTTCAGAGCTTATATTCAGCAGGGGCATGTGTGCCCCTGCTAAAACGCTGCTATCCCGCGGCTGAACGGGGGTCCCTTACCCCCCAAATCCCCCGTTGCAAAAACTACGACCAACTTGGTCGTAGATTTTGCTGCTGCTGGAGGCAGGGCTAACGGACGCAGCCCTGCCTCTCAGCGCGTCTATCAGCGGTGCATCGCTGCCTCTCCCCCGCCCCCCTCAGCGAAGGAAGACTGAGAGGGGTGGGCGAGAGATACACGCTGACAGACGCGTGTAAGGCAGGGCTGCGGCCATTAGCCCTGCCTCACCAAGAAGAGATCCCTGCAAAGAACAGAGGGGATTTGGGAGGTAAGGGACCCCTGTTCAGCCGCGGGATAGTGGCGGTTTAGCAGGAGCACACGTGCCCCTTCTGAATATAAGAGCTGAAGCGAGTTTTATTCTCGCTTCAGACTCTTTTTAAAGAGAGTCTGAAGCCAAATAAACCCTTTTTTACTGGCCAATTCTGTTAAGCAAGGAGATTGTAGCTGAAATGCAGCATTTCCGCGGCAGAACTAGAGATGGCCCGGATTTATTCGCGCGAAATTCGGTGGTTCGCGTTCATGGTGAACTGCGAACTATATGCGAGTTCAACCCGCCCCCTATACTCAGCCCCGTTTCTAGGGGCGTGCCAGACGTGCGACCGCCCTGAGCGCTGTCAGGGACGTGGGCGCGGTCAGGGCTGAATATCAACCAAGAGTTCTGAGGTTGTGGGCGTGACCTAGGGCGACAGACATAATCAGCGCAATATGGGCGTCTGGCTAGCACTTACCAGCGATAGTGCTATTTTTCATGCCAGCCCTACAGCAGCAGGTCGTTCTACTAGCCTCTCTCCCTCAGGCAGGCAGACTTCTGACATGACAGGACTACACAGTAACTCCTAATCTGTGCAGCTGTCACTAGAGAGCAATCTGCTATTATCAGCAGCGGCAGCCATGTTTTTGTAGCCCGATTTTGTATGCATTGTCTATGGCAAGGAGACCACAACCTCCTTGCACTGAGGACACTTTTTGGGAGTCTGTCTTGCTCTGACAGCCTCCATCAATCAGTCATGTGACTGCTTCCCCTCCTCCCGCGGGCTTTCTGAATCTGCAGCAGCCAGCATGTGTCCCCTTCAGCTGGAAGAGAGACTTGTGTGCAGCCAGCCTTCAGCATCCACACACAGCAGCACCCAAAAATCCTGCATTATGCTGTCTGTGTAAGTGAGCTGTCTGTGTAAGTCTGGAGGAATGTGTGTCTTCTGTATTGTTTACATATATTGTCGAGTCTAGTACTGTATTGTGTGTTTGTGTTAGTGATGGGTCGTTCGCGAACGAGCCGGCTCTAAGAACCGGCTCTTTGCTGCGAACGACGAGAGCCAGTTCTCAGTTTTAAAAGAGCCGATGCCTCAGCCGCCCCACAGAGCTCTGATTTGCTCTGTAATAAAGGGTGCTGAGGCATGTTGGGAGATGTAGTCCTCCTCTTGCAGCTTGTAGTAGTGTTGTCCGGATCATGAACGATTCGGATCTTTGATCCGAATCTATTTAATGAGTCGATCATCCGAATCATCAAAATGAACGATTCGGATCGCAAAAGGGGCGGGGCCAGGAGCGACACGCCCCCTCTCAGCGGGCAGCGGGGTCTTGGAAGCAGAGCAGAGATGGATCGCTCTGTTGTATGGGAGGCAGCCTTGCAGGGAGACAGGTAGATGAGAGAGAGGGGACATGGGTGCCACTGCCAGATATGTGTAGAGCACACATACTGGCTATAACGTGCTGCCCATTACAGGCTGGCTGTTCCGTAGTGCTGCACAGTGATCACATTGGAAGCTTTTGGCTCAGCACAGCAACTTTGCAGGCACTGTGATTGCAGGGCAAAATGATCCTCCTCCACTCGGCACTAAACAGCTGCACTTATCTTCTGGGAATGCTTTCCTTCACTGTGTGACGTTTGCATGGAAAGTATACAGATGAGCATATAGGTGAAATACAGCATGTGGGTATTGTGTGCACAAACATTTCTGCTCTCTGCTCGTCCCTCCTCCATTCTCTGTCCACTCCCTGCCCTCTGTCCATCTTCTCCCCTTCTCTGTGTGTCCACCCCCCTCCCCTTCTCCTGTCCACAGACCTGTCCTGCTGTTCATTTCACCCCGAATGCTTCGGTAGTAAAATGATCCGAGATTCGGATCAAAGATCCGGATCTTTTCAATGATCCGATTCGAATCATCCGGATCATTGAAAAGATCCGAACTTCCCATCTCTAGCTTGTAGAAGTGTGTGGGGTGGAGCGGAGCAGTAGCAGGAGGGATTACCCCAGTCAGGGAAGCAGTCTGGAGACGTCATGGAGACGGGGGCGGGGCTTCTACTCCGATTCTTAGTGATATTTAATGAAGAGCCGATTCAGAGCCGTAAGAGCCGGCTCTTTACTGGGAGCCGATTCAGACGAGCCGATTCTCCGAGAAGAGCCGGAATTCCCATCACTAGTTTGTGTAGGTTTATGCAATGGGAAGTTGATGGGAAGTTCGGATCTTTTCAATGATTCGGATGATTCGAATCGGATCATTGAAAAGATCCGGATCTTTAAATCCGAATCTCGGATCATTTTACTAGGGAAGCATTCGGGGGTGAAATGACTAGCAGGACAGGTCTTTCCCTGCTGTGGACAGAGAAGGGGAGGGGGGTGGATGGACAGAGACGGGCAGAGAGTGGTCAGAGGAGGGACGAGCAGAGAGCAGAAATGTTTGTTTGCACACAATACCCGCATGCTGCAATCATATGCTTTACATGTATTTCACCTATATGTCCATCTGTATACTTTGAATGCAAATGTCGCACAGTGAAAGAAAGCATTCCCAGAAGATAAGTGCAGCTGTTTAGAGCAGTGCAGGAGGATCATATTGCACAGCAATCACAGTGCCTGCCCTGTCCTAGCCCAGCACGCTGTCTGTAAAGTTACTGAGCTGTGCTTCTGAGGCAAGTTTCCAATTTGTTCACTGTGCACAACTACGGAACAGACAGCCTATAATGAGCAGCACATTGCAGCCAGTATGTGTGCTCTACACATATCTGGCAGTGGCACCGATGTCCCCTCTCTCATGATCTACCTGTCTCCCTGCAAGGCTGGCTCCCCTCCAACAGAGCGATCCATCTCTGCTCTGCTTCCAGAACCCCGCTGCCCGCCGAGAGGGGGCATGTCGCGCCTGGCCCTGCCCCCTTTGCGATCCGAATCACTCATTTTGATTATTCAGATGATTCGACTCACAAGAGATTCGTATCAAAGATCCGAATCGTTCATGATCTGGACAACAGTATTATGCAATTGTGTGTGTGTGTGTGTGTCTGTGCGTCTGTCTGTCTGTGTGGGTGTGCGTCTGTCTGTCTGTGTGTGCGTCTGTCTGTCTGTGTGGATGTGTGTGTGTGTGTCTGTGCGTCTGTCTGTCTGTCTGTCTGTGTGGGTGTGCGTCTGTCTGTCTGTGTGGATGTGTGTGTGTGTGTCTGTGCGTCTGTCTGTCTGTCTGTCTGTGTGGGTGTGCGTCTGTCTGTGTGTGCGTCTGTCTGTCTGTGTGGGTCTGTGTGTGTGTGTGTGTGTGCGTGCGTGCGCATCTCTCGTATTAATTTAAAATGTTATAGTGTCCCCTTTACCTTTCCTATGTTTAGCATTCTTAGGCCTCTTGCACACTGCATGCAGTTCCGATTCCGCTTTTTAATCGGTTTTTACCTCCGATTCCAATTTTTAATCTTTACTGCATGCTGCGTTTTTTTATCCGTTTTTCTGTTGAATGTATTCAGGGAAAATCGGAATTGAAAATCGGAAACAGAATCGGAAAACTGATTTGCAGTGTGCAGGGACCCTGATGGTGAACATTTTACAGTACGATCCTGCAGCCGATTAATTGTTTCTGATTGCTGCGGTAATGGATTGTTCGTGGCCGTTAACTGCTGAACTCCCACTAACCAAATCAATTAGATCAGTGGTATTGATCTGTTTTTTTGGATCAATCCCATTAATCTGATCTAATTAGTTAGCAGGAAATTGTGAGTTAATAGGCACGACTGATTGCTTACAATCGATTACCAAGGTGATCAGGAACGATTGATTCGCTCTGGAATTGTACCGGTAATGGATACCTTAAGATTTGGCACTCTCTGGGCCGTGACTTCCCAGCTATCCACCTATACCTAGCTAACCTATACTGGCGGCACCTATACCTAGCTAACCTATACTGGCGGCACCTATACCTAGCTAACCTATACTGGCGGCACCTATACCTAGCTAACTTATACTGGCGGCACCTATACCTAGCTAACTTATACTGGCGGCACCTATACCTAGCTAACTTATACTGGCGGCACCTATACCTAGCTAACTTATACTGGCGGCACCTATACCTGGCTAACCTATACTGGGGCACCTATACCTAGCTAACCTATACTGGCGGCACCTATACCTAGCTAACCTATACTGGCGGCACCTATACCTAGCTAACCTATACTGGCGGCACCCAGTGGCGTTCCTACAATAAGGCGCAGGGGGGCGTGGCGCACCGAGTGACAGCCAGCCAGGGGGGTGTCGCCACGACCCCCCATTGTTGCAGCCGCAGACAGTGCAGGAGGGGAAGAGCAGCGCTGGAAGGAGGGGAAATGGGGGCAGCGGCGGGGAGGGGGGAAAGATCCCCCCCTCCCTCACCTGGGTGCCCTCCTTCCGACTCTCTTCCCCTCCAAATGACAGCGGGGGCAGCGGGCAACTTAGAGTAAGGGCGGGCGGGCAGAGACTACTCACTTTACTTCTGCGTTCCAGCAGCTGGAATGCTGGGTTGCCGTCACGTGCCTCTTCTGCGCCTCCAATGCTGTGACACGCATTGGAGGCGCAGAAGAGGCACGTGACGGCGACAGAGCGCTCCAGCTGCTGGAACGCAGACGTAAAGTGAGTAGTCTCTGCCCGCCCGCCCTTACTCTAAGTTGCCCGCTGCCCCCGCTGTCATTTGGAGGGGAAGAGAGGCTGAAGGAGGGGACCCAGGTGAGGGAGGGGGGGGGGGATCCTTCCCCCCTCCCCGCCGCTGCCCCCATTGCCCCTCCTTCTAGCGCTGCTTCCCCCCTCCTAGAGCAGCTATACTGGGGGCAACTAAACTAGCTATACTGGGGGCAACTAAACTAGCTATACTGGGGGCAACTAAACTAGCTATACTGGGGGCAATTAAACTAGCTATACTGGGGGCAATTAAACTAGCTATACTGGGGGCAACTAAACTAGCTATACTGGGGGCAATTAAACTAGCTATACTGGGGGCAACTAAACTAGCTATACTGGGGGCATCTATACTAGCTATACTGGGGGCAACTAAACTAGCTATACTGGGGGCAACTAAACTAGCTATACTGGGGGCAACTAAACTAGCTATACTGGGGGCAACTATACTAGCTATACTGGGGGCAGCTATACTGGGGGCAACTATACTAGCTATACTGGGGCAACTATACTAGCTATACTGGGGGCATCTATGCTAGCTATACTGGGGTAACTATACTGGAGGCAACTATACTGCGGGCAACTATACTAGCTATACTGGGGCAACTATACTAGCTATACTGGGACAGCTCTAGGGGCAACTATACTATCTATACTGGGGGCAGCTATACTGGGGGCAACTATACTAGCTATACTGGGGGCAGCTATACTGGGGGCAACTATACTAGCTATACTGGGGGCAACTATACTGGGGGCAACTATACTAGCTATACTGGGGGCAACTATACTGCGGGCAACTATACTAGCTATACTGGGGCAACTATACTAGCTATACTGGGGAAGCTCTGGGGGCAACTATACTATCTATACTGGGGTCAGCTATACTAGCTATACTGGGGGCAACTATACTAGCTATACTGGGGGCAACTATACTGGGGGCAACTATACTAGCTATACTGGGGGTAGCTATACTAGCTATACTGGGGCAACTATACTGGGGGCATCTATACTAGCTATACTGGGGCAACTATACTGGGGGCAACTAAACTAGCTATACTGGGGGCAACTAAACTAGCTATACTGGGGGCAACTATACTAGCTATACTGGGGGCATCTATACTAGCTATACTGGGGCAACTATACTGAGGGCACCTATACTAGCTATACTGGGGCAACTATACTGGGGGCATCTATACTAGCTATACTGGGGCAACTATACTGGGGGCAACTAAACTAGCTATACTGGGGGCAACTATACTAGCTATACTGGGGCAACTATACTGGGGGCATCTATACTAGCTATACTGGGGCAACTATACTGGGGGCATCTATACTAGCTATACTGGGGGGCAGCTATACTAGCTATACTGGGGGCAACTATACTGGGGGCATCTATACTAGCTATACTGGGGCAACTATACTGGGGGCAACTAAACTAGCTATACTGGGGGCATCTATACTAGCTATACTGGGGCAACTATACTAGCTATACTGGGGGCAGCTATACTGGGGGCAACTATACTAGCTATACTGGGGGCAGCTATACTAGCTATACTGGGGGCAACTATACTGGGGCAGCTCTGGGGGCAACTATACTGGGGACAATTATACTGGGGGCAACTATACTAGCTATACTGGGGGCAACTATACTAGCTATACTGGGGGCAACTAAACTATCTATACTGGGGCAGCTCTGGGGGCAACTATACTATCTATACTGGGGGCAACTATACTAGCTATACTGGGGGCAACTATACTAGCTATACTGGGGGCAACTATACTAGCTTCACTGGGGCAGCTATACTGGGGGCAACTGTACTAGCTATACTGGGGGCAACTATACTAGCTAATACTTTAAATTACAGTTAGCTCCGCCCTCATCCGGTCATGACCACGCCCGATTTTTTTTGCCGGTTGTGACCACGCCCATTTTTTTAGGGGGGGGGGGGGTGTGTCTTTTAATAACCAGCACCGGGTGCCAAATGCCCTAGGTACGCCACTGGCGGCACCTATACCTAGCTAACCTATACTGGCAGCACCTATACCTAGCTAACCTATACTGGCGGCACCTATACCTATCTAACCTATATTGGTGGCACCTATACCTAGCTAACCTATACTGGCGGCACCTATACCTATCTAACCTATATTGGTGGCACCTATACCTAGCTTACCTATACTGGTGGCACCTATACCCAGCTAACCTATCAAGGTGAAGAGAAAAAAGAATCCGGGCACCAGATGAGCTGCTGTGCATACCCCACTTTATTTCATCCCACCAGACAGATTACAGCAAGCAAAAGATGGCGGCCTGACAGCCGTTTCGAAAGCCCAACGCTTTCTTCCTCAGAGACATGCCAACACCATTACAATGAGCATTTAAATAATGTACATCTATTAGGAAACAGGGGAGGGAAGAAAGTGGGAGGAGAAACTCACCGCCTACCGTATGTCACCCATTGCCGAGCGTGCGAACGAATCGCACTACTCCGAGCCGTCCAACTCAAGCATACAAAAGAAGAGATATATAGAATTATCCCCCTATGGCGGATAAAATGCATACAAGCATCTGTAAAAATTGGCCAGACTTGTTAGAGAACCAGGAACTGAGATCTAGTTTGGGCGAAAAACCGCTGTTTTGGTGCCTCGCACCATCGGGGATATGCTGGTACACAGCGAGTTTAGAACCAAACGTGAGCTGAATTGTCTTGAAAAGTTGCGTCCACCCGGTAATTAGAAGTGTTACAATTGCGCACATTGCAGCCAGTTGCTTCCAGGTAAATCGGTGCAACTGGGGGGAGCAACTTTGACGATCCACGAATTTATTAACTGCAGATCCGAATTTGTGATGTATGCGGTGGTTTGTCCATGTAATCGTTATTACATTGGAAAAACGACAAGACAGCTCAATACTAGATTTCAGGAACATTATAAATCAGTGGAGACAGCAAAGGGAACAGGGAGGCTTATTGCGCATGTCAGAGAGGTACATAATGGTAACTCCAATGTCCTTAGATTCCTGGGGTTGAAACATATAGGGGTGCCACATAGGGGAGGTAGTAGAGATCAATGCTTGAGAAGGGAGGAAGCAAGATTGATCTCTGTTAGGGCTCGTTTCCACTATCGCGAATCCGCAAGCGTCCAACGCATGCGGATTCGCACATGGTATGCAAGTGAATGGGCCTGTTTCCACTGTTGCGTTGGTGATGTGCGTTTTTTTGAGCGGTGAAAAAACGCACAAAAGAGCCAACGAATTTGCCTGGGGAGTGGAATGCATGCGAATCGCATGCTATGTATTTAATAGGGAAATCGCATGCGTTTTCCCCATGCGTTTTTTGCCGCGAATTCGCATAGGTACCGATGTAAATTCACACAGGCAGTGACATGGTTAACCACTTCAGCCTACAGGGTTGAGATTTTTTTACATCTGAGCAACTTTCACCTCCCATTCATTTGCCAATAACTTTATCACTACTCATCACAATTAATTGATCTATATCTTGTTTTTTCCGCCACCAATTAGGCTTTCTTTGGGGGGTACATTTTGCTAAGAGCCACTTTACTGTAAATGCATTTTAACAGGAAGAATAAGAAAAAAAAATCATTATTTCTCAGTCTTCAGCCATTATAGTTTTAAAATAATACATGCCTCCATAATTAAAACTCACATATTGTATTTGCCCATATGTCCCGGGTATTACACCGTTAAAATTATGTCCCTATCACAATGTATGGCGACAGTATTTTATTTGGAAATAAAGGTGCATTTTTTCAATTTGCGTCCATCACTATTTAGAAGCCCATAATTTAATAAATCATATTGATATACTCCTTTGAGATGAATATTTAAAAAGTTTAGACCCTTAGGTAACTATTTGTTTTTTTTTTTTTTTATTATTGTAATTTTTTTTTTATTTTTTTTATTAAAACTTGTATGTGGGTATTTTTTGGTGTGGGAGGTAAACAGGGTATTGTAAATGTTTTAAAATGTATTTATTGAGTGTTAAGTGTTTTTTGGTGTAGTTAGCTACTTGGCCACAAGATGGCCACAGTCAAAAAGTCCTGGGAGCGATCGATCTCGCTCCCAGGAAGAAGAAAGAAGACTGAACTTTTTGATCTCAGAAAAGCCGCAGCGTCTGAAGAGACGCTGTCGGCTTTTCTCCGGGGGGGGGCCGATCAGTGAAAGGGATTTATAATCCCTTTCATTGATCTCTGGGCTAACGGCCCCCAGCGGGAGCATTCACGGGGGGGGGGGGGGGGGGGGGTGGAGTGCGCGCAGCCTAACTGGACGAAAATTTTCGTCCAGTTAGGCTGAAGTGGTTAAAATCGCATGTACCCTCACCGCGTCAAAAAACGCATGGGGAATCGAATCCACATGCGATTTCATCAGCGGTGGAATCCAGGCGATTCCGCACCGCAACAGTGGAAACGAGCCCTGACTGAAGCATGTGGAAGACTTGGTTTAAATGAACGGAACGAGCTTTATTGCTTTCTTGATAAACACAGATCCCCTTATGAGTTAAGATGGGTTGTTATCTGTTGTTTCCCCGTTTTTTCCTTTTCTGTAACTGTTTTTATAATAGTATTCATTGTATTTTTATTTAGGTGAAAAATCCCTTTTTTATGTATATAGGATGTATTTACATATTCGTCTAATCTATCGTGGACAGTTTCTGTAATTATGCAGGAAAATTATCTCTGCACTATGTATAATGGTGGTTTATGCCCTGTAATTGTTTTTATGGGTTATTCTATATATCTCTTCTTTTGTATGTTTTCTCCTATAGGGGAAAGAGACTTCCGCAATTTGATGCGCCGCCATGGCAACACACCAGGCTGGAGCGCATGTCCTCCCAGTGATACCGTCCAGGACACTCAGCGGCGTGCGGAATGACGTCACTGGCCGAATAGGCGGCGGCAGTGACTGGAGGTAACTCCAATTGGTTGAATCCCGGAAACGGGGCGTAACCTAAATTCCGGCACTTGAGTTGGACGGCTCGGAGTAGTGCGATTCGTTCGCACGCTCGGCAATGGGTGACATACGGTAGGCGGTGAGTTTCTCCTCCCCCTTTTTTCCCTCCCCTGTTTGCTAATGGATGTACATTATTTAAATGCTCATTGTAATGGTGTTGGCATGTGTCTGAGGAAGAAAGCGTTGGGCTTTCGAAACGGCTGTCAGGCCGCCATCTTTTGCTTGCTGTAATCTGTCTGGTGGGATGAAATAAAGTGGGGTATGCACAGCAGCTCATCTGGTGCCCGGATTCTTTTTTTCTCTTCACGTTGTTATGAATGTTAATCATCCGGAGGCACAGTGAGTAATCCCCTCAAGAACCCCCAGTAAGGTCTGCCTCATCTAGTGCCGATCCATCTCTGCTCTCTCTTTTTTCCAACCTAGCTAACCTATACTGGCGGCACCTATACCTAGCTAACCTATACTGGCGGCACCTATACCTAGCTACCCTTTACTGGTGGCACCTATACCTAGCTAACCTATACTGGCGGCACCTATACCTAGCTAACCTATACTGGCGGCACCTATACCTAGCTAACCTATACTGGCGGCACCTATACCTAGCTAACCTATACTGGCGGCACCTATACCTAGCTAACCTATACTGGCGGCACCTATACCTAGCTAACCTATACTGGCGGCACCTATACCTAGCTAACCTATACTGGCGGCACCTATACCTAGCTAACCTATACTGGCGGCACCTATACCTAGCTGACCTATACTGGCGGCACCTATACCTAGCTGACCTATACTGGCGGCACCTATACCTAGCTAACCTATACTGGTGGCACCTATACCTAGCTGACCTATACTGGCGGCACCTATACCTAGCTGACCTATACTGGCGGCACCTATACCTAGCTAACCTATACTGGCGGCACCTATACCTAGCTGACCTATACTGGCGGCACCTATTCCTAGCTAACCTATACTGGCGGCACCTATACCTAGCTAACCTATACTGGCGGCACCTATACCTAGCTGACCTATACTGGCGGCACCTATACCTAGCTAACTTATACTGGCGGCACCTATACCTAGCTAACCTATACTGGCGGCACCTATACCTAGCTAACCTATACTGGCGGCACCTATACCTAGCTGACCTATACTGGCGGCACCTATACCTAGCTAACCTATACTGGCGGCACCTATACCTAGCTAACCTATACTGGCGGCACCTATACCTAGCTAACCTATACTGGCGGCACCTATACCTAGCTAACCTATACTGGCGGCACCTATACCTAGCTAACCTATACTGGCGGCACCTATACCTAGCTAACCTATACTGGCGGCACCTATACCTAGCTAACCTATACTGGCGGCACCTATACCTAGCTGACCTATACTGGCGGCACCTATACCTAGCTGACCTATACTGGTGGCACCTATTCCTAGCTGACCTATACTGGCGGCACCTATACCTAGCTGACCTATACTGGCGGCACCTATACCTAGCTGACCTATACTGGCGGCACCTATACCTAGCTGACCTATACTGGCGGCACCTATACCTAGCTGACCTATACTGGCGGCACCTATACCTAGCTAACCTATACTGGCGGCACCTATACCTAGCTAACCTATACTGGCGGCACCTATACCTAGCTGACCTATACTGGCGGCACCTATACCTAGCTGACCTATACTGGCGGCACCTATACTGGCGGCACCTATACCTAGCTAACCTATACTGGCGGCACCTATACCTAGCTAACCTGTACTGGCGGCACCTATACCTAGCTAACCTGTACTGGCGGCACCTATACCTAGCTAACCTATACTGGCGGCACCTATACCTAGCTATCCTATACTGGCGGCACCTATACCTAGCTAACCTATACTGGCGGCACCTATACCTAGCTAACCTATACTGGCGGCACCTATACCTAGCTAACCTATACTGGCGGCACCTATACCTAGCTGACCTATACTGGCGGCACCTATACCTAGCTGACCTATACTGGCGGCACCTATACCTAGCTAACCTATATTGGCGGCACCTATACCTAGCTAACCTATACTGGCGGCACCTATACCTAGCTAACCTATACTGGCGGCACCTATACCTAACTAACCTATACTGGCGGCACCTATACCTAGCTAACCTATACTGGCGGCACCTATACCTTGCTAACCTATACTGGCGGCACCTATACCTAGCTAACCTATACTGGCTGCACCTATACTTAGCTAAACTAGGAGTTAAAGGCAAGACTCCCTAACACTGCAGGGTGGCCTCTTGAGCGTGTCCCAGTGGCTGCAGCTCCTGAGTGCTTTGAAAAAAGCGCTATACAAATGTTTGCTATTATTATTATTATATTATTATCTATACTGGGGCACCTGCAGCTGGCTAATTACACTGGCGACACCTATCACCTTTGCCTTGCTACCAATACTGGGGTGACCCATACCTGACTACCTATACTTGGCCTGTACTAAGGATTTGCGGGGGGGGGCAATTTTTACACCCTCGCCCTCGGTGAACTTTAGCCTAGAAACTGCCCTGCCTATACCACATCATTAGGGTCAACTTTGACCCTCTACATCACAGTCAGTAGACACATGGTAGCCAATCAGTCTACACTCCCTCCTGGAGCCCGCCCCCCTTATAAAAGACAGGCAGCGTCAGGCTTTTCATTCACTCGTGTGGCTGCAGTAATTAGAGAAGGGAGATGAAGACATAGGGAAAGCTTAGTTAGGCGCTTGTTAGCTTGCTCCTTGCTGATACTTATTGCTAAAAAGCACCCCTCAACAGCTCTTGTGATCAATTTTTTTTTGTGTGTGTCCCACAGACACTTCTTGCATATACAGTCCTGTCAGTCAGTCGCAGCTGGCCCTTGGCCCCTTGGTAATTCCTACTGTGCCACTGTCAGGCCCAGCACATTCACTGTGTGTGTGACAGCTGCATATTTGTAATACCAATCACTGCATACCTACCTGTTCAGTGCACCTACCTACGAGAGCGCACGCAGTGTTATTTACCAGTCACTGCACCTGTTCACAGTACCTGTGTGTGGGGCAGCTGCACATTTGTAATACCAATCACTGCATACCTGTTCACTGCACCTGTGTGACTGCACATTGTATTAGTCAAGTCAGTGCATACCTTTCACTTCATCTTCCCCAATATGGGCACAACAGGCAGAGGCAGGCCACCTGGCAGGTCTGTTACTGGTCGTGCTGTCGTGATTTCATGCAGCCCTGGACCAAAGTACAGTGTTCAGAAGGCGCGTGCCATCAACCCCCAAGATTGTCAGGACGTAGTTGACTATTTAACACAAAACACCTCATCTTCCTCAGCTTCCGCACGGAAACGTGACATATCTTCCTCCTCCTGCTCTGATTCTGGCACCCCACTTAACACTGTCGGCCTCCACCACCAAAGTGCCATCACCCCAGGGCTCAGCGGTGTGGAAATTTTTTTGTGTGTCTGCCTCAGATGAGAGCAATGCCATCTGTACTCTCTGCCACCAAAAAGTGGGCCGTGGAAAGACCAAGACCCGCGTAGGGACAACTTCCTTACAAAGGCACATAATGACAAAGCACAAACTACAATGGGATGACCACCTGAGGAAAAGCAGCACACAAAAGCAAAGCCACACACACCGCAGTGTAAGATACCAGGCTGCAATTATTTCTCAAAAAAGGTGATACCCAAACTGTACCGTGATGTTGAAAGGCAAGTGGTGTCATCTCTGGCACACAGTGTTGGGTCAAGGGTTCATCTGACCACGTGGTCTGCAAAGAACGATCAGGCCTGCCCGAAGACTAAATCAGTCCCCACACACAGCATCTCTACCTGCACGCCATGTGACTTCCTGCCCCAAGACAAAGTTGCTCCCCACACAGCATCTCTGCCTGCAGGCCGCTTGACTGCCTTCACCACCACCACCAACAGTGTCCAGGACTCCAGGCGGATTCCTGAATTATTAAGACCGCTGTACTTATGTCAATTCCTCTTTGTGATCGTTACCTTGCCACGGTAAAGGGGCTTGCGTAACACAATGAAGCAATGACCACTGGCTATATGAGTGTCTTGGGGTGGGGGGCACACCCAAGATAATAAGGTCGTTGCGTCATTGTGGTCAGACCAAATTCGATCAGCTGGACAGTCACTGTTGTTCTGTCATTGAGCTACCTCAGCCTGGCGACCATATGGGCTTGAAAACCGCTATCGCCTCCACTCTGGCCATGGTGCGCACCAGTCCAGCACGGCCGTCACTACACAAACAGCTGTTTGCGGTGCGTTACACAGTGAGTTTGGTGTGTCAGTGTGAAGCAGAACTCTAATTACACTCCCTGATTGATGTATATACATGCAAGATGTTTTAAAGCACTTTAGGCCTCCAATTTAGCATCCAATGTGATTTCTGCCCTTAAAACGCTGCTGTGCGTCACATCCAGATTTTCCCTGGGACTTTTGGCGTGGATCCCACTCCGCCATGCCCCCCTCCAGGTGTTAGTCCCCTTGAAACATCTTTTCCATCACTTTTGTGGCCAGCATAAATGTTTGTAGTTTTCAAAGTTTGCCTCCCCATTGAAGTCTGTTGCGGTTCGCGGAAGTTCGCGTTCGAGGTTCGTGAACCGAAAATCGGAGGTTCGAGCCATCTCTAGGCAGATCTATGTATTTATATCCCTGAAATCCCCGGGGCAGAATCCGGGTAAAGACAAAGCTTTGCACAGTAGCTTCTTTCACTGAGAGGGGCGGGTAGAGGCGGAGATTGACTGGACTGGAGGCAGAGCTACTGCACAAAGCTCTGCCTCTCCCGGGCAGCAAAATCCACAAACTGGAAAGTGGTGGAATTTTGCCCCGGGATTTTGGGGGCTTAAATATTTGGTTCTGCCGCAGGGATGCAGCGTTTCAGCTATGATCTTATTGCTTAACATAAATGGCCCGTAAAAACAGGTATTTTGGGGGGTTCGTTTTCTCCTAGGAGAAAAAAAATTAACTTCTTTTTAAAATAACCTTTCAGCACTTTGTAAATTAAAAAAGTACCAAAGAGTAGATGAAAAAGTAATATCAAAACTAATTAGAGTATTTTCTCGCTTGCTAGTGGTTTAAAGAGACTCTGAAGCGAGAATAAATCTCGCTTCAGAGCTCATAGTTAGCAGGGGCACGTGTGCGCCTGCTAAACCGCCGCTATCGCGCCGCTAAACGGGGGTCCCTCACCTCACAAATCCCCTCCGAGCAGCCGGGGATCTCTTCCTGGTTGGGGCAGGGCTAACCGCCGCAGCCCTGCCCCACGCGCATCTGTCAGCGCGTATCTCCGCCTCTCCCCCGCCCCTCTCAGTCTTCCTTCACTGAGAGGGGCGGGGGAGAGGCGGCGATGCGCCGCTAATAGACGCGACTGGAGGCAGGGCTGCAGCTGTTAGCCCTGCCTCTAGGAGCAGCAAAATATACGACCAATTTGGTCGTTGATTTTGCAGGGGGGGGGGGGGTGAAGGGACCCCCGTTTAGCCGCAGGATAGCGGCGTTTTAGCAGGGGCACACGTGCCTCTGCTAACTATGAGCTCTGAAGCGAGAATTATTCTCGCTTCAGTGTCTCTTTAAAGGGCACTTTATTGTCAAGGTGTGATAACATACCTCCCGAACTTTTTGAGATGCGAAAGAGGGACACTTAAGCCACACCCCTGATCACGCCCCGGCACACCCCTAGTCACACACACACCATAAAGATTTCATAAGAAAAATATGTTGTTTTATAATTCAAACCACACTGGTCCTTTCTATCCTGGTTCATTTTCCTTCATGTTAACATTTTAAAATTAGTAATATATCAATTTAAAGGATGGGAATAAAGTTTAGAGTCAACCAAACACATTTTTTAGTAGAGAAATATATATATATATATATATATATATATATATATATATATATATATATATATATATATATATATATATATATATATATATATTTACATAGAAAGAGGGACAAAGTCCTGAAAGAGGGACAAATGAGGAGGAAAGAGGGACAGAGGGACAGGGCTCCCAAAGAGGGACTGTCCCTCCGAAAGAGGGACAGTTGGGAGCTATGGTGATCATATCACCTTGGAGAAAACTCAGGACAAAAAGTTAGTTGCACATGGGCCCCGATATGTTTTCTAATGGCTTTAGAGCTCTCAGTAAACAAACATTCTTCAGAGATGCACCTGACAGGACTAAAGATGTCACCACCAGTAATAAACTGCAGAATGTAAACCAGGGTGGGGAGAGATTTTACAATGGGCAAACACTGACTAAATAATCTATAAATGAATATTTTATATTTTATTATATTATTTCCACTACAGTTCCTCTGCAAACAGCGAGGCGGTCTTCCCCTTTAAATGCACAAGCTTATCACATGCATGGCATAATTCACTTTGTGCTACATTCGCAGCAGGCAAGACACAGATAAATACATGCATGGGTAATTAGCCAGGCCTTTCTGCGGTAATAGACTACCTTGCAGGCAGCAGAATAAGGTTAGTATAATCAATGACAGTGTCAGTACATCGAGACAACAGTATGCATCAAACGGTTATAACATCTCCTATAAAGGCCATTGTTCCCTCTCGCCAGCCATTTGTGCGTCGCCGAACGCTGCCGTGGATCCCTCAGCCCGCCGTGCAGAGGAGGCAGTTCTGAAAACCCTGTTTTTTTCCAATTCACGGCTGCAATTATCGCTAATAATATATAATTTTGTTGTTTAGGGCTTTTGCGGTGTGGTGAGAACGCCGTTCGACGGGCTGCCTCCTGACTGATCTGATGCAGCGTTAACCGCTGTGCGACCGGAGGCCCTGCGGTGAACCGAGCTGCTGGTTTCAATAAAAAGTGAGGCCAGAAATTAAAGTAATGTTTAGGGTGTCGGAACGTGTACACACAAAAGGGGTGCAGGGGGAATTGGGGTGCCAGAAATAACCGCTAGTATTGTGCAGTGGTAATTCTGCAAATATAAGTACATTTTATCGACGTATTACTGTCGCTAAACCATACTAATCCTATTCTCACACAGAGCCCTCCCTCTACCGATGCCTAACCCTAACTGACCCCTCCCCCTCACACTACCGCCATTGCTTAACCATAACCAAGCCACCCCACCCCCTCTAATGCCTTACCCTAACCAATCCCCCATGGCAATGCCTAACCCGAACTGACCCCCCAATGCGTACCAACGGACGCATATGAATGGATACATAGGTTAACATTGGATCCTTTCACATCCGTTCCATTTGTACAGTATACGTTCCGGTTCCGATCCGCAAAAAAACGCTAATGTGAACCGGGCCTAAGGGCAGGTCAGTAAAATAATTGGTCAGTAAAATGCAGCATTATTTACACTTTTTCTTCAAATTCACTAAGATTTCCCCCATGCGGTAGAAGTTTGGTAATATACCGAAAAAACATGCTTCAATTCACTAAGCCCTGCTGGGTAGTCTCACCAGGCAACAAGCTTTGAGTCTTCCCACTAGTGGCGTGCATGAGTCGGGGTTTTCCTGTCCAGGACATCCCCA
This sequence comes from Hyperolius riggenbachi, assembly GCF_040937935.1. Lineage (NCBI taxonomy): Eukaryota > Metazoa > Chordata > Amphibia > Anura > Hyperoliidae > Hyperolius > Hyperolius riggenbachi. The sequence continues at coordinate 233,453,809 of NC_090657.1, forward strand.
GCATCCCTTTAGATGTGCTGCAGGCACTAGAGCAAGCTCTTCTTTATACCAGTATACAGTATACATATATTCACATCTAAAGGGATACAGAAGAGCCTTTTTAAAGAGACTCTGAAGCGAGTGAGATAGCATTTGATTACTGTAAAGCAGCTTACATAGTGCTAAAACGTCGCTATCCCGCGGCAAAATGAGAGGTTTTTACCCCCCAAACACCCCCTGCAAAATCCATGATTTTCTTAGTAATGGATTTTGCTGCTCATGGAGGCAGAGCTATGAACTGCAGCTCTCCCTCCATGCACGCCAATCCACCGCGGATCTCCGCCTCTCCCCCGCCCCTCTCTGTGAAGGCAGAGTGAGAGGGGCGGGGAAAGGCGGCGATCAGCCGGGATTGACAGGTTGCGAGGCAGAGCTACAGCCATTAGCTCTGCCTCAAGCAGGAAGCGCTCCCCAGACGTAGATGAGGAGATTTAGAGGGTAAAGACCCCTCGTTTTGCTACGGGATGGCGGCATTTTAGCACTATGTAAGGTGCTTTACACTAATCAAATCCTATCTCACTCGCTTCAGAGTCTCTTTAAGTGTCTCTCCTGTTCTGCTGTTCTGAAGTCCCGCCCTCCAGACTATTAGAGTAAATGGGGTGAGAAGCAGGACTCTGTGGCTCTCCCTATTGGCTGTCTGCCACATCTGTCAATATGTTACCGCATGGTGATTGAGTTACCGGCTGGTCAGAGCTGGAGGTAAATACCAACCACTTTTACCTGATTTACCGAATGTTTTAATCTTTGTGAATTGCAATTTCTTGACATTTCTTGCGGTATTTACCACACAAGTTGGCCATTTACCTCACTAGTGGGTCATTTTGCTTCTCAGTGCAGTAATAGGTTTAGTGAATTGGCATGTGGCAAAGCAATCAGTAAAATCAACTGTTTTGTAAGTTACTGAATGTGGTAAGTAACGCTTAGTGAATTGAGGCCCATGAAAATAGGAAAACCATCCATGGGGAGGAAAGGGGGGATAGCAGAGAGCTAGACTGAGTCCAGGTGAGTTTTCACACCATGGTTAAGATAATATAGTCTTTAGATCTGTTTCTCTGTTGTTTGGGAAAGACCCTGACATAAAAAACGAGTGGACTGTTCCTACACTTTATACATTCCTTTCGTTCCCCTTTAGCTCTCCTGTCCATCCTGTCCAGCCAGTGTGACTTGTGCTTTGATATCATGTCACGCCAGAGATTCCTGACACCCTGCGCATCATATTTATGTCCTCCAGTAATCCGATCCCAGGAACTTTCTGTCCTTCAGCGGAAAATAATACGCTGGTGGGATTTATATCTTGTCCCGTTCAAATGCAAACACTTGTCAGCCGCTGGGATGAGAGGGAACAGCGCATTGGATGGGAGGAAGCTTCCTCCTTTATTGGAAAGGAAAGCCACCCTGACTAAACTGAATATGGTATTCGAGGCGTGAATGCAAACCATGCGCCCCCCCTTCCTCCTTGAGGGGACTCAGCAGGAGAACTCCTAGATCAATGGCTGCTTCCTGCTTACAGCAATTTGGTCGCGTACACTAAGTTGTAAGAAATAGGGACCCAGGGGAAACAGTAACACAGCGGGACCCTCACCCGGGGCCTTTTGTCTGCTGGGCTTCAGGCATGGCGCTAGCTTCGGCTACCACCTCCTCCGCTTACGCAACTTTACCAAACTTGGCTAGGGGCGTGGATAGTGTTTCCTGCGGAGTCCCCTATTTCCTACAAATCATTGGTCATAACCAAATTGTCACAAGAGGAAGGGGTATGCCTCCTGACCTTGGGCCCTCCTATGTCCTTTTTAGAGATGGCAGTTCAGCTGGTGGAACCAGGGCCGGATTTGTACTCCTTACTGCCCAAGGCCACTGTCACCAGCCGCCCCCCTTCAATATAGGTAGCCAGATGACCCCTCCCTCCTTCCCTCCAGTATAGGTAGCCAGATGACCCCTCCCCCTTTCCCTCCAGTATAGGTAGCCAGATGGCTCCCTCAATCCCTATCCCCCCCCCCTTAAGTATACATAGTTAGCTAGCAAATGCTGCACCAGTTTAGCCTGCTGCTTTGGTGCCCTCGCTCCTGTGGTGCCCTAGGCCACGGCCTAGATGGCCTTGGCCGGATTCCAACCCTGGGTGGAACCCTATTTGCATCGGGATTTGCAGGTTCACTCACCTCAGAACCAGCGAACGCTCAATACCCACTGAACCACACTACACAATGTTTGTTGCATTCCAGGTCCAGATCCCCCACCACAGTCCCCTGCCTTCACTCACGGTGAGATTTCCTCTAATGGTCGGCAACGTGTTTAAATCCAGACTCAAAACCCACCTGTTCAGTTTGGCATTTGCAGAAATATAATTTTTGTTGTGTTATTATTACTTCATCATACTACCAATCACTGAATCTGAGAGAGCCTAAGAGCTTTGAGTCCTATGGGAGAAAAGCTCTATAGAAATGTTATTGTTCTTGTTGTTATTATTGTTATCTTTATCAGTGTTTCTGCCCCTCCCAGAATGGACAGCACAGAGAGAGCAGCCAGAGCTGTTACATGCTGCAGAGCCAGAAGTGTAACATCACAAGCAGTCAGTCAGGAGTGGTGTATACATATCTCCCTGACTGCTAGTAATATTTCAGCAATATTCCAGCACATCTAGCTACCTGTTACCTCCTCTGATCAGCTTTCCTCCTCAGCCTCTGTGCATACTGTGAGGAGAACACAGTGAAGTATTTGTGAGCTGTGTGGGGAGTGAAGGATGGTTTTAAAGCAAACAGAGAAAACTGTGGGAATAAATAAAGTGCCCTTAGCAGTGCACTCGTGGTAATGTGAACCCTAATACAGAGTATTTAAATAAAAACTTTTTTATGGATAGTTGTCCTTTAAGGCTAGCCAGATTTTTTTCTTCCTCTTCTTGCGATCTTGTGCTTTAATTAATGAGAAAGTAATGAAAGTTTAACTCTGGGCTTAGAGGCTTGGCCGGTGCTCTTGATGGAATTCGCCCAATTAATCATGGAGGTTTAAGCTCCACTTACCAGGAGCTGTTCCAGGCTAAGCGTATTAGGAGCGGATCCTGGCCGAACTGCTTCTCAGTATTATCGTCTCAATTACACACTTTCTTAAACAGCGCCGTGAAAATCTCCTCAGCTCTATTCGTCTGAGGAAAAGGTCACGTGTGCGAACAGCCCCTGACATTTCACAGCTCTCACGTCAGTCCAGGAGCAGGTAGAGCGCAACACACTTCACTCCGTCACACTATTACATTCCGTCCAGTCTCCTGCTCATGTCCAACGTGTACACACAACACAGTTGGGAAGGGAAGAGGGGGTACTCCACTAAAGGGGCCCATACACCTAACGATTTTCCCGCCGATATACAGCATATTCGATCACTGTGATCGAATCTGCTGTGAAATAGTTGCGCAAACGCTGACAGAACGATCGATTTCCGACCGAAATCAATCGTTCCCGTCGATACCCGTCGATCCGTCCGTGCGGAAGATTTTTCTCAATCGCCGGCGGGTCGGGAGTGCGTCGATAGCGGCGTTTGAATGCCCAACGACCGACGCAATACAGCGGAGATACCTGTTCCAGCCAGCGCGACTCCCCCGGTCTCCGCTGTCTTCTTCTCCGCTCCGGGCTCCAGCTTCACTGAACTTCCTGTCCCGGCAGGAAGTTGAAACAGTAGAGAGCGCCCTCTACCATTTAAACTTCCCCTGGACAGGAAGTTCAGTGAAGCCAGCCAGACCGGAGACCAGCGCGGAGAAGAAGACAGCGGAGACCGGGGGAGTCGCGCCGGCTGGAGCAGGTAATGTATGCAGGGGGGGGCGGCAGCTTCATAGATTGTGATCGGTTGCATGCTGAAATCGATTCACAATCTGTTTGCAGTAAAGGCAGCCATACGATCCCTCTCTGATCAGATACTATCAGAGAGGGATCTATCTGTTGGTCGAATCTGATGGCAAATCGACCAGTTTATGGCTACCTTTTAGTGCAGTAAAAAAGTAAAATAGCAAAACATGTTACACATTTACATACAGTATGTATAACAGGTTTTTTTTTCCTTGTAAACTCTCTTATTGGTAAGAAAGAGGCAAAGTAAGGGCTCGTTCATACTAAGGGCGTTTTCGGCCTTCTTTCAAGCGTAGATGATTTACAAAATCGCCCATAAAACGCTTGTGCAATGAATCTCTGTGAGAAGGTTTGTATGCAGCGCGGTTTGTGCGCTGTGCGTGCAGCAAAACAGTGCCTGTACTATTTTGGGGGCTTTTTTGCTTTAATGGAAGGTATAGGAAAAACGCGAAATGCTCACAAAACAACTTTGCGTAGCGATTGCATTCGCGTTTTTTAGAATAAATACATTGTTTTTATTCCTATCCGGGTTCACTTCCTAACTTGCGTCAGGGAGTGAATTACAAAACGCACAAAAACGCAAAATGCTTGCGTATGCGATTTTAGGTGTGAATGAGGCGTAATACATTTTTTTCCACGCAGCACCAGCATGCTGAAATGAGTAGCAATATACTCCAGATAGAACAATCCGGTCACCCATGAAAGCCAGGGGTGTCCACACTTTTTTCGGCTCGCGAGCTTACCCCGTCAATGTGATCTAGCAGTGATCGGGGATCAGCAGGACAGCCAGGCAATGTGCATTGTTTAAAAGGAAATAAATATGGCAGCCCCCATTTCCCTCTCACTTCAGTGCAGTGCTTTAAGTAAAAATTTCCTAGCCCCCAAATACACACCTTGAATCTAATTTCTTGCTTGTGATCACACTTGTGTTGGCCTTACACCTCACAATCTTGAGGGCCATCGACCACCCAATACGATAATTTTATCGAATCCAATGAAAATCTGAGCCGCAACAAGCATGCCCAATTGACGATTCGACTCAATGTATTTATAGAGCATGTTGGGAAATCTTAGGCCTCGGTCTCTTGGTCAATCTGTCCATACATCGCTAGATATATGGCCGCCTTTACCCTTCATCCCAAACGCAGTTAGGCTGGGTTGATGCTATGACGATTTTGTGGTGTGAACGTCGGTGACATCAGATCGCCATCACTATCCATGCCATTAACCCTCCTGTCCTCATCGCTCCATTGTGTCTGTTAAAGGGAAGGTCCAAGCAAAAAAAATAAATGAGTTTCACTTACCTGGGGCTTCTACCAGCCCTTATGCAGCCATCCTGTGCCCTCGTAGTCACTCACTGCTGCTCCAGTCCTCCGCCACCAGCTAGTTCTGCTTCTACCAGCCCCCTGCAGCCATCCTGTGCCCTCGTAGTCACTCACTGCTGCTCCAGTCCCCCGCCGCCAGCTAGTTCTGCTTCTACCAGCCCCATGCAGCCATCCTGTGCCCTCCTAGTCACTCACTGCTGCTCCAGTCCCCCGCCGCCAGCTAGTTCTGCTTCTACCAGCCCCATGCAGCCATCCTGTGCCCTCGTAGTCACTCACTGCTGCTCCAGTCCCCCGCCGCCAGCTAGTTCTGCTTCTACCAGCCCCCTGCAGCCATCCTGTGCCCTCGTAGTCACTCACTGCTGCTCCAGTCCCCCCCCACCAGCTAGTTCTGCTTCTACCAGCCCCATGCAGCCATCCTGTGCCCTCCTAGTCACTCACTGCTGCTCCAGTCCCCCGCCGCCAGCTAGTTCTGCTTCTACCAGCCCCATGCAGCCATCCTGTGCCCTCGTAGTCACTCACTGCTGCTCCAGTCCCCCGCCGCCAGCTAGTTCTGCTTCTACCAGCCCCATGCAGCCATCCTGTGCCCTCGTAGTCACTCACTGCTGCTCCAGTCCCCCGCCGCCAGCTAGTTCTGCTTCTACCAGCCCCATGCAGCCATCCTGTGCCCTCCTAGTCACTCACTGCTGCTCCAGTCCCCCGCCGCCAGCTAGTTCTGCTTCTACCAGCCCCATGCAGCCATCCTGTGCCCTCGTAGAAACTCACTGCTGCTCCAGTCCCCCGCCGCCAGCTAGTTCTGCTTCTACCAGCCCCATGCAGCCATCCTGTGCCCTCGTAGAAACTCACTGCTGCTCCAGTCCCCCGCCGCCAGCTAGTTCTGCTTCTACCAGCCCTATGCAGCCATCCTGTGCCCTCGCAGCCACTCACTGGTGCTCCAGTCCCCCGCCGCCAGCTAGTTCTGCTTCTACCAGCCCCATGCAGCCATCCTGTGCCCTAGTAGTCACTCACTGCTGCTCCAGTCCCCAGCCACCAGCTAGCTCTGCTTCTACCAGCCCCATGCAGCCATCCTGTGCCCTCGTAGTCACTCACTGCTGCTCCAGTCCCCCGCTGGCAGCTTTCTGACCTCAGAGGTCAGGGCCGAATTGCTTACATTTTTACACATTCCCGCTAGTGCAGGAACATTAACGCATACATTTTTACGTGTTAGTGGTGCAACACATACATTTTTGTTCCTGCACTAGCTGGAATGCGTAAAAATGTATGCAATTCGGCCCTGACCTCCGAGGTCAGAAAGCTGCCAGCGGGGGACTGGAGCAGCAGTGAGTGATTACGAGGGCACAGGATGGCTACATGGGGCTGGTAGAAGCCCCAGGTAAGTGAAACTCATTTTTTTTTTTTGCTTGGACCTTCCCTTTAACAGGCCCCCCAACCGTCCCGAATCCTGCGGGACTGTCCCGATTTGGGGGGGCGCTCCCGCTATCCCGTGCTACTCCCTTATTGTCCTGAGAGGGGGAAAAAATGATCGAGACGCCAGCGCAGTATGCGGGATGGGTGGCCCCATTAGATTCCTCCCCCTCCCTTCCTCCTAATGTGGCCCCCCCCCCTGCTTGCAGAGTAAAGTGTGCAGCGGAGCGGGCTGTCATTTAATCTTACCATTGATCCTCGCGTACCGGCATCTGGCTCTTCTCGGCGTCCTGCTTCCTGTGACGTCACAGGAAGCCGAGAAGAGCCTGATGAGATGGCGATATGCAAGGAGCAATGGTAAGATTGAATGACAGCCCACTCTGCTGCACACTTTACTCTGCAAGCGGGTTGGGACACTGGGGGGCACATTAGAAGGAAGGGAGGGATGAATGTAATGGCGGCCACCCATCCCACATCGGCGTGGCTGGCGCTTCGATCATTTTGTTCTTCTTCCTCCTCCCCACCCACGGCCACCCTCACCCTCCTCCCCACCCACGGCCACCCTCACCCTCCTCCCCACCCACGGCCACCCTCACCCTCCTCCCCAACTACGGCCACCCTCACTCTCCTCCCTACATTGTTCATTTAGTTTTAGGGATTAATATTAATTTAAAAAAAATGTGTTTGGTGGGCGTGACTTGGGGTGTGTGTTGGGGGTGTGGTTAGGGGTGTGACCTAAGTGTCACACTTCTGATGAGAAAACGTTGGGAGGTATGCTGTTAGACATGTCAGATAGCATGTCATCTGTGACACACCTGATCTCTGTCTGGCGTCCAGAAAAACCGTATATATCAAGACCTTGCCTCCCATCAGTGCATCGGACACAACGGAGACAGCAGACAGAATGGACACCGGACAACATGTCAGTTTCACTGTTGTGGTCTGTTGTGTAAGGTGGACACATTGGGCCAGATATAATTTGGTTTTTCTCCTAAGTTTTCTCCTAGGGGATCTTTTCACATCTGATTAATAAAATTCCTTTTAAAGCGGACCCAAACCAAACATTTTTTTAATTCAAAATCTGTAGTTGCACCACTCTGACACATACAAAGATAAATAAACACTCCTTCAAGCCTATGAGCATTTCAGTGCATGCTTTTCACCCTTCTCTTTTCATAACTAGGGTTATACAGGTGGCAGCCATTACTTCTGAGCTTAGTAGGAGGTTTTAGATCATGGGTGTGTTTGTCATCAGCTACCCTCCCTCACAGGGGCGTCGTCTATGTGAAATCTTACACAAGCTGAGATCACCTCCCCTGTGACATCATCAGTAGCAGCCTGTGTTTTGTTTTTTATCTCCTCCACCAGTCTGCCGGATTCTGTCCCGGCAATATGAAAGGAAGGGAGGGGATCCTCCAATAAATGTAAAATATTTTAGATTTGTCATCATGCAGCTGAAAAAATAAAAATTATAATTTACAAAATAGATTTTATTTCTGAAATCTTGTATTTTTAATTTGGGTCCACTTTAAGCCCCCCAAACAACCAAGAGAGTACACAGATTAATATTGATAGTACTTTTTCACCTTCATTTTGATACTTTTTTCAATTGCGGAATGCTGAAAGGTTATTTATTAAAGCCAATGGGTACCGGATTAAAAATAAAAAAGTCAGATACTCACCTAAGGAGAGGGAAGGCTCGGTCCTAATGAGCCTTCCCTCTCCTCTCCCGGTGCCCTCGGTGCTGCGCTGGCTTCCCCGTTCGCGTCCGCCGCCGCAGGGACTTCGAAGGTCTTCGGGAGCACTCGGGCTTCCGAAGACGGGCCGCTCCATACTACGCACGCGTGTATGCGTCATAGAGGGCGCTCGCGCATGCGTAGTATGGAGCGCCCCGTTCTCGGGAGCCCGAGTGCTCCGAAGGCTTCCGAAACATCCCTTCGGCAGCGGAAGTGGCAGTATTTAACCGAACTGGTCGAATACTGCTACGTGGGATCCTGCGCGGGACCGGGCACCGGGAGAGGAGAGGGAAGGCTCATTAGGACCGAGCCTTCCCTCTCCTTAGGTGAGTATCTGACTTTTTTATTTTTTAAATGGTAAACACTCACTTTACAGAGGGATGAAAAATTATCTCCTAGGAGATAAAGGGGATTTGAATGGACCCTTTGAGTCCTAAAGGTGGCCACACATCATACAATAAAAAGATCCAATTTTTCACCAATTCGATAATTTTGATGGGTTGACCCGAAAAACCATAAGCTTTTTTGTTGTTGTTTTCGATCGATAAATACAATCGAATTTCCCATTTTTTTTTTTCCGATTTTTGGAAATTTCAGACCAACTTTATCAAGAATTGTATGGTGTGTGATGTCTTGTCAGTTCCTTGATGAACAGTTCCATTCATTTTTTTTTCTGAGCTTTCAATTATTTTATTCATGGTTGGGAAAAGATTGAACATAGATGTGTGGTACATTGGTCAGATTTTTGAATTGGTACAATCAGTCAGAAAACAATTGATTACTCTTCTTGAATTGAACAGATATTTTAAAAAAAAATTGTATGGTGTGTGTGGTCCCCTTCAGCCTTTATCTGATTTTTTTTTTCCCCTGAATTTCTTCCCAAGAGATAATTTTTCATCTTTTCTACATAATAACTTTTTATGCACTTAGCAACTGAAGTACAAAAAGTAGGTAAATAAATAGCATTTAACTCATTTTGAATATTTTCTTGCATGGTGAGAGCTTTAAGGCTGCTTTCACAGTGGGACGTTACAGGCGCAGGTTACAGCAGCCAGTAACGCAGCCCAACTCACAGCAATGAAAAATCAATGGGCTATTCACAGTGCCCACGTTGCGTTACATTGTAACGCTGCACGTTCTATGAAAGTGCAGCATGCTGTGCGTTATAGGTGGTTTTAGCTGTGTTAGACTGTTTGCACATGCTCAGTAAGGGGAGAGTCCGCTATTGTTTCTAGCCACATGACTAATTAATATTCACTGCACTGTAGTGTTGTCCAGATCATGAACGATTCGGATATTTGATGCGGATCTTTTTTGTGAGTCGAATCATCCGGATCATCACAATGAAGGATTCGGTTCACAGTGGATGTCTGGAAGAAACAGGAACTGCAGCTTCTGTGCACAAGCACAATCTTCCTGCTGCATCTCTCCCTTCCCCATTAGCACCCTCAATGTGCCCTCATTCTCCTGCACCTCTCACTCTGCTGCACCTCTGCTTCCTGCTTCCCTAGTAAAATGATTCAAAGATTCAAAGATCCGGATCTTTTCAATGATCCGATTCGAATCATCCGAATCATTAAAAAGATCCGGACTTCCCAGGATAGAATGTAAACGGCGCACCAAGAGCCGCATGACGCGGCTCAATCTGACGTCCAACTTCAACACCACCATGCGTTGCGTTAGGGGCACGTTATACAACCTTAACGTCCTCTACAACACAACGTCTTGGTGGGAAAGAGGCCTAAAGGCATTGTATAGGTAAGTTTGAATATATCTCCTTGGAGGAAGGTGAATTGGACGTTGGCCCATAGTGGGAACCCTGCCTTACAATTACAGAAGTGGTAGCCCAGAGAGAGTGGCATGGCAAGATCTGTTGCAGATCTCAGTGATCTCAGCGATAGTGTTGGGCCTGGAGGAAACTGACCACCTCTGTAGCACTGACCCCATTAGGCATATGCCTAGTAGGCCTAGTGATCTGGCCCTGCTGTTGCCTATCTGACATGAAGCTTGATAGACTTATATTGTATTACCGATATTTTGCTCCTGATAGCTGTCTGTAGAATACAAGTATGACGCTGTACGTTTTATCAATCGGGCACGCTCTTGGCGACATTGATTTTTATTCTATTCAATTATAATCGGAGTCGGATGGTCAACCGGCTGCCAAGCCACCTGATGTACGGCCACCTGGAGGATATAACAACTATCCATTTATGAACAGCTAAAAGGGGAGTGTCCTGGACCTTCACATAGAAAGGTACAGGTGTGGCCACCATGACAAACCCTATCCATGAAGGCGTGGCCATGATCTCCCCATTTTGCCTACGAAGGACTTTTCACTTCTGATTCTTTGTATTTACAATTGTCTTAAAGTGAACCTCCGGACTAAAAATCTACTCAGCAGAACTGAAAAGGCTTGGTTTTTCTTTAACAGTTTCACAGCATCAGAACTTTGTTTTTCTTACCAAAGCATCATTTTTAGCTGCATTTTTATCTAAGCTCCACCCATCAAAGAAAAAAAGCCTGGGCTTTTTTCCCCTAATGCTGTGCAGAGCATGATGGGATTTCCTATGTTGCTATTCACGTTGCCTAGCAACTGGGAGAGGCGCTCAGCACACAGGACAGTTGGAACTGTGTCTCATGCTCCCTGTCACCTCCTTTCAACCAAAAAGATGGCTGCCCTCATGAAATCAAACATATGCCTGTTCTTTTCAAACAGTGTGGGTAAGTGATTATATTACCTACCTATTTTAATTAACATAACTAATGTAACTTAATGACAGTATGTTTGTTTAGGCTGGAGTTCCTCTTTAATCTTCGTTTTTGCACTTAATCAGAATCATATTTAAAATGGTAAATCCCTATATATATATATGTCCCTATGGGGACTTTATGTTTGATTGTAATCCTACCTAAAACGGCTAAAACTTCATATATGGTATCTTCTACCACACTAACTGTGATCACCCACTCCCCCCACCCCTTCTCACACACTCCTTACCAATTCTCTTAACTGAAATACCAAAGAAACGCTATACACCATAGTCACATATCTTTCCACCTGCAAAAATAATTCATGTTGTATTTTGATGACAGTACAATTACATGTCTTATTGAGCGTAGTTTACTGTTCCACAGTATGTGCTCCCATTTATTGCCTGATGAAGCAGGATTATACCTGCGAAACGTGTTGAGCATCTGGAGTATATACTGTAATCAGGGCAGTTTCTAGGCTAAATTGCACCCAGGGTGTGTGTATGAAAATTGCTCCCCTCCCCCCCACCACCCCGTGGACTCGCGAACCCTTATTCTTTAGGGGCAGTCACACAGCCACAGTTCACAAGTAGATCTGCCTACTTACTAGCAGCCTGCCACTCATCCAGGAGGAAGCAGGGACCAGGAGAACACACAGGCAAAGTGAGCCAAGAAAGCTGAATCCTCTGTGGGCGCTGCGCGCTGACAGCCTGCAGTACGGCTACAGGACACCAGGTGTCATCACGCGGAGGTGACGTGATGATGACTTGACGTTGGATGCAGGCAGCCCAGGAGGAGTCAAAGGAGGTGATAGCACTGGTAATCTTCTTTCTTGTTTCATTTGGCTGCATCACGCGTCACCAGCTCCCTAGCGGTTATGTCCTTCTGCCTGCACCCCCCTTCCTCTTGCCAGTCTGCGCCCAGGGCGGTCGCCCTGCCCGCACTGCCCAAGAAACGGCCCTGACTGTAATGCATTTTTGTTGATTTAGTATCAGCATTTTGTTGTGTCTGCTTGTAGGAGGTAAGTCCACCACTGCCTCTCCTTTTAAACTTTTTATCCAGTTTTATCCTGTTGGCGCCTCTGTTCACTGCAATGATGTCCCCATGACAGTCCTGCCGCAACATTTGATGGGGGAGTGGCCTCTATCAGAGGAAGAATAAGAGGCTGGGGCACCTCATATCACTGGGCCCCTTAACAGCCGCAGGTGCAGCCTGATTCTTGAAACAAGCGGGTTACAATGTTTTCCATGCTCACGGAATCTTGGCATGAATTGAAACAACCTCAAAATCGGCTTTTCCTGCATCAGTACAAATAAGCAAATTCCTTTTGGTAGCACCTGGTCACTCTATCGTATGTAGAGTTCACAGCCTCCCCAGAAAAATTGTCTATATAAATGTGGAGAATTCAGCCGGGCATAATAGGCAAAGGGAACGTTTCAGAGAAATAATTAGACTTAGGACGGGACAAGAAAACCCAACAATTGCAGCGAATAAGTTTTCAAAGTTGTAAAACGTTTAGCAACATAGAATTAGGAGTATTCCGTGGGATTAATATTTGTGAAGTTGATAAAGGTCCAAAGAAGTCATTCGGCGCGTGGGTAAAAACGATCTTGTGCGTGTCCGCGTTTTTCCAACCGTTGTCTGAGTCAGAAGAAAATATTTTCCACTTTAGAGAAGATAATGAGCTTCACTGTTTAAGCCGTCCATTCAATCAATATGATGAAGTGAGGGGGAGGGGCAAGCAACATTTTTCCTACCACATTGCAAAAAGTAAAAAAAAAGTACAGAACCAAAAACTCCAGCTGTAATATTTGCTATGTTTGTTTTTAAAGAAAATCAAGTATCCCACTGATTGATATTCAGGCCCGGATTAACCTCACTGGAGCCTATAGGCACAGATGTCCAGACACCTTATACTTCACCTTCCATGAATCTACAAACCCCCATCCTCAAGTGAGCTAGCTGTCCCAGCTGTCACCTCTCACTTACTTCCCTTGCCTGTCATAGGTAGCACCAGATAGTGCAGTATTTTCAGGCCATGGGATGATAAAAGAAACAAATACGATTTACAAAACTGGGTTTCTGCTGGGCACCCCCAGTATCAGGCAAGTGGTGAATGCCATCTCCATGCGGATAGGGAATCTTCTCCAGGATGAGTTGGGTCTCATTCCAAAAATCAAAGGGCCCGCTGGATAAATATCACAGGAGGGGGGAGGGGAGAACTGTACACAAATTGGGAGCAGTCTCCCCAAAGGTTGTATAGAGTCAATTCTGAGTGGATAATAAAACAGTCTTACCTCAGACTGAATGTTATGAAATTCTTTTTATCTTGATTGACACCAAAAAGGATGACTTGTTTCGTGGGACCTCTCTGCTCCTCCTCCAACATTACTGAGCATGTGCAAACAGTCTAACGCTGCTTAGCCCAGTATAACGTACAGCATGCAGCACTTTGTTTAAACATGCTGCATTACTATGTAACACAACGTGTGCACTGTGAACAGCACATTGATGTTACAGTGCTGTGAGTTAGGCTGCGTTACTGGCTGCTGTAATGTGGGACTTTAACATCCCACTGTGACACCAGCCTTAGAGTCCATAGTTTCTTTAAATTAAACGGCTCCTAATTCTATCAAACAACTGTATTTTTTTTTCAAATATTCTGCTACCATCTGATTTTTTTTCTTTAATATTTATTTTTACTTTAAAAAAAAAAACCTCAGATGAATAAAAAATGTAATTCTATCAAACATGGTTGGTATTATTATTATTATTATTATGCAATAGTAATCATAATAAAAATATATTAACCACTTCTGTGCCAGGGGGTGGTTTTGCTGATCGGTGCTGCGTGGGCTCTCCAGCCCGCAGCACCGATCAGATAGCAGCCAGGGCGATCAGACTTCCCCCCTTTTTTCCCCACTAGGGGGATGTCCTGCTGGGGGGTCTGATCGCCGCCGGCTGCTTGCGCTTGCGGGGGGGGGCTCTTCAAAGCCCCCCTCCGCAGCGCTTCCTGGCCTCCTTCCCCTTCCCTCCCTCTCCCTCCACCTGTGAGCGGTGCAGGACGGATTTCCGTCCTGCGCCTGATGGGATAGGCTTTAGCCGATCAGATGTCGGCAATCCCCGGCCAATCAGAGGCCGGGGATCGCCGATCTCCTCTACGGCGCTGCTGCGCAGCAGCGCCATATACATGTAAACACCGGGGAAGATCGGCGGCTCGCAGGGTGTTCACGGAGACACCCTCCGTGAACTGACATGGAACGTTTCCATGCAATCCACTTCAGGATTCAGGGGCGTAGTTAAACATACGCAGAATCCTGAAGTGGTTAATAATAGTCTGAAAGCAACCAAGATTGTCTTTTTTGTCATAGTCAGAATAAAAAAATATTAAAATATTTATTTCACAATGTGTGGCCTCTTTACCCTAACACTGTCTTACTTCCCCCTCTTCAAAGAGAACCCGAGGTAAGAGGCATATGGAGGCTGACATGTTTATTTCCTTTTAAACAATGCAGATTCCCTGGCTGTCCTGCTGATCCTCTGCCTCTAATACTTTTAGCCATAGAAATGTGTGTGATTCAAACAGTACTGACCAGAAAGATCAGCAGGACTGCCAGGCAACTGGTATGTTTTGCAGCTACATAGCAATCCCTGCAATCTCCGATCCACAGGTTCTAATAATCTAGTCATACCCAGAGTCCACCTGAAAAGAGCCTTCTGTCATGCTGCTCCTACATTATGGAACTCCTTACCTCAGCAGATCAGGACAGCTCCATCTCTGGATGTGTTTAAATCCCAGCTGTTCAGTTTGGCATTTGCAGAAATACAATTGTTTTTGTGTGAATACTTCATCCTACTACCAATTACTGAATTAGAGAAGCCTGAGCGATTTGAGTCCTATGGGACAAAAGCACTATAGAAATGTTATTGTAATTGTTGTTGTTACTGGTATTTTTTTAAAAAAACAAGTGACACCCATGCTAACCTAGAAATAAAAACACATATATAAGTAGATAAATACTACCTCTACTTACATAACAGATGTATTGTGCTATCCACGTAATGATTCCTGTGAATATTACGAAGGAAAAGCAGAAAACCCTATTCTAGGCAGTGGCCATCTTGCCAAGCTAATGCTGACATCATACCCTCCCTGACTCTTGTCCCCCCCCCCCTCCCTTCTCTTGCTCATTGTGTATTCATTAGCTGCCCTCCTCCCAGAGTCTTTTTTTTTTATTTACACATCCAATCCCTGAGTCATCTCAGCCTTGCTTGTAAACATCAGAGGGTGTTTCTGATAAGCAGCTAGGCAGGGAAATAAATGGAAGAGGAGGAATATATTATAGATAAAAAGAACTCCCAGCGTTCAACTCTTTGGCACTGTTTGGCACTAGGGCCAGTGCTCCTAAAGTATGTGATAACTCCAAACCAGAACAGCAGAAAAAGTTTTGCGAGCTTTGAATGCAGGATTAGCATCTTTATCACTTAATACACTCAGACCAGTTGCTGTTGAAATTTGATTTTTATGGTGCCAACACCTCTTTAAAGAAAATACATATGGCAGCTTCCATGGGTCTCCCACCTTGAATTCCCGTTCAACAAAATTTCATAAACAGAAATATAAAGAGGAAACAGACAACAAAAATATTTGAAATTTTATTTTATTTTAGAAATAATAAAATAAGACATAATATTAATAAAAAAAATCTGTACAATCCAGGATCTGTGCAGTACATTTTAGGAAGACTTTGATACAATAAAAAAAAGGCTAAAGCCAGACATGAGATACTTATTTACAATGATTGTCATAAGCTGTTCCAAACATGAAAACAGCAAGCTAAGAAAAAAACAAAAAAGATTGGCTAAAGATTCAGACCAGGCTGTACCCTAGGGCATTCTACCACTTCGGGACAACCAGAGTTTTAAAGACATTACAGTACATGTTATCACGTAGTAACCCCAAATATTCAAACTAGGAGATAGATTGCCAGTTCAAACCCTTTGTCTTTACCGAATAAAAGAAAACTAGTTAAATACGTAAGACAACCTCCCTTTTTTTTGTGTGCATGGTATTTCACCAACAGTCTGATAATAAATAGAATAACTTACCACCATTACAGTTCTTATTCTATTGGGGGACTGCTAGATAGCCTCTTGCCTTGTGTATAAGGTACCTGTCTGATAAAAACTATGGCTAAACCAATGTTAGCTACAGTCATACGTGGTTCCTGATACTGTAGGAGCTGGTCACATGACCTGGCATACTGAGATCGCTGGTTCCAAGGCTGGACTGACCAAATGACCTCACAAAATGTATGACTAACAGGCACACTTTAGGGTAGGAAGAATCCAACAAGGGCCATTTTGTATTAAAAAAACAAGAATATTATCATGGTTTTAGATTATGTAAAAATGGATATGAAGGCATCTAGTGACTCTATAATCTGGTAACTTGCTATATTTGATTTAAGTGTATGTATATGTATATATATATATATATATATATATATATATATATATATATATATATATATATATATATATATATATATATATATATATATATATATATATATATACACACACAGGCTCCCTTCGGAACTTCCCATGCAATGTTCTGGTTAAGACATCATTCAAATGTCCCAATTCAAGTATTTCAGGACGATGTAACAGAAACAAGTATGAGTAACTTTCAAACTACACTGGTTGGTTAGTTTCTCTACAGGAAGTCCATGTATCCCCCCTACGTTTGTATACGACTTTTGATCGTTTTAAACTTAAGTACTAAATCTGGTCTAGGCTGACGTGGTTTTGCATTTGATGAATGCCTACCTGGGGATCACGATATTATAATTTCCCTTTATGAGCTGTATTTTTGAATTAAACATTGTTATTGTAGTTCTAGGGTAGTTTTTGTTTGTTTGTTTTGTTTACCCAGCACACCACTTTGCCCATCCCATTGCCAAAACAGGACATTTGGTAAACGCGTAACAGAATTTGAGGTACATTTCCCTCTTTGACGTGGCTAAGCCGTAGACCGTGACCTATAGTGCCTATGTTTAGTGGTACCTCTGTTGCTTTTGTGAAGAGTTCAAGCAAAGGAATTTATTTTGCGATTTCCAGAGAACAGCTTCCACCCCTTCCAGAATTTTAACTTCCACCAATAGATTTATATTTAAAGCTATTATCGATATTTTAACACCCAATACCAAACATTGAAGTGTAGCTTATTTAAGCCTTTTTATTTGTAACCACTGAAATGTTTTTTTTACTAATGTTTAAATAACCTTTGAAAAACATTTAACATACTCTATCTACACTGAACAATTTCAAACCAAAGTTGTACTTTATTTCCCCCTCAGAACAAGTGCAAATTTGCGTGGTAAAGACAAAGGGTTTTTGTAAAAAAAAAAATAAAAAAAAATAAAAAATTGAAAAGCTACTAAACCGTCAGAGAATTGTAGAAACTACATAAAAAAAAAACACTTTAAACTGTAAAGTCCATGCTTAAATAAATAACATACTCCCGTTAAGATCGGGGACATTTTGAGGTTTCTAGAGATCTAAAAATCCTAGGCATCGTGTCCCAGAATTCACTACATTGTATTATCATACCTTTCTTGGCATACTGTGGTTTTTATGACAAAATTTCAACTTCCATTTGGCTTTACAGTCAGAAATAAAAATATTTCTTAGTACTCTCTAAAAATATCCCAAAAATGTGTAGATATTTTGTGTGGTTATAACCTGGTTTTGTTTTAAAACTGTTATAACAGATGACAGAACTATAAGTCCCATCAAGCTTAGATGTTTGCCAGCAAAACATGCTGGGACTTATGGTTCTTTGATGACCAGTTGGTCACAGAAAACCATGAAATTACCGATGGGACATAGAAGAAAATAAAATCATAATTCAAAAGTGCATAGCATGTCTGTTTCAAGTTCCCAAATGCAGTTTGCAATGTATTCTTCTATTGATAAGGCTTATTCAAGACCAAGAGATCTAGCAACCCACAGTGTCCAATCAACTTTACCTTCACTGAAGAAAGAGAATTTTGATTGGTGGTCGTGGGTTACAATACTTTGCTGATTGCTCTTGTTGAAGAGGCCTTTGCATAATTTCTATAATATTTAGGATGAAAAAGGGTTTCATCTGTAAAACCGGGGCCTAGATAAGGGATTGGTTGAACATATAATCTGAACTGTAGCAGCCATTTTGATTACTTCTAGAGAAAGTTAGCCAGTTAAAAGTGGTGTCTAGTCGGTTGCTAAAAGCTGCAACCCCAGCATTGTAGTGAAAACCTCTATAGAAAAACATCTCTCCTCTATGGGATTATTAAGGTGCCTTTTCATATTAAAAAAAAAAAAGTCATATGTAGCCCAATTAGAATATACCGTATTAAGTTATGTGCCTTACTAAAAAAAAAAGGATGGGCTAGTTGCTATGTGTCTCTAGCGTATGCTTACTATTTGGGGACCCAGTTAAGGAAAATGCAAGCGTCTCTTGACCGTACAGGAGAACGCTCCTTAGCTTCAAAGTGAAATATTAATCCAGATACAGTAGGCCCGAGTGTTTGCAATCTGGTTTCCATGGCAACTGGCGTTCTTACACAACCTAAATTTAGCACAGAATATTTTTAATGAACTGCAATTAAACTGTGATGGTGGGTTAAAAACTTTCTAATTTTACCCGCTACATCCTACCCCGGGGGAGCTGAGAAGAGGAACGTTCGGCAGGAGGTAGCCAAATGGCCCTCAGAGAGGAGAGATGCATTGCTGGAGCCTTTTACTGCGTAATTTGGTGCAGTTTGAGTGTCTTTTCATGAAAAATACTCTTTGGTTTTCTTTTGTCTTCCCTTTCTTACCCCCCTCCCCAAATGATGTGTTTAGCAGCATGTGGATAGAATCTCAATTACTATCTGTAGCTAGAAAGAGAGATTGGACTTTGTTCTTGTATTTAGAAATAGTAGGTCTCGTGAGTGATAGCAAAGTAAGGACTCTGTGTGTTGCCATAGCAACCAATCAGCATCTTTAAGAATAAAAATTAGTCATATAGATACTGGCTAGTGAAATTACTGTATAAAAAAAAATCTGAATTGCATCTGATAAGCGGTAGCTACCATGTTTTACCAGGGTTAATTATGCAATGCAGATGGTTCTCCTGCAGGGACCCCGGGTGAATAAAGCCAGAGGTGTTCTCTCTAAATTAGTGTGAAGGATGGCCCTACATGGGAAGTTCTGTTACCCGAAATGATAAAAAAAATTCAAACACCTGCACTTAACACCACAGGAAACACACTGAGGTGCTCAACTGCAGAACCTTTTCATTTTAGCTTTTGTTTTAGAGCTAAAGTGCTGTAAATAAAAAAAAAAAGTCAAAAGCACCAAATTTGACCATTTGCCCATAGCAACCATTAAGATTCCTTGTTCAAAGTTTGAAACCATCTAGGTGGCCAAGAAGGATTGTCACCTGGTCGGCATTGGACTGACAAGGCCAATAAAAAACAGCCAGCTTTTGTTTCTTAGAAAAGGTGGCAACCGGTTGGTCAAGAGCGAAAGTTTTTATTTAATTTCACTTTCTAGTACTTCCCTTCCTGCTGTCATCCTCAGTATTTCCTTTAGGAGTAGCTCGAAAACTGACTTTTCACAACAGGTCAGGCAGATTTATCAAGACCAACACAGGGAAAATTGCAGCAAATGTTGAAGAATTGCTCACAGCAACCAATCAGGTTTTAGCATTTGAATAAAGGCTACTGACTGTTTACTTCACTTTATTTTTACTGATCTTGATAAACAGATGAGTTCTAGTTGGTTGATTTCCAGTTTTTTTCCACCTGTCCTGATAAATCAGGAACATTTCTGTTACCTTCCCGTGAAAACATTTGAATGGCCCATGTTTTGGCCTTAAGATGACCATGCTTTCAAATAGTTCTAAATCATGCTGGGTTTTGTTTTTGTTTAGTTGCTAGGACCATAGTAAATGTGCAAGCTTTTGTGCCATCAATGATGCCTTCAGCTTCAGCAAGCCTGCTTGAGTCCATACAGGGCCACTAAAATAGGAGATCCACTGTCATTTAACTTACTAAGTGTCCCTGAAAATTAAAGGCATCCTAATCAGTTTTTCTACTACATTTGAAAGCCTTAAAACTTCTTCTAGCAATAATATTTTTTTTAAAGTCATGTTCCCATGCTACAGTAGCTGGATAGTGTACTGGTTAAGGGCTCTGCCTTTGACATGGGAGACCAGGCTTCGAATCCTGGCTAGGGTCAGCATCTATTCAGTAAGAAGTCCTTGGGCAAGACTTCCCAACACTGCTGCAGGGTGGCCCCTTAGTGGCTGCAGCTCTTGAGCGCTTTGAGTCCAACAGGAGGAAAGCGCTGTACAAATGTTAGGATTATTAGGAGTATTAAATGAGGAACTCAGAATTGATAATCTGAATGGCTGCTATGGGCAACATGAGCAATTATCACTTTCAACAAGAACCTGCTCTAGATGCACCGTTAAAAACATTCCTATATCCACCGTCTCATTGCAGAAGCTTCCTTATCAGATAAACTGGCCTTCATATGGCCCAGAAGGCCAACGTTCAGGACAAGATTATTTTTAATGGCATACATTAAACAGACATTAAAGCTTGAATTTCAGACACCCTTAAAAATTGCATCATTTGCTAGAATAAGGCCAACGTTTCTCAATACTGGTCTTCATAAAACCACATCTTCTAGGAGAAAGTATTTATATGCATTGCGTAATCATCTGTTATATGATGAAAATTGATCAGCTTGTACCGTCGTAAGTCATCCTTGAAGACTGGTTTGAGAATCGGGAGTTCAGACAAAGTGCAGCCATCCGTTTGTTCCAGAAATACAAGTCCCAGACTTCTCTAAGACTGGTAGATCAACAACAACTGGTGGGTAGGATGAGAAGAAATGCTCAAAAAAGCAGGTTGGGAGAATGTGCTGGAAATATTTTATAGTTAAAAAAAGGACCTCATTCAGAACCCTGGCTGTTAAATTGCGGAGCTGGGCCCGGCACGTAATTGTGCGTGCCATTCCACAACTGAAACGGGATCGATTATGGTAGGGGAAGCCTGTCTGCAGTCTTTGATAGTGGCTACCCTTTGCAACTGACACGAGCAAGGAAAATGTCAATCTGGCTCACACATGGCCCTTCATACCAAAGTATTCCCGGCCAAACTAAAGGAATGAATCAAAGATTTCATTTTGCCGTGTTTACAATTATTAGAAATTCCTTTACAGTGTCATCTGCTCCAAATAATAATTTTTTCCGATCCCTTCCACCAGTTCCAAATCGAAGTTCTTTTTTTTTTTCCAGCAATTTTTTTTTTCTATTATTATTTGATACAAGATCAATCCACCCATCTCCTCTCCTCTTTCTCCAAAAATAACCTCTGCACTTATCAAACATCCACATGACACATCGCTGTGATATCTCGCCTCCTGACATTCTCAAGGACCTTTAGTCAGTTATTTGGAGAATAAAAAACAAAAAAGGTCATCGTCATCATACACTGCACCCCCCCCCATAGGAGCTCAATACAGGTAACACTTTAAAGATAAAATATTCTTAACCAAATAAATAAACATTATTGGTTTAACTCATACATTTTCTTTTCCTCTGACAAACCTATCAAGGGGTTAACAAAAGTGCTGATTCAACTTCCACAAATTTGGAATGTCCCCAAAACACTTGACCTTGCGTTTTACTTGACTAACAGGAAAGACCAGATGTGTGAGTTTTTTGTTTTTTTGTTGTTGCCCCAAGGGAAAACCATTTTTTTCCTTGTCCACGCAAAGAATAATTCTTACTCTCCCATACAGGGCTATAGACTAGCAGCATTGCTTCCACTTTTTTTGCTTTTATTTTTTACCTCTTTACTTCCTTATAAAAAATTCTCTTTGAGCAGGTTTATAATTAATACAATGCCTGCACTTTCTTTGGTATACAATTGGATGCTCTTTTGTATCTTTTTTTTTTTTTTTTTTTTTTTTTACTTTTTGTTTTTCACTTTTTTCTTACTACAAAAATATATTCTATTTTTGCTATAGGAGATCTGCATTGCAGTTCTTTCTAAAAGCATTAGTCACTAATCCCTTCCCAAACTAAATGAACTAAGAATATATATTTATATATGTCTG
Source organism: Hyperolius riggenbachi (assembly GCF_040937935.1). Lineage (NCBI taxonomy): Eukaryota > Metazoa > Chordata > Amphibia > Anura > Hyperoliidae > Hyperolius > Hyperolius riggenbachi. Next base: position 233,476,048 of record NC_090657.1, read on the forward strand.
TAGTTACTTATATGCACATAGTTCTGTTTGCAGGTTTCTGAATTTGGCTTTTGCTTTCTGCTTATTTTTTTATTTTTTAAGTTTTTGGCCAACAGCTCTTAACTGCTCCGCCCATTTTCCTGTATCCGACTAAAACACTGTAAGAGAAAGAAACACCACAATGGAATTGGTAGGGTGTATGTAAGTAGCAGCAGCTTAAGGTTTAAGGCAGAGAGTTGCCTTTTGTTATGCCATTAAAAATGGACTTGTTCCCAATATTCGAGAGAAGTTGAAAAACTTAACAAGCTTAATCTGCGAGTTCAAGTTTTGTCAAAATAAAAATATACATAATTTATTTTACATTATGTGCCTTTCGGGTTACACTTGAAAAGTTTTAGTGCTTTGTCTTAAGATCCCAGCTGCCTATTGTGTTGTATAGCTCACCAGGGACAACTGGTAGAACAAGGTCTTAAGTTAGAAGGGTGAGCAAGAGGTCTAGAATGGTTCTACAACATCTTGTCTCCATGGTGTGTTCTGTAGTGTCCCTGCACCGTTTGTTGCCACCAAGAACAGTGCATTGTGGGGGCTTGTCCAGTGACATGGAACACAAGTCTAGCTTAGACCACCACTCTGTATGCATTCCAATTAGTAGCAATAGCTTCCTGCCAGCATTGAGAGCTGGATCCATTTCACCTCTGTCCAACAGTACCGGCAACTGAAAACTGCAGTAGGTCCTCCCTGCTCAGCAATGAGTATTGACCAGCTAACTTGACCAGCTGTAGGTAGCAGTTTTTCAGTCATATCTCAGATTCTCGCCTAAGAGGTCTGGGGTCGAGAGAAACCTGGTTATGATTGTCTATTTCGGGATGCATGTCTGTACTCATGCTGTCCGGCAACCCATTTTCACTGCCTTCCTCCTCTTTGCTCGTTAGCGATACCTCATTCTCATAGCAAAACGTATTTGTGTTGGAAAGGATATATTTCTTTTCTGCAAATTCCCTAGCACTACAGACTGGTGTGTTGGGCACGTCATAGGTTTTGTGGAACCGAGAGTAGTCTACTTTGTAGTAACTCTTTTCTTCAAAAAGAACAGGCTCATAGCGGTGGCCCCAGTATATTTCACTAGCAAGGTAAGAGCTCCGACATTGAGTGGTCATAGCTGTGGCCTCCACCATGCCTTCCAGTATAACCACAATTTCAAAGTCAGAGTTGGCCAAGTCCTGTTTACTCAGGTCATACAGTGGGCTATCTTCATCAATTTCATGAACTATTGTTATCGGGGAAACTAAGAATATTCTGTCTATGCCACTGTCAAAGCCAACATTAATGTCTATCTGATCCAATGGTATGTACTCTCCTTCAGATGTGATGCGAGACTTTAGCAGCTGAGCCCGGACATGGGCTTCTACCAGGTGGCTCTTCCGGAGGTTGCCCACTCTCCACATCAAGCACAGCTTTCCATCTCTCATGGCTATGACTGCAGTGTCGCTGAAAACCAAAGTCTCATTCCTCTTTTTTGGTTTGGCCATTTTAGCCATGACAGCGCCAATGATGAAGGCATCAATTATGCATCCTACAATGGACTGAAATACCACCATGAACACAGCCACCGGGCACTCGTCCGTGACGCATCGGAAGCCATAGCCAATGGTCGTCTGCGTTTCAACGGAGAACAGAAAGGCTGCCGTGAAGCTCTTGACCTCATTGACACAATATTTATGATTTGCTGGTGCACCCAAGTCATTGTGAAGCAGAGCAATTAGCCAGAAGACACAGCCAAAGAAAAGCCAAGAGAGAATGAAAGCTAGGCAAAAGATGACCAGCATCCATCGCCAACGAATGTCCACGCAGGTGGTGAAGATGTCAGATAAGTAACGCTGCCCCTTCTCGCTCACGTTGATAAAGTGAACATTGCAGTGCCCATCCTTCTTGACAAACCGGCTCCGGCATTGCTGCCGGGTGTGTATTTTACTTTTCCCGTTGCCGTACCCATTGGCAACTGCCATGGTGGCCAGCTTCATTCCGTCCTCTTCTGAAGACACAACGCTGTAACGGTTGGTGCGCACGCTGCCCATCACTTCAGTTGAGGACTGCGGTGCTTCTGCTTTTGAAAACAGTCTTAGTTTTTGCAAAACTCTTTGGAGAAACAGTTTTGAAGGCTCACAGGGGACTCTCAAGGGGAAGAAATAATGGAGAGATTTCTGTCTCTAGATGGCCTTGGTTCGACCAAGGAAAGTCTTGTCGTGTTTGAAGGGATATCAGCAGTCTGTCATTGTCCTGTCGATGTCATATCCTGCAAGAAAAATAAAGAGTTGATGTCAAAACATGGGGAAGTGGTAATGGAGGCTTTCCTTTTGTTTCTTCCTGTTTAAGATCTACAGCAAAAAAACAACGACTTTTCTGAATTTTACAACTAGCATAGCATTGGAAATATAGACTACTATATCCACCACTACAACAGAAACTAGAAGCATTGCAATGTCTTGAAGTGTCTCATGACGAAATAACAGCCAGCCTGCTTCATTTCAACATGGAGACTTGTAGATGGTTAAACATAACTTTTATGACAACTGTCATAACAATAACACATTTCTGAAACAAAGAAGTCTGAGTAAAAGGTCAAGTGCAAATTAACAAGTATACACTTTGTACCTGAATAGCTTAACCAGGCTGGATCTCAGCACAGAAGATTAATACTAGTGGTCAAAAATGAAGAAACTGTTGTTTTTAGACTGACAAAAGACTACCTTGGGATATTGGAGAATTTTTCTTGAGTTTTTTGGATAGAAAGCTTGTGATCTTTGCCTCCCTTTTAATGCACAGTGAAAGGATTTTGTTCACAATTGATCATTCATTCTTTGCAAATTTGGTGCTGCAAGCTTCCATCCTTCCAAAAATATTTTGTCTCTCGAAAACTGGAACGGGGCATCCCCGTGCTAAAAGATGAGCTCGGAAAAGTGGAAGCTTGCAGCTAGAAAACTGGCTTGTCTTGGGTCATTATAATTTCCATCTGCCCAAGTGGACCTTGTGTCCATACTGGTGGTCTGATGCAGAGATGGATTACGATGTAATGGGGCCCTAGGCAAGGTAGTGGGTTTAGGGCCCAAAGTGGAGTGGGTCAGAGAAGGTGGTTAGGACCCTTGACTCCCAATAGGCCCCAGGCACCTGTCTAGGAAGTTGCCTGGTTGATGATCCTGCTCTAGTCTGATGAGCCTGCTACAATATTCCAGTGTGTGAAAATTCTTCCCCAAACATTCCAGCATCACTGTACCTCCAAGCCCCCAAAACCTATCCGGACATCTAGCCTAAGCTGTAAGACTGAGAAATGTGATTCCTATGTTCCAAGCAGAACGATATTTGTTGGTAGGGCCCCTGGATCCTTCCTTGCATTTAAGTAGCTTGTTCTGCCATTGTCTAATCAAATCTGGTTTATCAGTGGTAGATGGACATATAGTTTCCAGGGGACATGGACAGATGTTTCAAATCTCAAGGCAAGATGAAGCTCCTATGTAAAAGAATAGAACTTGTTGTATGCTTATGTTTATGACCCAATTGTGCGATACATAACATAACTGGGTCATGTTTGGCTTGATTACCCCAGTTCTGTCACGGCTCTACCTGCCCTTCTCTTTAATAATAGCCATACCCTTTTTTTTTGTAAATGTTACTGTGCTTAATCACCATAAAATAAATATGCAGTTCTTTATAGAAACATCCTATTGGTATTGCTTGGAAACAAGGAGATGAACTCGTTTTTAGCATGTTAAGGACCAGAATACAACGTTACAAGCTACAAAGACGATTGTAGATTATTGTTCTCAAGTGGTAAAGAGTTAACCGCAGTTCCTTATTACCTGGAATAAATTCTAGATTGTTATGAAGCCCCGGCATGTAGCACGGCAACCAACCCTGGCGACACACCAACTGTAAAGCTGTTCCTGAGGGAGTCATTACCCAGAAGATGACCCTAAGTACAGCTATGTCCCTCATATGACACTGCTTGAGCTCCATTCATCTGGCACATTCTCACGCATGTCCTTGGAAGAAAAATCACAGAACTGCATAGTTTCTGAAGATTTTCAATTCCCACTTCTTGTCAAGTCAAGAAGATGGCAACCACGAGCTGCCTGTTGCTGAATGTCCTCAGTTTCTAACAACGAAGGTCAGGGGTGGACAAATTCAGGCAGAAACCAAAAGCCAATTAAACCAGCTAGGACCAGTGTGTTCTTTTTTTTTTAGGAAGCCCTGCTCACAACAGAAAGAAGATTGAAATAATTTTAGACACATTGGCCTCAATTCACTAAAGGGTGCTAACTGTTAGCATGCCAGTGAAAAGGCACTTAGGACGCGAAAATGGCCGCGTCATGCGCAAATATGCGCGCAGGCGTTTGTGCACGTAAAGGTTACGGTAGCTCTGAAAAGCTATTTTACATGCGAACGGTGCGACGTTTCAGGCACATCAACTTAACGCGCAATCAGTAACAGCTTTGGACGTGCAAACTACTTAGCACCCTAGTTTGCACGTCCAAAGCTTTTAGGCATGCTAACTGTGTTAGCACCCTTATGTGAATCAAGTCCATTATCTTTTTAGGCTCTTTGGCTTCGAGATTTACCAAGTAGAAGTACCAAGAAGTTTACTACCAACAAGCCATACAATCAGCTTCTGAGCTAAAGCTATTCTTTTCTGCCACCCACAAGCCAGCGAGAGCAACTATATTCTCATTGGACCTCAGAGGAAGATATGTGTTAATTAATGTGGAACTCCAGGTATAATCCCAAAATGTACCTACCAACGTACGCTTTTTCCATTCAATGGAAGCTGCAGGATGGTGGCACAGTGGTCTAGACCACGATAGTCAATCTACCTTCTGCTTTTCATCAGCACATCCCATATTGAGCAACCTCAGACCAGGTGAGAAGGTAGCATTCTAGTCGATGAAAGCTTCAATCGTTTCACCTTAAACTGGACAGTGAGAGGTATAGTGACTAGAAGTGGGTGCCACCTATCATATACGTGTCTATAGCTTAGCAAACATATGCAGGAGGCCATGTTTCTCAGTTGTTATGTGGTTTATTGTGCAGCCGGCAAACATCTCATGCCGCACACCTCCAATGAGGCTTGGACTGATTGGTGGAGCAGTAATAAATGGTATCTTCTCCAGGACTGAACATCTGGGTGGTGACACATCCTTAGTGAGCACCAGGCAGAGGGGTCCAGAGATTTGCAAAACTGATGTCTTTTTGGAGTCCTCAGTGACTTCTCAGTCAGAGGCTTCTAAGAGTTCCAAGAAATTGGAGGAAGGCATCACAGGATTCTCTCTTCTCAATGAACTCTAGGGACCAGGGGGATTAGGAACACCTTAGCATGTTTAGAAACAAACCCAATAACTATGAGGAGTCAGATTGTGAACACTCCAAGGTACCTTCAAAGACGGGAACTATGGAGGAGCACAAGTAATTGTGAACCCCTTAAAGTGGGCAGACACAAACTAGGAACTGTTTTGAGGCTCTAGTGATTGATGACTATGATTATTCCAAGGCGGTCAAGCAGAAAGCAACAAACTATGGCATACAATACAATATGAACATCCCAAGGTGGACAGACGCAAAGCTGGGAGCTTTTTTTAGGAGACATTATTGAGCCATACTGAGAGAGTTTGAGGATAATTCAGCTTACCAAATTCCACTTATAACTGAAATTCTGTACATCTTCCAGGTGGTTGACCCTTTATGGGGCCTATATCTGTTTGTTAGATGCACCTGTCTGGCGTTAACCTGGCAATATTATCTCCTGAGAAGCCGAACAGAAAGAAAATGTCCTTAGTAAATGTCACAGTGGCAATACTAAATGGAAAAAAAGATCTGTTGCTATTCTAAGAAGCTTCTAGATACAGTCTTGTAAATTAATTCTCATGGGAGCTTAATAACCACTTTGCCACATCTACTGTACAGAGAACAACTTGTGTGTGTTCAAGCTGTAGACTGCTGAGATCAGAACCACTCGTAAAGTGAATAAACGCTTTAGAATACTCTGTATGCTCTACCAAAGACAAGTCTTTGGTATACAAGTAACGATATAATATTGGCGTATTTCATACCCACAAATGTTCAGTCAGATCTGTGTAACCCCCAGCAAACTAGTCGGAGAGCTCTCCAGATAGAGGATATACGAAATAGACAGAGGTTAGACTTTAGCCGGCCAAAATAATCATGATTAGTTTGGCCAACAGTCTGATGGCAGCCATGAGTGTTGTGAATTTGGCTCAGTCCAGCTTTATGTGCTGTCCTATGGAGAGAGTATGGAAAAGGAGACAGGCAGAAGGCTCTGTACACAAAAGACTGAACAAACATTACAATATTATTAAGATTAGTGCATCAGTAGGGAAGCAGTGGACAAGAGCAACCAATCATGATACTGGTTTCATCTGCCAGGTGAGAGCTTATTGGTTGTTCTGGGCAACTGCTCCATGTTTGCACCTGTCTTCCATAATCTGACACCAGCCATCTGGATTCGCTGTTGTCATATTGTCACATTGTCGCTATTGTCATTGTTCATAGCTAATGAGTATTAGCAGTCATCAGTCACCGATGGGGATTCATAGTAAGTGTAGTCCTCCCGTACCCAACAAACACGTTTGTTTGGTCATCTCCGCCCACATAGAGGGGAGAGACAAGAGAAAGATGGGGCTGAGAGATGCGGCTAACTAGATGTTTACATTTTGTATAAGAAAAAATTGAACTTTTGCATGGAGCTAGTTCAGTTCTCAGTCTCTTCTGTCCTCTCTCTGTGTCTCTGCTGTCTCCTCTGTCTCTCTTGTCCCTCTCAGTTTCCCCTGTCCTCTGCCTCCTCTCATTCTCTGCTGTCTCCTCTCAGTCTCTCTCTGTGTCTCTGTCTCCTCTCACTCTCCCCTTTGTCTCAGTCTCCCTTGTCTCCTCTCAGTATCTCCTGTCCTCTGTGTCTCTCAGTCTCTCCTATCCTCTGCGTCTCTGTCTCTCCTGTCCTCTGTGTCTCTCAGTCTCTCCTATCCTCTGTGTGTCTCAGTCTCTCCTGTCCTCTGCGTCTCTGTCTCTCCTGTCCTCTGTGTCTCTCAGTCTCTCCTATCCTCTGTGTGTCTCAGTCTCTCCTGTCCTCTGTGTCTCTCAGTCTCTCCTGTCCTCTGTGTCTCCCAGTCTCTCCTGGCCTCTGTGTCTCTCAGACTCTCCTGTCCTCTGTTGCTCTCAGTCTCGCCTGCCCTCTGTGTCTCTCAGTCTCTGCTGTCCTCTGTGTCTCTCAGTCTCTCCTATCCTCTGTGTCTCTCAGTCTCTCCTGTCCTCTGTGTCTCTCAGTCTCTCCTATCCTCTGTGTCTCTCAGTCTCTCCTGTCCTCTGTGTCTCTGTCTCTCCTATCCTCTGTGTCTCTCCTTTCCTCTGTGTCTCTCAGTCTCTCCTGTCCTCTGTGTCTCTCAGTCTCTCCTGTCCTCTGTGTCTCAGTCTCTCCTATCCTCTGTGTCTCTCAGTCTCTCCTGTCCTCTGTGTCTCTGTCTCTCCTATCCTCTGTGTCTCTCCTTTCCTCTGTGTCTCTGTCTCTCCTGTCCTCTGTGTCTCTCATTCTCTCCTGGCCTCTGTGTCTCTCAGTCTCTCCTGTCCTCTGTGTCTCTCAGACTCTCCTGTCCTCTGTTTCTCTCAGTCTCTCCTGTCCTCTGTGTCTCTCAGTCTCTCCTGTCCTCTGTGTCTCTCAGTCTCTCCTGTCCTCTGTGTCTCTCAGTCTCTCCTGTCCTCTGTGTCTCTCAGTCTCTCCTATCCTCTGTGTCTCTCAGTCTCTCCTGTCCTCTGTGTCTCTGTCTCTCCTATCCTCTGTGTCTCTCCTTTTCTCTGTGTCTCTCATTCTCTCCTGGCCTCTGTGTCTCTCGGTCTCTCCTGTCCTCTGTGTCTCTCAGTCTCTCCTATCATCCGTGTCTCTCAGTCTCTCCTGTCCTCTGTGTCTCTCAGTCTCTGCTGTCCTCTGTGTCTCTCAGTCTCTGCTGTCCTCTGTGTCTCTCAGTCTCTCCTATTCTCTGTCTCTGTCTTGCCTGTCCTCTGTGTCTCTGTCTTGCCTGTCCTCTGTGTCTCTGTCTCTCCTGTCCTTTGTGTCTCTCATCTCTGCTGTCTCCTCTGTCTCTTGTATTCTCTCTCTTTCTCCTTGTAGGCGCCCCCCTCCTCTCGGTACATCTTCTGATCCTCTCCCATTTATATTACAGAGCGTTATCCCCGCACTCCCTGCACTACATACTGCACTGCTCTCTTGCGCGGCCGGCCTGTGACAAGACCGGTCCTCAGAGTATGTCCCTTCCTTCCTAACTCCTCACAGAAGCACAGAATGAATGAAACCTGGAGCTACGTCGGCCAATCCCGCGAACCAAACCAGTGACATCCTAAAATAATAAGCCAGGGCTCTAATGGCGTAATTTGCCAGACCCCCTTCTATTATTAACAAACCCAGAGCTAAATTTAGCCTGCGGCCCGGAGAGGCCCTGTCATGTTTTCCATTGGTGGAGTATAATTGATCAGCCCCCGTTATACATTTGCCACCCAAATTAGCAGGTCTGGAAAGTTTATTATCATCATGTCTGACATGAAGGGAAGAGAGGCCCGGATGTACCCAGTGATGATCCCTGGCGCTCTCCCCACCGAGCATGCTGCTATCACTGCTGCGCAAGAGCGTATTCGCTGACGAGCGGCGGAACGATGCGCCATATGGAGGGCGACAGAACTAAATCATCAAGCGGCTTCTTTCTTTTTTTTTTAAACCATGTATCCAAGCCGTTAATCCCGACGCAGATGAGTCACAGCATTTGTTTTACATTTTACCATTTGTGCGCTGTTCGCCTTTTATAGACGCCAGAGCAAGCAGCGAGACTGAGGCCTGCTGGGAGCGTACTCATCTCTCTCTCTCTCTCCTGAGTGACTGGCTGCTTTGCTTTACTGTAAGTTCAAAAGGCTTTTCACAGGCACAACAGATAATACGAGCGACAACACAAAGAGGTAAATCTAGCAGTGCCTCCCTCGGACCTGACTTCTTCTAAAGGAGCAAAGGCGGAAACCAGAGTCAGGCAGGTGTAGAGCAGGGGCATAACTACAGGGGAGCTGCCCCTGCAACCGCATGGGGGCACAGAGCTATAAGGGGGCCCCAACTACTAACAGTACCTTCCCCCGATACAGAGGAATATACTTCACATCAGGTGTTTGGTGGCCACACTTGTTATAGGAGTGAAGATCACGATGGCCACAATTGTTTTATGACTCTTGTGGGATGGACCCCCCAGGCTGTGAGGGGCACCAATGGGACGGTAGGGAAGGGGTGTGACCATTCGGGGGCCCGATGAAAGTTGTGCTGGGGGCCCCCATGATTTGCAGTTGCGCCCCCTGGTGTTGAGAAAACGCTCACAGCAGTTTGAGGTGAAAACAAGTTTCTGATAATAATAATAATAATAATACTGTCATAACAATAATACTGTAGTAATAATAATAATAATAATGCCACAATAATAATAATAATAATAATAATAATAATAATATTATTATTACTGTCACAGTAATAATAATAGCATATTGGATTTTAAGGTGGCCACACACCGTACCATTTTTTAAATATTTGTTCAATTTAAGAATTGCAATCAATTTTTCTGACTGATTGTAACATTTAAAAAATCTGACCAATGTACCACACACACCTGTGTTAAATTTTTCCCCAATTATGATAAAAAGAATTGGAAACTCTGACAAAATTGCTGGGGTGTGTATAGTAATAAATTGACAATCTAACACACACCATACAATCTTTACAAAGATTGAAGAAAAATATCTGGCATTCCGGATCGATAAAAATCGAAGAAAATGGGAAATCTGATCAGATTTTTCAGTCGAAAATCTTTCAACTTTTGGGGGGAGATCCGATCATTTTTATCAAATTGCTGTAAAATCGGATCATTTTATTGTATCGTGTGTGGGCCACCTTTAGGCTGATCTCTGCAAATGAAGGTTTACAGCAAAATCGCAATCGCAGTTATAAGTTACGTGTACAATTGATTAATTGGGATTACAGACAGATAATGAGATGCTTATTTTTATCAGCATGCATGATAATTTAACGCAAACTGGAACTGTGCCGGTCACAACTGGCAGGAAGTGCCTCCTACCGGTCCATACCATTCGCACGGACGATGCCATTATTAACGCCCCATTGGCAATCTCTGACTGTGGGTAGTTTTAGTTTTCTTATCGAAAAAACATTCAAAAAATAATTTAAGGTCTTCCTGGGATTGTTCTAAAACCAGTAGTTTAAGAAGCTGGCATTGATATCCTTACATGTGTATCCAGGATAAGGAAAGAGGTAAAACGACGATAGTCGTAAAGATACATATCTCACCTACAGATCTGTCATTTTGTATTGCCAGTCTATTAATTCAGGATAACAGCTGTACAGCATATCCAGCAGAGTCCCTCGTGTGTAGAGGAATTCACGGAGAAGCATGTGTTCAGTTCAATCACATGATAGAGTTGGGAGGCTCTGATTCGCTCAGATGACTTTAGCCATCACAGGAGTTTGGAAGTGACACATGATCGTCCCGACATGCATCACCTGATGAAACTAATCACATGCTTTTCCTGGGGTTCTACTACATGCTGGCAAATTGTAGCACCTAACGGACCTTCATTTTCTCTGCAGTGAAGAGAAGCAGCACACTGATGAGTCATCATTCTGCTCTCCTCCCCTGTAAGGAAGCCAACAGTTAAGTTTAATAGTTCAGTGCTGCTCTTCCCACTCCCTAACCAAGCAGACGATTACCTGAGACATATTTTGGTACTTTTTTTCTGCTGGTCTGTAAAGATACAGCTGTTAAACATAAGCTCCGTTCACACATTCAATGTTGATTGGCCATTCACTGGCCAATTTTATCACCTCCATATAGTGTAAGGGCTGACAGATTTTGAACACTATGAACAGATTGTATAAGTAGGCTTTTGTAAGGTGGTAAAATTGGACGATCATTGGCCAACCAATATTGGATGTGTGCACCAGACTGTAGGTGGGACAGATCGACAGAAACTCTCCGTCTTCTGCCTTAAAACAATAACTTTATTTGTGCTTGTTGTGAGGCATGAGCTGTAGGTCTCAGTAGTAGCACTAATAAAGTTATTTTAAGTTGAAGTGGGCCTCCCGATATTTGTTCTTTGGGTCTGGCATTTACTGCTTTTTTTAATGCCTTTAGCTGTATTAGACAGCTGTGCTATTCTTGCCAGGAGTTCAGCTGAAAGAATAAGCAAACTCGTGAGGAGAATTGCAGAAAGGTCGGAGACTAGATTGGATGACTGTCACCCAATGCGTGATGTGATTGACAGGTTGGGACAGGCATTCTCGTGAAGGGTAGGCTTGAATTTGGCCTGATTCTTTTGGGCAACGGCATCAGGTTTCGGGCCATGCGATTCTATCTTTGTGGTGCTGCTTTCTGGCCTTTTATTTTTACCCTCATCTTTCCGCCGGCTGTAAGCGATCCCCGTAACAATATCCCCCTCCTCCTTAACCCCCCCCCCTCGCCCTTAATACTAACCTTTTCTTGATGAACCCCCTTTCTGAACAGCTAACTATAACTGGCAAATACAAGATAACATTACCATATATCCTCAAACATAAGTCAACCTCATGTATAAGCCAACCCAAAAAATGTGTCCCTTTTAAAGGGAATGTCTGAGCTGTATAAAAAAACTCCACTCCCAGGGGTCCCCGACGGGGAAAAGCCAGATCGTCCTCTACTATGAGCGCTGCTGTCAATCACTCGCACGTAGTGTTTTGGCGTGTACTGCACAGGTGCTGAACTACTACGAGTGATTGACAGCGACGCTTGCGCAGGTGCAGTAGAGGACGATCTGGCGAGGTCGGCTTTTGCACCGTCAGGGACTGGAGCTGCGGCGAGACACATAGTGAATGCTAGGGGCTGGAGGAAGCCCCAGGTAAGTAGATGTCATTTTTTATGCAGCTCAGATATTACCATTAAGCTAGAATTTTTTATTGACTCAAGTATAAGTCTACCCAGCAAGTTAATGGCTGCACTTCATTTTGGAACCAGGAGAAATGAACAGCTGCACGTGGGGGCGCAGTATTGCAGCCATTAACACCCCCTCCCCCCCCCAAGTGCAGCCAATAACTCTTCCAGGTCCCCAAGTGCAGCAATTATCCACTCCCCTTCTTAATAAGTTCTTCAGCCAATATTTCTCCCCTCCCCCCTGCCCCTTTCCTTGTTAATTGTTGTGGCCAGGACTGTCACACTTGTGTTTTCTTGGCATATCAAGAAAGTGTCACTTACCACTGGGCTAATGGCTGCAAATGGGAATGTTATTAATAGTACACACATTACTCAGTGTGCTCAGTGTTACAGCCATAGGATGGTAATGGATGCCTCTAACACCTTGCACATTGGGAGGGGGGGGGGGGGCACTGCGGATCACTCTGCAAAGTTTGAGAGGTAGGCCCTCGAGCCACTTGGCTATGAGTCAGAAATGTAGGTATTTAGGTCCAACTCAAGTACAAGCTGACCCCTATACTTTTATTTACTGAATCAGACCTACATTTCTAGACTTCTAGTCGAGTACATATGGTATATTTTGTTGATTTTTGGTAAGGGGGCTTTTTGGTATCTTCCCCTAATACTGCCCCAATGTCTAAAAGATCAATCGTGCGCAAGACAAACCACTTTGCGTTCTTGCCACGTCACATAGTCCTGCCTGCATGCAGAGCTGCAAATGTTCTGTTCAGCCAAACATGCGCAAACAAGCATCATCAGAAATCACTTTCCAGCAGGACTGATCTTTACTCCATCACGTTATCTCGCCCGGTAATTGGATATCCGCGGCCAAAGACGAGAGACGGAAAAAGAATCAGGGTAAGACTGCAGCGGAGCGTAGGTGATTGCCGTACTCTGTCGGCCTAAGCAGAGAACACAGGAGATGATCCAACAGAGATCTAAACAAGCAGCATCGTAGGTACAAAGAAGAGAAGATATGAGAAAGCTCTATAGTAAATGGAGGACTTTTCCTGAGCTGTGGGATCCACAAGGAATATGTTACATAAAACTGAACTAACGTCATGATATTAATCATCCACTGTTTCAGTGTAATGTAAAGTTGCAGGAGCGTACAGCTGTTACGAAGTAATGGAAGAAGCTCAGTGACTGCATTCAGCAGTACAAAGGGGTAGGCCTGAGACAGAGGTCATGGACCCACCCCCCAAACTGTTGTTGTTGTCAGCACAAGCCCCTCCCCTAAGTCTGTTAGGTGTACTGCCTCACATACAGTAAATACTGAGCATGGCTCCTGCCTGCATTACGCCACACAATATAGGCTGCTATATCGTGAGGAAGAACATTGCATTAACATTACCATGCTAAAAGGAGAGAAGTCTATTTTCTGTGGTATTAATTTCAAAAAATTGAGTTGCACTTTAAAGAGGCTCCACCCACCCTCCATTCAAAACTGGAAGGACAGTGTGGCAGCATCTGGCCAGTTAAGAAGGGGCCACCTCTGTTCTTGGTACAGCCCTTGTGTGGTGCAGACGCACATGAGCAATGACGTCACAGCACACGTTACGCTGGGGAATGATGTGGGGTTTCCAGGCGGTTCCGGCTCCTCCTTCCTACCCTCTGTACCAATCACTCTCACACAGACCTCACTGTGCTCTCCTCTCTTCGGGCTGATGCTGATCTGCAGGCCAGTGAGTGTTGGGGATGGGAAGGCAGCAGGAAGCTACATACCCCCACTGACATAAATGCCCTATATGGGGGTGGCTACCTACACTGAGGGGCGGGCACCTATGGCTAGCTACCTATACTGGGGGGAAACTTTGGCTTCCTATACCGGGGGAGGCTGCCTACCTATACTGGGGGGACACTTTGGCTACCTATACCAGGGGAGGCTGTCTACCTATACTGGGGGGGGCACTTTGGCTACCTATACCAGGGGAGGCTGCCTACCTATACTGGGGGGACACTTTGGCTACCTATACCGGGGGAAGCTGCCTACCTATACTGGGGGGACACTTTGGCTACCTATACCGGGGGAAGCTGCCTACCTATACTGGGGGGGGGGGACACTTTGGCTACCTATACCAGGGGAGGCTGCCTACCTATACTGGGGGGACACTTTGGTTACCTATACTGGGGGAGACTACCTATACTGGGGGGGGCAACTGTGGCTACTTGCCTATACTGGAGGACTACCTATTGGAGGGGGGGTACTTATTATAAAATGAGAAAGGGCCACAGACTGGGGAAAGGACCTAAAGTAATGGGCCGCTTGGGGCCACTAAAACCATAGCAACACCCCTGGTGGAGCACAGAAATGAGCCTGGAAGTGTGACAATGTTCACTGCCAGGAAGATACAGACATGCAGCACTGGCTGTGCAGTGAGGCAAGGGTGTGCAGTCCACAAAGCCGCCCAGATATCACTGCACATCACTGACAATTAAAACAGTTACCTTAAAACATAAGTATACTTCTAGCAAAATTGTATTCATGCAGTCCCAAACTGGTCCCCGACCAATAATGCAATTGTAATGCGTTACGTACTCTGCTCCACTGATGAGGTAGGAGACCAAGCTCCCTAATGTTTACATACAGGAGTCTTTACACACGTAGACGGCGCAAACAATAGGCCGCCAAGGGATCCACAGATCTGCTTTTTCAGCTATAACTGCATTACTGATCACGGCTAAAGTAATACATTTATATTATAAGCACAGCTAGCTTTAAAGCAGAATTGTCAGCCAAAAAAAATCAAATTCCATTTACCCACCGTTTTGTGTCTGTAATCTACAACCTGACCCTGCATTGCAAGCATTCCAATGCAATCATAAATGTTTCTGCTGTAATAAATCTTATCTCAGTCAGCCTGGCTCTATTCTGGTACATTGCCGGGGAGAGGGAAGCTTGTTATCTACCCTCCCACATTCTTGCTCCTAACTGATTGGCTGAGGGCAGTTCATTGTGAAGCTGCTGAAATACGATCTGTGCTGTGCTCACGCGCGTTTACAAAGCAAGCTAGATATGACCGTGCTGTTTGTAGGAGAAATGAAAGAGAAAGGGAGAAAATGACATCAAGATTGGCTTCAGTCAAAGGCAGTAAAGATGTAAAAATGCCTGAAACTGTTTTCAGTTTCAAGAACATTTGGGAAATAGTGATCACAACATGATAACGTTTGAGCTGGTGACTGATAGGCCACGGGGCAGCGGGACCACTAAAACTATGAACTTTAGAAAAGCAAAGTTCACTCAAATTAGGCAGGCACTAAGTTTGGTGAACTGGGATAATGTACTACAAGGGGAAGACACTGAAGGGAAATGGCAAGCTTTTAAACTTATACTCAATCAATACTGTAGTATGTATATCCCATATGGAAACAAAATGTCTAGGAATAAAAAAAGGCCTCTATGGATGAATAGAAAGGTTAAAGATAAAATGAAGAGGAAAAAGAATGCCTATAAGGTCTTAAAACAGGAGGGGACAGAGGCTGCACTAAGCAATTATAAGGAGTGCAATAAAAATTGTAAAAAAGAAATTAGGCAGGCAAAGATTGAAGCTGAAAAACAAATCGCTAAGGATATCAAATCTAACCCAAAAAAGTTTTACAAGTACATTAACTCTAAAAAAAGAAAGGTTGACTGTATAGGACTCCTAAAGGATGAGGATGGGAACTCAATGGTGGATGACCAAGGTAAGGCAGAGTTATTAAATGCTTTCTTTGCTTCTGTCTTCACAAAAGAAACAGCACTGTTGCAAACTACAGAGGCGGAAGAGTCTCAATCTTCTAACTGTAATATTAAATACTTAACGCAGGAAGAAGTGAAGGCAAGACTAAATAAATTAAAAATAGACAAGGCACCTGGCCCGGATGGCATGCATCCTCGGGTCCTAAGGGAATTAAGTTCAGTTATAGATAAACCCCTTTATCTTATCTTTTGTGACTCTCTTGCAACTGGCAGAGTCCCAGTGGATTGGCGTACAGCCCACGTTTTCCCATTATTTAAGAAGGGCAAAAAATCTGATCCAGGAAATTATAGACCTGTAAGTTTAACATCAGTTGTATGCAAACTATTTGAGGGGTTACTAAGAGATACTATACATGACTTCATAGTAGAAAATAATCTTATTTCTCAGCATCAACATGGGTTTACTAAAGACAGGTCCTGTTTGACTAACATGCTCAGCTTTTATGAGGTAGTGAATGCTAATATGGATATTGGGAATGCTGTAGATGTGATATACTTGGACTTTGCAAAGGCCTTCGACACTGTTCCCCACAAAAGTCTGGTGCAAAAGTTGAGGATGCAAGGACTGGGGAAGAGTCTGTGTTCATGGATAGGGAACTGGCTAATGGACAGAAAACAAAGAGTTGTGGTCAATGGATCGTACTCAAAATGGGAGACTGTTAGCAGTGGGGTCCCACAGGGGTCTGTTCTGGGTCCAGTGCTCTTCAATTTATTTATTAATGACCTAGTAGATGCAGTAGTGAGCAATGTTGCTATTTTTGCAGATGATACAAAATTGTGCAGAATCATTAACTCTCAGGAAGATAGTGTCATATTGCAACAGGATCTGGATAGGATGGCTATATGGGCACATACATGGCAGATGAAATTCAATGTTGACAAATGTAAGGTCATGCATTTTGGACGTACTAATGGTCTAGCACCATACAAAATAAATGGGATACAGTTGGGGACATCAAACTTGGAGAAGGACTTAGGAGTACTCATTGACAACAAGTTAAATAATCATACTCAATGCCAAGCAGCTGCAGCTAAAGCTAACAAAATTTTGGGATGCATTAAAAGGGAAATAAAAACTCGAGATGCTAGCATAATATTGCCCCTGTTTAACTCTCTAGTAAGGCCACATCTGGAATATGGAATTCAGTTCTGGGCACCACATTACAAAAAAGATATTGCAGTTTTAGAGCAGGTGCAGAGACGAGCAACAAAATTGATGCGTGGGATGGAAGGTCTCACTTATCGAGAAAGGTTAGATAAACTGGGTTTATTTAGTCTAGAGAAAAGACGCCTTAGAGGGGATCTAATTAACATGTATAAATACATCAGAGGGCAATATAATACCTTGGCGGATGAGCTTTTTGTCCCTAGGCCTTCTCAAAGGACTAGAGGACATGATCTGCGCATGGAGGAAAAATGTTTTAGCCATTTATTTAGGAAAGGGTTCTTTACAGTAAGAGTGATTAAGATGTGGAATGCATTGCCACAGGAAGTCGTTATGGCAAACTCTATACCTGCATTTAAAGGGGGCTTAGATGCTTTCCTTGCGTTGAAAGACATCCATGGCTACAATTACTAGGTAATGCCTAATGATGTTGATCCAGGGATTTTATCTGATTGCCATCTGGAGTCGGGAAGGAATTTTTCCCTTTAGGGGCTAATTGGACCATGCCTTGTAAGGGTTTTTTCGCCTTCCTCTGGATCAACAGGGATATGTGAGGGAGCAGGCTGGTGTTGTACTTTATACTGGTTGAACTCGATGGACGTATGTCTTTTTTCAACCAAAATAACTATGTAACTATGTAACTGTATAAAATTCACTGAAATCAAAATGGGAACAGTACAATACATATGTTCTGTAGGTAGAACACTTATTTACTTATATATGTGTGTTTTTTTTTCTTTTTTCCTGGGATAGTATGACTGACTGTCCCTACTACTTTAAAAGTCAGTGTATACTGAGAGGTTACAAAAACTGCGATTGTTTACCTTGAGCTAACGCAACAAATGCCAGTTGTCTCGCTGCTATGTGGATGATTTGGCCACGGGACTTTCCGACCCGCGCCCCGAACAAGCATGCAGCTAATTTAGGCCGTGTGAAGTCACAACACCTTATTTGCATGTTAGTTTTGGGTCATTGATTAGAAAAGGTATTAGAAACGAAAGAACATCGTGAAAACAAGTCGGGCAGCATTTTTACGCAGCGAGATCAGGTCTGGCGGCTGATCTGCTTCAGCTGAACACGACAGTGTCCCGACCTCTGGCAGGTATTTCATCAATGTTTACATTGGATTGGAACGTTCACGGTCATCGAATCTGCTGGAGATCTGCTGATTAGTCTAAGCCTACTGATTACTGCTTCCAGTCGATTCAGAACAGCTTGTCGAGAAATACTGACTGAGCTAAGTGGTCGTTTTTTATTGTTGGAAGAGCATCGGCAGGCGTTAGCTGGACAAGTTAGGAACGCATCGATCGCTACAAAGATAAAGTACAGCGGTTCGATTGATTCAAAATTTGATTGGACGGTGTGGTGTAAAATCATCAACACATTTTCAATTGGGAACTAATTGGTCATTGGTCAGCTATTGTATAGTCCATGACCACTTTAAAACGTATCTCTGCTAATAAAAAACCAAATGATGCTCATCAAATCATTTCATCGATCTCAACGTGATAAATTCCACCATCCCTGTCAGGATTGAAAGCACATATTTAAACTTGTATATCAAAATGCAGATGCTCAGCTACTCCACACCGACTCATACAGACTCTTGTTAAGACATGAGCATCCTAATGTCCTGTCAGTCACTCACTCAGCTTGAGCAGATGTGGAAAACAAGCAACACTTGTTCCTGTTTTGTGCAGCTAGTTACTGCAGCAGGAAGGAGAAGACAAAAACTTTCACTAAAGACGAGCAGAACTAGCTCAACACAGTGGAAGGATTTCAGATCAGAAAGACAACTTAGGCTGAAGGTAGACTGGCTGTGTACTGTTATAGAAAAGACATTTTTAATAACATTACATCACAAAAAACATTTGCGCAGCACTGCTAGGACATTTTTAGCAAGAGTGAGATTTCCTTGCATCACGCTGACTTAGCTGTGATTTCTATAGAGTTTCCCCTTTAACTCATTAGCATCTTCAAAGAAATTATCTCGTTTGAGATAAGTGCACCTAAGTGGGCAGAACTTATTCTGCTGTAAGTTCTTGGAATGCTTTGATATCTCTCTGCTAGCAGAAAATATAGAAACTGAAAGCAGAAGTCCTCTGTTATTGTGTCACACTGCCCCCTAGTGACAAGTGGCCATAAATACACATTACAGCAGTACACTAACAAGGAAATGCAACACATAAGAAATAAAAAATGTGCTCAAATACGCTTCTAAATAACTTGGCTACTAAAGTGTTAAACCTCTCCATATAATTCAGAATGTGTAACTGGGAAAGCCTCTTGTTTGGTTATGTCAGCTGTTACTAAGAGGGGAGTGATCATCGCCCAAATGATGCGTACGCATACCTGAATCCACACACGGGCGATCAGCTGCCCCCTGTGGGATGAATGTAGCACTTCAGCAGACCAGCACAGTTATAGGGATGCAACAGAGCATTGCCTTTTACTTCCTACGTTGTGCAGAGATGAGACAGGAGAATTCTGGGTGAGAGAGAGGAAGACGAGGGGGAGAGAGAGAGGAGGTGTGGAGGGGGGGGGGGGGGGTCGGGGGGGAGAGGAAGTCTCTGTACTTGCTACAATGTGTATTATATAGTCCATAGAGAACACACTGTAGGCATTTCAGCCCCTTGGGTACTTCTTGTGTTGCTGAAGACAGGCCTTTCATCCAGCTAGCTCAACCTGGCTCTCAACTAAGCAACACGTTTAGACAACACGGTTTGGATCTACAAACTAGTACAACCTATAGTTGGACTTGTGTTTGTGACCAGATAACGCAGGCCATAGCCTAAGGCCGCAACTTCTTAGGAGAGACAGGCTGTTTTTTTTAATTAAAATATTAGGCGTTTTAGACTCTTGCTCAGATGAAAACATGACTTGTTTGCTACATTACAGGCACAGAGACCTGAGGGTTTTTGGACACAGTCGGCAGCACTATGGACATAGGCAGAGATAGAAAGTGCAATCCGGCCCTGCCCATGGATAATGTGCGAAATGAAGAAAAAAAGAATGAAATTTAGTAAATAATATTTAAAATTAGAGGCATTTAGATACAGGTGTAGCACATTGCTTGTATTAACTCCTTGCACTAATGAAGGATAGAAAATAGATTTAACAAGAGTAGGTGCTAAAGGGCTGTGGCCCAGTCAAAAAGCACGTTTTATTTTAGCCCGTTGTACTCTGTAGTTTGTACACAAAACAGCTTTCTTCCCCCTCAACAGCAATAAAAGTGTTTTAATCAAAAGCTGTTGTACTTATAAGCTTCTGGGTGAAACAGGCCAGTATGAGAATGTGTTGTTAGAGTGGGTTGCACCCTTTTAGCACCAACCCTCATTTCATTTGGGGAATAAACACAACTCTTCCTGTCTGAAAGTACGACCCCCATGCAGGAAAACATTTTAGACCATCATGAATCTATGTTATTGCACTATTAAAGAGTCATTCCATCAAAACTGTGCTTCAATCCAAGGTAGATCTAGCCTCCCTTAGAGTCGCATTCGCCATTTCTCTGTTGGATTTTTCAATAACTTCATATTCGAGGGCATGCAGCAGAAGTGGGCGGAGTTAGACTGCCCCTAGAGGCGTAAGATAAGGAATGCAGCATCATTAGCTGCCATGGCGATGTCTGGGGACCTGGGTACCCAATAGACGAAAAATAAACAGATGTGAGTACTTCATCACAATGTCAAATATCGATAAACTGTAATATCCTTTTTGGGTAAGATGACCCTTTAAATAAGTAAGGGCCCTTTACAGCTTACATGATCAGTATTCAGTACCAGGACACGAGCGAAATTGAGTTTTTTCGGGGTTTCCTCCGAGCGCTCCGGATTCCTTCAACAACCCAAATCACACCAGTAAGATGATTGGATTCTTCTCCAAAACTTGCCCTACACAGTTTTAAGTTGCCCACTAATGATACAATTTTTTTGCCCAATTTTATCATTTCTATGTAATTTGAGGGACTATCTAAAAAAGCCATTCAAATTATATTTACTTAGTATACCGTTCTACTAAATTCATTTTCTAAGATTGCAATCCCAGCCAGAGCAACATCTGCAAGGAGCTTGTATGTTCTACCTATGGCTGTGTGGGTTTCCTCCGGGCACTCCAGTTTCCTCCCACATCCCAAAAACATATAGAAAGGTTAACTGGCTTCCCCCCTAAATTGGCCCTAGACTATGATACATACACTACACGATACACACATAGACATAGGACTATGGTAGGATTAGAGTGTGAGCCCCTCTGAGGGACAGTTAAGCGACAAGATAATATACACTGTACAGCACTGCGGAAGATGTCGGCGCTATATAAATAATAATAATAAACGATTGTATGATTAGTGGGCACCATTAGATTGTAGGGACAGTGGGGTACATTTACCAAAAGCAGACATTGGAGCAAAACTTGCATGCTTATGTGACGCAGACGCTCAGATAGCGGAGTCCGATCGGTCGCTTTGAGAAATCACTCCACAAACAAGCACGCCCCAGTTTCGCTCCCATTTTTCCGGACTGGTTTCGACGAATCTTTCTCACCGACCCGAATTGTCCTGTATATATGCATGATAATAATTATATGAGAGGTTCTCGTAAAACATGCGCAGTCTAAAAAGATCAGCATCACTATTATAGACTGCGCGAATTTAACCCCAGAAGGTCAGACTCATTAAAAGTGCCGATACAGGTCAGCGTAGCTGAGGGGGAACTCTTCCATCCTCAACTCCTCACCGAGGTCTACCGAGAGCCTATTATTGTTACACAAAGCCGGCCTGACATGAAAGCGATCGTTAGAGGGGGTGGCTCGCCCTCAGGCAACGTCCAACCTCCTCAATAGTTATTTTTTCCGAGCAGCACGTTGCTTTATTGAAGTTGTGGGCGATCCTGCGAATCATTATGCCGGACACCCCTCTGCCGCAGACAGGCACCTGCAGGCTACCGCGTGTGCCGCTTGCATCTCCCCACCAGTCCTCGTCTCAGGGACCTGCCCGGGTCTTCAGAGGCCCAAGCAAGTCCCAGAATGACGCCACGCATCGACATGTTGCTACGCTAGGGCCTCATCGGTACAGTGTTGCTCTGCCTGCTCCAGCCAGCCTTATGTAAACAGTCTGCGCGGCGACATACTAATGTACTCCGGTGCCCTCCGAGAGAAGGGGGAGGAGCCCGACCGGGCATCTCACTCATCCCAAACTACGGGCACCTGGCCTGGCAAGTTCTAAAACGTTCTTTAAAGGCAACCTGAAGTGAGAGGGATATGGCAGCTGACATATTGGGTTTGATTAACAAAACGGTGCTAACTGTTAGCACGGCTTTTCACGCGTTTTAGTACGTTTTCGCATGAAAAAACAAGTTTTGCACGAAAAATGGTTATCGCGTGCAAAGATTTGCACTTGCGTGTCAAAGCGAATTTTATGTGCAAATAAAGTTTGCGTTCGCACGATAATGCGAATTTATTGCGTGAACGAAAAATTTACACTTATTTTTGCACGCGATAACCGTTATCACGCGAAATCACTTTTCACAGCGTGCTAACAGTTAGCATCGTTTTGTGAATCAAGCCCATTTATTACCTTCTAAGCAATACCAGTTGCTTGGCTGTCCTGCTGATCCTCTGCCTCTAATACATTTAGCCATATCCCCTGAACAAGCATTCTGATCAGGTGACTGAAATGTGACTGCATTAGCTGCATGCTTGTTGCAGGTGTGTGACTTAGACACTACTGCAGCCAGAGAGATCAGCAGGGCAGCCAGGCAACTGGTATTGTGTAAAAGGAATTAAATATGGCAGCCTCCATATCCCTCTCACTGCTGGTTCACTTTAAGTCATGCAGAGGTGGGTTGGGGGGACTGGTCATGTCTCTGCGGGGGGTTCTGAAACAAGGCGCCTATTCGCTATGTCATCACTGCCCAACCCAGCAAAAGGAAAACGATTTAAAGGGGAACTGAAGAGGTATATGGAGGCTGCCATGTTTATTTCCTTTTAAGCAATACCAGTTGCCTGGCAGCCCTGCTGATCCTCTGCCTCTAATACTATTAGCCATAGCCCCTGAATAAGCATGCAGCAGATCAGGTGTTTCAGACATTATTGTCAGATCTGACAAGACTAGCTGCATGCTTGTTTCTGGTGTTATTCAGATACTACTGCAGAGAAATAGACCAGCAGGGCTGCCAGGCAACTGGTATTGATTAAAAGGAAATAAATATGGCAGCCTCCGTATACCTCTTACTTCAGTTCCCCTTTAAATGATCAGAGCATATTCCGGAAAATTGTGATCGTTTGTCCAACTTTTCACCACCCAATCTTAATCAGATATTATCGATCAGCGTCCTGAACGCAATTCGATCCAACCACCAACACCTGTTGTCATTGTAGCCCTCAATGCAGTACAAAGCTATGTGGTGTTGATCTCTTGCTGCCCCCCCCCCCCCTCTTCGAGTGATTGAGCTTACTGTAACTATCCCTGTGCCTGAATGTTCTTTCAATCAATAAGCCATCAAAAAAATCGATCAGGCATTTACCCACCGGTTAACAAATCAATGGAAAAAAATGAATAGTCGAAATGTCGATTGCGTAACTCTTATACTTGTCAGAACCAATAGCAAGAGTGGACACAGAATTCAGGAACAGTTCAGTCCGATAAAGCTGCAGGCAAGTTAACCCGAACACAAAGATCACGTCCTTCTTGCTCTGAATTGTTCGTTTATACAGGAGTGATTCAATCCCATTGGCTAACTTGACCTAAGGGTGCATACACACATTCCATTTTGATTGGCCAATCACTGACCAATTTTATCACTTCCATGTTCTATGAGGGCCAGCAGGTGTTGAATACAGATTGTGTAGGCGCGCTTTTATATGACATGAAAGTTGTAAAAGTGACCAATCAAAATTGGATGTGTGTAACAGGCTTAAGGTGGCCACACACCATACAATTTTTTTAAACATCTGTTCAATTTAAGAATTGCAATCAATTTTTCTGACTGACTGTAATATTTCAAAAATCGGACCAATGTACACATGTATGTTCAATTTTTCCCCAATTATGATAAAAATGATTGGAAACTCTGACAAAATTGCTAGGGTGTGTATATTAATAAATTGACAATCTAACACACACCATACAATCTTTAGAAAGATTGAAGAAAAATATCTGGCCTTCCGGATCGATTAAAATCTAAAAAAACGGGAAATCCGATCGGATTTTTCAGTCGAATGAAAAAAAAAAAGCTTTCGATTGTTTCGGGAAATCTGATCGTTTTTATCGAATTGCTGTAAAATCGGATCATTTTATTGTATCGTGTGTGGCCACCTTAACCAAGACAAGGGCAAGGCAAACTCGAGTAAAAGCAGGGCGGATGCCCAGAGTAACCAATCAGGACCCTTGTTTTGATTAAACAGCCAAAACCTGATTGGTTGATATCAGCAGTCATCCAACCTTTGCTCCAGTTCGCCCTCCATCTGTCTGGATAAGTCATCTCCAATGACATTTTCCATTTCAGATGTGCTGATAGTTACACGATCGGAAAGAGACAGCGACCGTAACCAAAACTCACAAAGTATCCCAACAGCATCGGCAGGAATACTGAACAGATAAGAGCGGCCACTAGATGCAGTCCTGTAGCAGTAGATAATGGTGTTAGGTGAGTCAGATGGGATAATGCATTCCCAGCACAGTACATATGATATGTAAAGACTGCATTAACAAAGGCAGAACTCAGGAAAACGCAGATATAGCAGAGAAGGGAGTACAATGAGTAATTATGACTTCAGTCAGTGGGCAGCATTATCAGTAACAGATGCACTAATGGCCCCGCAAACACCTGCCCCACCAGGGAGCGCAGCACACTGTGCACTCTGTGGCATTTGGAACGTCGTTCCATATGGCTCCTCGGCTGTCCCTCTCCCTCGGTTGCCAGGAACGTCGTTCCATATGGCTCCCCGGCTGTCCCTCTCCCTCGGGTTCCATAGGCCTCCTTAGCTGTCCCTCTCCCTCGGGTGCCAGGAACGTCATTCCATGTGCCTCCTCGGCTGTCCCTCTCCCTCGGGTGCCAGGAAAGTCGTTCCATGTGCCTCCTCGGCTGTCCCTCTCCCTCGGGTGCCAGGAAAGTCATTCCATGCGCCTTCTCGGCTGTTCCTCTCCCTCGGGTGCCAGGAACGTCGTTCCATATAGCTCCTCGGCTGTCCCTCTCCCTCAGGTGCCAGGAATATCATTCCATGCGCCTCCTCGGCTGTCCCTCTCCCTCGGGTGCCAGGAACGTCGTTCCATATGGCTCCTCGGCTGTCCCTCTCCCTCGGGTGCCAGGAACGTCGTTCCATATGGCTCCCCGGCTGTCCCTCTCCCTCGGGTTCCATAGGCCTCCTTAGCTGTCCCTCTCCCTCGGGTGCCAGGAACGTCATTCCATGTGCCTCCTCGGCTGTCCCTCTCCCTCGGGTGCCAGGAAAGTCGTTCCATGTGCCTCCTCGGCTGTCCCTCTCCCTCGGGTGCCAGGAAAGTCATTCCATGCGCCTTCTCGGCTGTTCCTCTCCCTTCGGGTATCAGGAACGTCGTTCCATATAGCTCCTCGGCTGTCCCTCTCCCTCAGGTGCCAGGAATATCATTCCATGCGCCTCCTCGGCTGTCCCTCTCCCTCGGGTGCCAGGAATGTTGTTCCATAAGGGTCCTCGGCTGTCCCTCTCCCTCGGGTGCCAGGAACGTCGTTCCATAAGGGTCCTCGGCTGTCCCACTCCCTTGGGTGCCAGGAACATCGTTCCATAAGGCTCCTCGGCTGGCCCTCTCCCTCAGGTGCCAGGAATGCCGATTTATACGCCTCTTCGGCTGTGCCTCACCCTCAGGTGCCAGGGAGGTCTTTCCATGTGGCTCCTTGGCTGTCCCTCTCCCTCAGGTGCCAGGAACGTCGTTCCATAGGCCTCCTCTGCTGTCCCTCTCCCTTGGGTGCCAGAAACATCGTTCCATATGCCTCCTTGGCTGTCCCTCTCCCTCAGGTGCCAGGAACATCGTTCCATAAGGCTCCTTGGCTATCCCTCTCCCTCGGGTGCCAGGAACATCGTTCCATAAGGCTCCTCAGCTGTCCCTCTCCCTCGGGTGCCAGGAACATCGTTCCATAAGGCTCCTCGGCTGTCCCTCTCCCATGGGTGCCAGGAACATCGTTCCATAAGGCTCCTCAGCTGTCCCTCTCCCTCGGGTGCCAGGAACGTCGTTCCATAAGGCTCCTCGGCTGTCCCTCTCCCTCGGGTGCCAGGAACGTCGTTCCATAAGGCTCCTCGGCTGTCCCTCTCCCATGGGTGCCAGGAACATCGTTCCACACGCCTCCTTGGCTGTCCCTCTCCCTCGGATACCAGTGATGACAGCTTGGAGAGTATGAAGTTCTGACTTCTCGAAAACGCTCACCACTTTTTCTGACAACTCATCATAGTAGTGTTGCTTGTGGCAAAATAAATACTCTTTTAACTCAAGTGCGTAAACAAGAAATTCGACACATTCTGTGGATGCTTAGTTAGAGTAAAGCGGTCAGGTGCCTCGTTTCCTCTGCTACGATCTATGGCTGAAACCTAGCAAAACCATGACAGTGCTCTTAACCATGTCTCAAAAGGATTGGCAAACACAGTTTTAAATTGGCTTGTGTTAACATCAAATACCCCAAGATTGCCTTGCCTGAAGTCCTTGCTTTCCAAGCCTTAAATGCAGGGGGATGCCCTAGGCAGCAGCCCTGTTTGCCTACATGTTAGATACAACCTTCACGTTTACATGTTAGCTACAACCTTAACCTAAACGAGGGGGGGGAGGGTAGGTTACTTTTCAACTTCATGGAAACAGAATACATTCATTTGAACAGCAACTATTTCAACAGCCCCTCTTTCACGGTTGCCCTAGGCAGCAGCCTTGTTTGCCTAAATGTTAGATACAACCTTAACTCTTCATGATACTACTCTCCAGTCCCCTTCGCTTACAAGCTTTAAAAGGGGGTACCAGCTTTCCAGATCAAGTGGAGACTTGATGGAGCCAGAATACATAAAAAAAAACCCTACATTTTAAGAGCCCCTTTATTGCTATCACCCTAGGCAACCGCCTTGTTGCTGAATTTTTACATGCATTCTTTTGGTGGACTTGTTCCCCCAAATTCCCTCCATTGAAGATGTCAAATGGGGGGGTACAGTTTTCACGATTAAGATGAGACTATAGCGACAGAACAAAATATCAGCGTGCAATATTTTCTCAGAGCCCCTCTGTCACCGTTGCACTAGGCAACAGCCCCGTTTGGCTTCGCTTTTCCTAGAACCCCCATCGATGTCTCCCACTTATTGTACAACAATAATCAGCTGGCAATCTTGAACGAGCCTTTAAAAATAAAACAAGGACATCTGTTCCGCAATATGCGAGCGGCTGACGGATGCCTGTATTAGGCGATGAGACGGTAAAACAGAACAGATGCACTGCGGCACGGCGCAATGACATCACGGCGGCGATGACTCGCTCAACTTTCTGGAGTTATCGAAAAATGAGATCACTTTTTTCGTCAGAATTTTGTTTCGTCACGCCCGACCTGTTTCGTCGGTTCTGGACCTTGGAGAACAAGGGAAGGGTTTCATGTGTTGAAACTGACTCTGGTGTCAGCTGCTGTCAGCCTTCTTCCTACTAAACGGCGAAAGAGGTTGCGCTAGAAACGGCTTCAACTGTCAGAGCATGATGCAATTTCTGTTCTGAACAGAAGTGCCTGGGCGCAGCAAATAATTGCAAGCCTCCAGCTCTGCAGAAAGGACACCCAGAGCTTCTGAGCTGGACACCCAGGCTGCAGCAGTGAGCGCTCCCTGGAAAGAGTAGCAGGGAATGATGCATTGAAAAACTATTTGCAGAGAGGAGCAGCGCAGATGTCAGTTAGAGGAACTCTTGTGCAGCGACAGAGATTCCTGTTTCTTTTAAGAAATTCCAACTACTTAGAAGTTCCAGCAGCTGCTGTAGCCTGAGCCTGAACAGATGCTGAGAAACCACCAGCCCCGCTATGACCAACTGTTACTGGGGAGATCCTGAGTATATATAGCCAGGGTGCCTGCCTGTCACAACTGCCCCGGCAGTAATAATGCTAACCCAAAACTTTATTAAAACTTTTACAAGATCTCTGATTTTATTTTTTAATTTAATTATTATTCCTCCATGGCTGTGTATCGT
This sequence comes from Hyperolius riggenbachi, assembly GCF_040937935.1. Classification (NCBI taxonomy): domain Eukaryota; kingdom Metazoa; phylum Chordata; class Amphibia; order Anura; family Hyperoliidae; genus Hyperolius; species Hyperolius riggenbachi. The sequence goes on from NC_090657.1 coordinate 233,504,139, forward strand.
ATGGCGTGACTCAGTAGCCTGAAAATCCTTTCTGACTTCAATCTGTTCTGCAAAGAATAAATAGCCAGGGCACTATTTAGATATCCCCCGGTGTCTGTGTGGGTTTCCTCCGACCACTGTGGTTTACTCACACACCCCCAAAAAACAACATACAGATAAGTTAATTGGCTTCCCCCTAATTGGCCCTAGATTACAATTGACATATGACTATGGTAGGATTAGATTGTGAGCTCCTCTGAGGACAGTCAGTGACATGACTGCGTACTCTGCAATGTGCTGCAGAAGATGTCAGTGCTATGTAAATGCATAATAATAATATGGTAGGACATTACACTATGACTATGGTAGGGATTAGAGTGTGAGCTCCTCTGAGGACAGTCCGTGACATGAGTATGTACTCTGTAATGTGCTGCAGGAGATGTCAGTGCTATATAAATACATAATAATAATATGGTAGGACATTACACTATGACTATGGCAGGATTAGAGTGTGAGCTCCTCTGAGGACAGTCAGTGACATGACTATGTACTCTGTAATGTGCTGCAGAAGATGTCAGTGCTATATAAATACATAATAATAATAATATGTTAGGACATTAGACTATGACTATGGTAGGATTAGAGTGTGAGCTCCTCTGAGGACAGTCAGTGACTTGACTATGTACTCTGTAATGTGCTGCAGAAGATGTCAGTGCTATATAAATACATAATAATAATATGTAAGGACATTAGACTATGACTATGGTAGGATTAGAGTGTGAGCTCCTCTGAGGACCGTCAGTGACATGACTATGTACTCTGTACAGTGCTGCTGAAGATGTCAGTGCTATATAAATACATAATAATAATATGGTAGGACATTAGACTATGGTAGGATTAGAGTGTGAGCTCCTCTGAGGACAGTCAGTGACATGACTATATACTCTGTAATGTGCTGCAGGAGATGTCAGTGCTATATAAATACATAATAATAATATGGTAGGACATTAGACTATGGTAGGATTAGAGTGTGAGCTCCTCTGAGGACAGTCAGTGACATGACTATGTACTCTGTAATGTGCTGCAGAAGATGTCAGTGCTATATAAATACATAATAATAATATTTGAGGACATTAGACTATGACTATAGTAGGGATTAGATTGTGAGCTGCTCTGAGGACAGTCAGTGACATGACTATGTAGTCTGTACAGTGCTGCAGAATATGTCAGTGCTATATAAATAAATTAATTAATAATAATATGTTAGGACATTAGACATGACTATGGTAGGATTAGATTGTTAGCTCCTCTGAGGACAGTCAGTGACATGATTATGTACACTGTAAAGTACTGCAGAAGATGTCAGTGCTATATAAATACATAATAATAATATGGTAGGACATTAGACTATGTCTATGGTAGGATTAGAGTGTGAGCTCCTCTGAGGACAGTCACTGACATGACTATGTACTCTGTAATGTGCTGCAGAAGATGTCAGTGCTATATAAATACATAATAACAATATGGTAGGACATTAGACTATGACTATGGTAGGATTAGATTGTGAGCTCCTCTGAGGACAGTCACTGACATGACTATGTACTCTGCAATGTGCTGCAGAAGATGTCAGTGCTATATAAATACATAATAATAATATGGTAGGACATTAGACTATGACTATGGTAGGATCTGATTGTGAGCTCCTCTGAGGGCAGTCAGTGACATGACTATGTACTTTGTAGAGTGCTGCAGAAGATGTCAGCGCTAGATCAATAATAAATACATAAATGTATACGTATGAATCATAAAATAACTTACCTAAGAGACGGAAAATGACATTTTCAAAGGAAAAGAAAAAATAATATCCAGTGACATTTGCTTTGAGAATGAGAGAAGTGCACATCCAGAAAAAAAACAAGGAAAAAAACAAGAAAAGTTTTTAGTTTTTTTTTTTTTAATTCCCCACTAAATCCTTGGATATTGTCAGAGACCTGCTATCATCCACTCTCCATTCACATCCTCTGCCTTGTTTCAAAAGCAACCATGTGCTTTTAAATAGCTAGACCGGTACAGCACGCCCCCTTGGAGGCTCTGGGCCTATCAGGGGGGGAGTGGGCGGGAGTGAGTGACAGCTGGGGAAGGGGAGGGGGGGGCGATGCTAGCTCAGAGCTCTCAGCAGCTCATTGAAAGAAAGCTTGGTGCAAAGTACAGATGGGAAGAGATGAAGGCTTGTATTCTATGAAGGGGGGGGGTTCTCCCAGACTGGGTGAGCAGCAATCATTCTGCACCATAGACTTGTACAGGCTGGCTGGAAAAGATGACAGCCCTTACCTCTAAATTGATAACACACGCCTGCGTTAATAGCTACGTCCTGGGCTCCCGCTCCCTCCACTGACAGCTGCCTTATTTTCCAAAGTTCTGACAATAAAAATAAACTGCGAAGCGGATATTTCACTCGCCCAGCGTTTTGGCGCAGCCATTGTTACTAGAGATCTTTCGAGGACAACGGCGGGCGAACTGATGTCTTCGCCAAGCGCAATATTTTATCGCCATTACACCCGCTACAACCTGTCGTTAAACGCTTTCCAGCGATTTAAAGTGTTTGTAAACAAAACGACAGAAGGGCAACTTTGGTGCAAATCCTTCACTATAAAGTCTTTTTTTAAACGGTCGCCATCGCAAACGTATTATTATTGCTGTTTATTGTTATTATGGAGTATTTGGCAGCAGAGCTTGCACTCTGATATCTCGTAACATGGGTGATTTAGGGGTCAACCGATTATCCTACCAGTACATTTTGGGGGATGTGAGGAAACCCGAAGACCCGGAGGAATCCCACGCAAACACGAGGAGAACCGGCATTTATCCCTCCTGGAAACACCTGGATTTTTTTGCTCTTCTTCTATTGAATGGCAATTTACAAGTTTAGTATTTTTTGGATTTTTTTTTTTTTTGCGTTTTTTTTTGTAAAGTAGCGTAGGTGAAATACATAAACAAATTTACAGCAAAGTTTTTGCCAATCTAACCGGAATATCTTTAACTTCAGTGATTCATCAAGTCTTTTTATTCCAAGTCACGATTCGCCGCAGATTCGCAGCACGTGCCTCCGTTTTGCTCCACTGCCGTTCCGGCACCGCCGGTCGGCCGTTTAAGTGTGCCTGAGAGATCCAGCGTGAAGCCGGAACACCGACATGTTTGGACGGATCGCTTCATGAAGATGGTGCTGTTAATTTTCAAAGTCACGTTCCTGAGTAATCAGCAGTGTAAAATGAGTGCAATTTTGAAACCCAAGACATGAAGCTGCTTGGATCTAGTAATATTAATATGCTGCATGTCGAGTGGTACTTTGTCAGCCTGCCCGTGCCAAGCGGATTGTGCTGAGTTTAGCCCCAAAACTCGAAGCGAAGGGCTTCATATGTAGGTGAATGTGAAGTTGGAAGAATATGGAGGCTGCCATATGTATTGCTTCTTAAAAATTCTAGTTACCAGGCTGGTATGCCAATCTTTTGGCCTCAGTGTCTAGCCTGGAACAAGCATGTAATCAGAACACCTGGTTTGATGACAGGGAACTGGGTGTGTTTAGAAGAAGAGGGTTGGGCACCTCAGAAATCAGTGGATTTTTGGTTGGCATGGTTTGGCATCTACGTTATTGGCCGGCACCAGGCATAGGCACAGTACAGAGAGGTTGGGTTTATACTTAGGTGTGGTGCTGCTCGTAATAGGTCAATAATGATTACGCAAAATTTTGCGTAATTTTTCGCAATTAAGCATTGCATGATTGTGATTACATTACGTACAGCATACGACGTTTATAAATCGGAACTACGCCTGTAATAATGTAATTATGCGTAATTCCCATTCAATGTAAAAATATTTGCATTACTTCACCAATGTAATGTGCAGCTAAAAGGATACTGTAGGGGGGTCGGGGGAAAATGAGTTGAAGTTACCCGGGGCTTCTAATGGCCCCCCGCAGACATTCTGTGCCCGCGCAGCCACTCACCGATGCTCCGGCCCCACCTCTGGGTCACTTCTGGAATTTCAGACTTTAAAGTCTGAAAACCACTGCGCCTGCGTTGACGTGTCCTCGCTCCCGCTGATGTCACCAGGAGCGCACAGCGCAGGCACAGACCATACTGGGCCTACATGGTACTCTCCTGATGACATCAGTGGGAGTGAGGACACAGCAATGCAGGCACAGTGGTTTTCAGACTTTAAAGTCTGAAACTCCAGAAGTGAACCGGAGGCGGGGCCGGAGCATCGGTGAGTGGCTGCGCGGGCACAGGATGTCTGCGGGGGACCATTAGAAGCCCCGGGTAACTTCAACTCATTTTCCCCCAACCCCCCTACAGTGTCCCTTTAAATATTCAATGCAAAAAATGCATTTGTATGCGAAAAAAAATTGCGTTCATCAGCCAGTATACTGCACATGCATGGCTATTAGTTAAAATTTCAATGTAAAAAATCAGTTCGTATACATAAAAACGGTTGCGTCCAAAATTACGCATAAATTACGCTAACATGAGTAATTACGGTTAGCAATTACGTCTCCCTGCAAAATTTTGTATTTGTAATCCGCAAATTTCGCATTACGATTACAGTGGGTAGTTTTGAACTACGATGCGTAATTACACATGTTAGCGTAGTTTATACCCACCACTCCTAAGGTGTGCAGAAGGGGTTACTGTAAAGAGTAAGGATAGGGTTAGGAGCCAGGAAGTGGTTAATGTAAAGGAGGAATGGTTGAGTTAGGCGTAAGGTAGGGGTTAATGTGAAGGAGGAATGGATGAGTTAGGCGTAAGGAAGGGGTTAATGTGAAGGGGGAATGGTTAAGTTAGGCGTAAGGAAGGGGTTAATGTAAAGGAGGAATGGATGAGTTAGGCATAAGGAAGGGGTTAATGTGAAGGAGGAATGGTTGCGTTAGGCGTAAGGAAGGGGTTAATGTGAAGGAGGAATGGTTGAGTTAGGCGTAAGGAAGGGGTTAATGTGAAGGAGGAATGGTTGAGTTAGGTGTAAGGAAGGGGTTAGTGTGAAGGGGGAATGGTGGAGTTAGGTGTAAGGAAGGGGTTAATGTGAAGGGGGAATGGTTGAGTTAGGCGTAAGGAAGGGGTTAATGTGAAGGGGGAATGGTTGAGTTAGGCGTAAGGAAGGGGTTAATGTGAAGGGGGAATGGTTGAGTTAGGCATAAGGAAGGGGTTAATGTGAAGGGGGAATGGTTGAGTTAGGCGTAAGGAAGGGGTTAATGTGAAGGGGGAATGGTTGAGTTAGGCGTAAGGAAGGGGTTAATGTGAAGGGGGTAATGTGAAGGGGGAATGGTTGAGTTAGGCGTAAGGAAGGGGTTAATGTGAAGGAGGAATGGTTGAGTTAGGCGTAAGGAAGGGGTTAATGTGAAGGGGGAATGGTTGAGTTAGGTGTAAGTAAGGGGTTAATGTGAAGGAGGAATGGTTGAGTTAGGTGTAAGGAAGGGGTTAATGTGAAGGGGGAATGGTGGAGTTAGGTGTAAGGAAGGGGTTAATGTGAAGGGGGAATGGTTGAGTTAGGCGTAAGGTAGGGGTTAATGTGAAGGAGGAATGGATGAGTTAGGCGTAAGGAAGGGGTTAATGTGAAGGGGGAATGGTTAAGTTAGGCGTAAGGAAGGGGTTAATGTAAAGGAGGAATGGATGAGTTAGGCATAAGGAAGGGGTTAATGTGAAGGAGGAATGGTTGCGTTAGGCGTAAGGAAGGGGTTAATGTGAAGGAGGAATGGTTGAGTTAGGCGTAAGGAAGGGGTTAATGTGAAGGAGGAATGGTTGAGTTAGGTGTAAGGAAGGGGTTAGTGTGAAGGGGGAATGGTGGAGTTAGGTGTAAGGAAGGGGTTAATGTGAAGGGGGAATGGTTGAGTTAGGCGTAAGGAAGGGGTTAATGTGAAGGGGGAATGGTTGAGTTAGGCGTAAGGAAGGGGTTAATGTGAAGGGGGAATGGTTGAGTTAGGCATAAGGAAGGGGTTAATGTGAAGGGGGAATGGTTGAGTTAGGCGTAAGGAAGGGGTTAATGTGAAGGGGGAATGGTTGAGTTAGGCGTAAGGAAGGGGTTAATGTGAAGGGGGTAATGTGAAGGGGGAATGGTTGAGTTAGGCGTAAGGAAGGGGTTAATGTGAAGGAGGAATGGTTGAGTTAGGCGTAAGGAAGGGGTTAATGTGAAGGGGGAATGGTTGAGTTAGGTGTAAGTAAGGGGTTAATGTGAAGGAGGAATGGTTGAGTTAGGTGTAAGGAAGGGGTTAATGTGAAGGGGGAATGGTGGAGTTAGGTGTAAGGAAGGGGTTAATGTGAAGGGGGAATGGTTGAGTTAGGCGTAAGGAAGGGGTTAATGTGAAGGGGGAATGGTTGAGTTAGGCGTAAGGAAGGGGTTAATGTGAAGGGGGAATGGTTGAGTTAGGCGTAAGGAAGGGGTTAATGTGAAGGGGGAATGGTTGAGTTAGGCGTAAGGAAGGGGTTAATGTGAAGGGGGAATGGTTGAGTTAGGCGTAAGGAAGGGGTTAATGTGAAGGGGGAATGGTTGAGTTAGGCGTAAGGAAGGGGGTAATGTGAAGGGGGAATGGTTGAGTTAGGCGTAAGGAAGGGGTTAATGTGAAGGAGGAATGGTTGAGTTAGGCGTAAGGAAGGGGTTAATGTGAAGGAGGAATGGTTGAGTTAGGCGTAAGGAAGGGGTTAATGTAAAGGGGGAATGGTTGCGTTAGGCGTAAGGAAAGGGTTAATGTGAAGGGGGAATGGTTGAGTTAGGCGTAAGGAAGGGGTTAATGTGAAGGGGGAATGGTTGAGTTAGGCGTAAGGAAGGGGTTAATGTAAAGGGGGAATGGTTGAGTTAGGCGTAAGGAAAGGGTTAATGTGAAGGAGGAATGGTTGAGTTAGGCGTAAGGAAGGGGTTAATGTAAAGGGGGAATGGTTGAGTTAGGCGTAAGGAAAGGGTTAATGTGAAGGAGGAATGGTTGAGTTAGGCGTAAGGAAGGGGTTAATGTAAAGGGGGAATGGTTGCGTTAGGCGTAAGGAAAGGGTTAATGTGAAGGGGGAATGGTTGAGTTAGGCGTAAGGAAGGGGTTAATGTGAAGGAGGAATGGTTGAGTTAAGCGTAAGGAAAGGGTTAATGTGAAGGAGGAATGGTTGAGTTAAGCGTAAGGAAAGGGTTAATGTGAAGGGGGAATGGTTGAGTTAGGCGTAAGGAAAGGGTTAATGTGAAGGGGGAATGGTTGAGTTAGGCGTAAGGAAGGGGTTAATGTGAAGGAGGAATGGTTGAGTTAAGCGTAAGTAAAGGGTTAATGTGAGGGAGGAATGGTTGAGTTAGGCGTAAGGAAAGGGTTAATGTGAAGGAGGAATGGTTGAGTTAAGCGTAAGGAAAGGGTTAATGTGAAGGAGGAATGGTTGAGTTAGGCGTAAGGAAGGGGTTAATGTGAAGGAGGAATGGTTGAGTTAGGCGTAAGGAAGGGGTTAATGTGAAGGGGGAATGGTTGTTAGGCGTAAGGAAAGGGTTAATGTGAAGGGGGAATGGTTGAGTTAGGCGTAAGGAAGGGGTTAATGTAAAGGGGGAATGGTTGAGTTAGGCGTAAGGAAGGGGTTAATGTAAAGGAGGAATGGTTGAGTTAGGCGTAAGGAAGGGGTTAATGTGAAGGAGGAATGGTTGAGTTAGGCGTAAGGAAGGGGTTAATGTGAAGGAGGAATGGTTGAGTTAGGCACATGGAAGGGGTTAATGTGAAGGGGGAATGGTTGAGTTAGGCATAAGGAAGGGGTTAATGTGAAGGAGGAATGGTTGAGTTAGGCGTAAGGAAGGGGTTAATGTAAAGGGGGAATGGTTGAGTTAGGCGTAAGGAAGGGGTTAATGTGAAGGGGGAATGGTTGAGTTAGGCGTAAGGAAGGGGTTAATGTGAAGGAGGAATGGTTGAGTTAGGCGTAAGGAAGGGGTTAATGTGAAGGGGGAATGGTTGAGTTAGGCATAAGGAAGGGGTTAATGTGAAGGAGGAATGGTTGAGTTAGGCGTAAGGAAGGGGTTAATGTGAAGGAGGAATGGTTGAGTTAGGCGTAAGGAAGGAGTTAATGTGAAGGGGGAATGGTTGAGTTAGGCGTAAGGAAGGGGTTAATGTGAAGGAGGAATGGTTGAGTTAGGCGTAAGGAAGGGGTTAATGTGCAGGGGGAATGGATGAGTTAGGCGTAAGGAAGGGGTTAATGTGAAGGAGGAATGGTTGAGTTAAGCGTAAGGAAGGGGTTAATGTGAAGGAGGAATGGTTGAGTTAGGTGTAAGGAAAGGGTTAATGTGAAGGAGGAATGGTTGAGTTAGGTTTAAGGAAAGGGTTAATGTGAAGGAGGAATGGTTGAGTTAGGCGTAAGGAAGGAGTTAATGTAAAGGGGGAATGGTTGAGTTAGGCGTAAGGAAGGGGTTAATGTGAAGGGGGAATGGTTGAGTTAGGCGTAAGGAAGGGGTTAATGTAAAGGGGGAATGGTTGAGTTAAGCGTAAGGAAGGGGTTAATGTAAAGGGGGAATGGTTGAGTTAAGCGTAAGGAAAGGGTTAATGTGAAGGGGGAATGGTTGAGTTAGGCGTAAGGAAGGGGTTAATGTAAAGGGGGAATGGTTGAGTTAGGCACATGGAAGGGGTTAATGTGAAGGAGGAATGGTTGAGTTAGGCGTAAGGAAGGGGTTAATGTAAAGGGGGAATGGTTGTTAGGCGTAAGGAAGGGGTTAATGTGAAGGAGGAATGGTTGAGTTAGGCGTAAGGAAGGGGTTAATGTAAAGGAGGAATGGTTGAGTTAGGCGTAAGGAAGGGGTTAATGTGAAGGAGGAATGGTTGAGTTAGGCGTAAGGAAGGGGTTAATGTGAAGGGGGAATGGTTGAGTTAGGCGTAAGGAAGGGGTTAATGTAAAGGAGGAATGGTTGAGTTAGGCGTAAGGAAGGGGTTAATGTGAAGGAGGAATGGTTGAGTTAGGCGTAAGGAAGGGGTTAATGTGAAGGAGGAATGGTTGAGTTAGGCGTAAGGAAGGGGTTAATGTGAAGGAGGAATGGTTGAGTTAGGCGTAAGGAAGGGGTTAATGTGAAGGGGGAATGGTTGAGTTAGGCGTAAGGAAGGGGTTAATGTGAAGGAGGAATGGTTGAGTTAGGCGTAAGGAAGGGGTTAATGTGAAGGAGGAATGGTTGAGTTAGGCGTAAGGAAGGGGTTAATGTAAAGGAGGAATGGTTGAGTTAGGCACATGGAAGGGGTTAATGTGAAGGAGGAATGGTTGAGTTAGGCGTAAGGAAGGGGTTAATGTAAAGGGGGAATGGTTGAGTTAGGCATAAGGAAGGGGTTAATGTGAAGGAGGAATGGTTGAGTTAGGCGTAAGGAAGGAGTTAATGTGAAGGGGGAATGGTTGAGTTAGGCGTAAGGAAGGGGTTAATGTGAAGGAGGAATGGTTGAGTTAGGCGTAAGGAAGGGGTTAATGTGCAGGGGGAATGGATGAGTTAGGCGTAAGGAAGGGGTTAATGTGAAGGAGGAATGGTTGAGTTAAGCGTAAGGAAGGGGTTAATGTGAAGGAGGAATGGTTGAGTTAGGTGTAAGGAAAGGGTTAATGTGAAGGAGGAATGGTTGAGTTAGGCGTAAGGAAGGAGTTAATGTAAAGGGGGAATGGTTGCGTTAGGCGTAAGGAAAGGGTTAATGTGAAGGGGGAATGGTTGAGTTAGGCGTAAGGAAGGGGTTAATGTAAAGGGGGAATAGTTGAGTTAGGCGTAAGGAAGGGGTTAATGTGAAGGGGGAATGGTTGAGTTAGGCGTAAGGAAGGGGTTAATGTAAAGGGGGAATGGTTGAGTTAAGCGTAAGGAAGGGGTTAATGTAAAGGGGGAATGGTTGAGTTAAGCGTAAGGAAGGGGTTAATGTAAAGGGGGAATGGTTGAGTTAAGCGTAAGGAAAGGGTTAATGTGAAGGGGGAATGGTTGAGTTAGGCGTAAGGAAGGGGTTAATGTAAAGGGGGAATGGTTGAGTTAGGCACATGGAAGGGGTTAATGTGAAGGAGGAATGGTTGAGTTAGGTGTAAGGAAGGGGTTAATGTAAAGGGGGAATGGTTGAGTTAGGCGTAAGGAAGGGGTTAATGTGAAGGAGGAATGGTTGAGTTAGGCGTAAGGAAGGGGTTAATGTAAAGGAGGAATGGTTGAGTTAGGCGTAAGGAAGGGGTTAATGTGAAGGAGGAATGGTTGAGTTAGGCGTAAGGAAGGGGTTAATGTGAAGGGGGAATGGTTGAGTTAGGCGTAAGGAAGGGGTTAATGTAAAGAAGGAATGGTTGAGTTAGGCGTAAGGAAGGGGTTAATGTGAAGGAGGAATGGTTGAGTTAGGCGTAAGGAAGGGGTTAATGTGAAGAAGGAATGGTTGAGTTAGGCGTAAGGAAGGGGTTAATGTGAAGGAGGAATGGTTGAGTTAGGCGTAAGGAAGGGGTTAATGTGAAGGAGGAATGGTTGAGTTAGGCGTAAGGAAGGGGTTAATGTAAAGGAGGAATGGTTGAGTTAGGCACATGGAAGGGGTTAATGTGAAGGAGGAATGGTTGAGTTAGGCGTAAGGAAGGGGTTAATGTAAAGGGGGAATGGTTGAGTTAGGCATAAGGAAGGGGTTAATGTGAAGGAGGAATGGTTGAGTTAGGCGTAAGGAAGGGGTTAATGTAAAGGGGGAATGGTTGAGTTAGGCGTAAGGAAGGGGTTAATGTGAAGGGGGAATGGTTGAGTTAGGCGTAAGGAAGGGGTTAATGTGAAGGAGGAATGGTTGAGTTAGGCGTAAGGAAGGGGTTAATGTGAAGGAGGAATGGTTGAGTTAGGCGTAAGGAAGGGGTTAATGTGAAGGGGGAATGGTTGAGTTAGGCATAAGGAAGGGGTTAATGTGAAGGAGGAATGGTTGAGTTAGGCGTAAGGAAGGGGTTAATGTAAAGGGGGAATGGTTGAGTTAGGCGTAAGGAAGGGGTTAATGTGAAGGGGGAATGGTTGAGTTAGGCGTAAGGAAGGGGTTAATGTGAAGGAGGAATGATTGAGTTAGGCGTAAGGAAGGGGTTAATGTGAAGGGGGAATGGTTGAGTTAGGCGTAAGGAAGGGGGTAATGTGAAGGGGGAATGGATGAGTTAGGCGTAAGGAAGGGGTTAATGTGAAGGGGGAATGGTTGAGTTAGGCGTAAGGAAGGGGTTAATGTGAAGGAGGAATGGTTGAGTTAGGTGTAAGGAAAGGGTTAATGTGAAGGAGGAATGGTTGAGTTAGGCATAAGGAAAGGGTTAATGTGAAGGAGGAATGGTTGAGTTAGGCATAAGGAAGGGGTTAATGTAAAGGGGGAATGGTTGAGTTAGGCGTAAGGAAGGGGTTAATGTGAAGGAGGAATGGTTGAGTTAGGCGTAAGGAAGGGGTTAATGTAAAGGGGGAATGGTTGAGTTAGGCATAAGGAAGGGGTTAATGTGAAGGAGGAATGGTTGAGTTAGGCGTAAGGAAGGGGTTAATGTGAAGGGGGAATGGTTGCGTTAGGCGTAAGGAAAGGGTTAATGTGAAGGGGGAATGGTTGAGTTAGGCGTAAGGAAGGGGTTAATGTAAAGGGGGAATGGTTGAGTTAGGCGTAAGGAAGGGGTTAATGTGAAGGAGGAATGGTTGTTAGGCGTAAGGAAGGGGTTAATGTGAAGGGGGAATGGTTGAGTTAGGTGTAAGGAAGGGGTTAATGTGAAGGGGGAATGGTTGAGTTTGGCGTAAGGAAGGGGTTAATGTGAAGGGGGAATGGTTGAGTTAGGCGTAAGGAAGGGGTTAATGTGAAGGAGGAATGGTTGAGTTAGGTGTAAGGAAGGAGTTAATGTGAAGGAGGAATGGTTGAGTAAGGCGTAAGGAAGGAGTTAATGTGAAGGAGGAATGGTTGAGTTAGGCGTAAGGAAGGGGTTAATGTAAAGGGGGAATGGTTGAGTTAAGCGTAAGGAAGGGGTTAATGTGAAGGGGGAATGGTTGAGTTAGGCGTAAGGAAGGGGTTAATGTAAAGGGGGAATGGTTGAGTTAGGCGTAAGGAAGGGGTTAATGTGAAGGGGGAATGGATGAGTTAGGCATAAGGAAAGGGTTAATGTAAAGGGGGAATGGTTGAGCTAGGCGTAAGGAAAGGGTTAATGTGAAGGAGGAATGGTTGAGTTAGGCGTAAGGAAGGGGTTAATGTAAAGGGGGAATGGTTGAGTTAGGCGTAAGGAAAGGGTTAATGTGAAGGGGGAATGGTTGAGTTAGGCGTAAGGAAGGGGTTAATGTGAAGGAGGAATGGTTGAGTTAGGCGTAAGGAAGGGGTTAATGTGAAGGGGGAATGGTTGAGTTAGGCGTAAGGAAGGGGTTAATGTAAAGGGGGAATGGTTGAGTTAGGCACATGGAAGGGGTTAATGTGAAGGAGGAATGGTTGAGTTAGACGTAAGGAAGGGGTTAATGTGAAGGGGGAATGGTTGAGTTAGGCGTAAGGAAGGGGTTAATGTAAAGGGGGAATGGTTGAGTTAAGCGTAAGGAAGGGGTTAATGTAAAGGGGGAATGGTTGAGTTAGGCGTAAGGAAGGAGTTAATGTGAAGGAGGAATGGTTGAGTTAGGCGTAAGGAAGGAGTTAATGTGAAGGAGGAATGGTTGAGTTAGGCGTAAGGAAGGGGTTAATGTAAAGGGGGAATGGTTGAGTTAAGCGTAAGGAAGGGGTTAATGTAAAGGGGGAATGGTTGAGTTAGGCGTAAGGAAGGAGTTAATGTGAAGGAGGAATGGTTGAGTTAGGCGTAAGGAAGGAGTTAATGTGAAGGAGGAATGGTTGAGTTAGGCGTAAGGAAGGGGTTAATGTAAAGGGGGAATGGTTGAGTTAAGCGTAAGGAAGGGGTTAATGTAAAGGGGGAATGGTTGAGTTAGGCGTAAGGAAGGGGTTAATGTGAAGGGGGAATGGTTGAGTTAGGCGTAAGGAAGGGGTTAATGTAAAGGGGGAATGGTTGAGTTAGGCGTAAGGAAGGGGTTAATGTGAAGGGGGAATGGATGAGTTAGGCGTAAGGAAAGGGTTAATGTAAAGGGGGAATGGTTGAGTTAGGCGTAAGGAAAGGGTTAATGTGAAGGAGGAATGGTTGAGTTAGGCGTAAGGAAGGGGTTAATGTAAAGCGGGAATGGTTGAGTTAGGCGTAAGGAAGGGGTTAATGTAAAGGGGGAATGGTTGAGTTAGGCGTAAGGAAGGGGTTAATGTGAAGGGGGAATGGGTGAGTTAGGCGTAAGGAAAGGGTTAATGTAAAGGGGGAATGGTTGAGTTAGGCGTAAGGAAAGGGTTAATGTGAAGGAGGAATGGTTGAGTTAGGCGTAAGGAAGGGGTTATTGTAAAGGGGGAATGGTTGAGTTAGGCGTAAGGAAAGGGTTAATGTGAAGGGGGAATGGTTGAGTTAGGCGTAAGGAAGGGGTTAATGTGAAGGAGGAATGGTTGAGTTAGGCGTAAGGAAGGGGTTAATGTGAAGGGGGAATGGTTGAGTTAGGCGTAAGGAAGGGGTTAATGTGAAGGAGGAATGGTTGAGTTAGGCGTAAGGAAGGGGTTAATGTGAAGGAGGAATGGTTGAGTTAGGCGTAAGGAAGGGGTTAATGTGAAGGAGGAATGGTTGAGTTAGGCATAAGGAAGGGGGTAATGTGAAGGGGGAATGGATGAGTTAGGCGTAAGGAAGGGGTTAATGTGAAGGGGGAATGGTTGAGTTAGGCGTAAGGAAGGGGTTAATGTGAAGGAGGAATGGTTGAGTTAGGTGTAAGGAAAGGGTTAATGTGAAGGAGGAATGGTTGAGTTAGGCATAAGGAAAGGGTTAATGTGAAGGAGGAATGGTTGAGTTAGGCATAAGGAAGGGGTTAATGTAAAGGGGGAATGGTTGCGTTAGGCGTAAGGAAAGGGTTAATGTGAAGGGGGAATGGTTGAGTTAGGCGTAAGGAAGGGGTTAATGTAAAGGGGGAATGGTTGAGTTAGGCGTAAGGAAGGGGTTAATGTGAAGGAGGAATGGTTGTTAGGCGTAAGGAAGGGGTTAATGTGAAGGGGGAATGGTTGAGTTAGGTGTAAGGAAGGGGTTAATGTGAAGGGGGAATGGTTGAGTTTGGCGTAAGGAAGGGGTTAATGTGAAGGGGGAATGGTTGAGTTAGGCGTAAGGAAGGGGTTAATGTGAAGGAGGAATGGTTGAGTTAGGTGTAAGGAAGGGGTTAATGTGAAGGGGGAATGGTTGAGTTAGGCGTAAGGAAGGGGTTAATGTGAAGGAGGAATGGTTGAGTTAGGCGTAAGGAAGGGGTTAATGTGAAGGGGGAATGGTTGAGTTAGGCGTAAGGAAAGGGTTAATGTGAAGGAGGAATGGTTGAGTTAAGCGTAAGGAAGGGGTTAATGTAAAGGGGGAATGGTTGCGTTAGGCGTAAGGAAAGGGTTAATGTGAAGGGGGAATGGTTGAGTTAGGCGTAAGGAAGGGGTTAATGTAAAGGGGGAATGGTTGAGTTAGGCGTAAGGAAGGGGTTAATGTAAAGGGGGAATGGTTGAGTTAGGCGTAAGTAAGGGGTTAATGTAAAGGGGGAATGGTTGAGTTAAGCGTAAGGAAAGGGTTAATGTGAAGGGGGAATGGTTGAGTTAGGCGTAAGGAAGGGGTTAATGTAAAGGGGGAATGGTTGAGTTAGGCACATGGAAGGGGTTAATGTGAAGGAGGAATGGTTGAGTTAGGCGTAAGGAAGGGGTTAATGTGAAGGGGGAATGGTTGAGTTAGGCGTAAGGAAGGGGTTAATGTAGAGGGGGAATGGTTGAGTTAAGCGTAAGGAAGGGGTTAATGTAAAGGGGGAATGGTTGAGTTAGGCGTAAGGAAGGAGTTAATGTGAAGGAGGAATGGTTGAGTAAGGCGTAAGGAAGGAGTTAATGTGAAGGAGGAATGGTTGAGTTAGGCGTAAGGAAGGGGTTAATGTAAAGGGGGAATGGTTGAGTTAAGCGTAAGGAAGGGGTTAATGTGAAGGGGGAATGGTTGAGTTAGGCGTAAGGAAGGGGTTAATGTAAAGGGGGAATGGTTGAGTTAGGCGTAAGGAAGGGGTTAATGTGAAGGGGGAATGGATGAGTTAGGCATAAGGAAAGGGTTAATGTAAAGGGGGAATGGTTGAGCTAGGCGTAAGGAAAGGGTTAATGTGAAGGAGGAATGGTTGAGTTAGGCGTAAGGAAGGGGTTAATGTAAAGGGGGAATGGTTGAGTTAGGCGTAAGGAAAGGGTTAATGTGAAGGGGGAATGGTTGAGTTAGGCGTAAGGAAGGGGTTAATGTGAAGGAGGAATGGTTGAGTTAGGCGTAAGGAAGGGGTTAATGTGAAGGGGGAATGGTTGAGTTAGGCGTAAGGAAGGGGTTAATGTAAAGGGGGAATGGTTGAGTTAGGCACATGGAAGGGGTTAATGTGAAGGAGGAATGGTTGAGTTAGGCGTAAGGAAGGGGTTAATGTGAAGGGGGAATGGTTGAGTTAGGCGTAAGGAAGGGGTTAATGTAAAGGGGGAATGGTTGAGTTAAGCGTAAGGAAGGGGTTAATGTAAAGGGGGAATGGTTGAGTTAGGCGTAAGGAAGGAGTTAATGTGAAGGAGGAATGGTTGAGTTAGGCGTAAGGAAGGAGTTAATGTGAAGGAGGAATGGTTGAGTTAGGCGTAAGGAAGGGGTTAATGTAAAGGGGGAATGGTTGAGTTAGGCGTAAGGAAGGGGTTAATGTGAAGGGGGAATGGTTGAGTTAGGCGTAAGGAAGGGGTTAATGTAAAGGGGGAATGGTTGAGTTAGGCGTAAGGAAGGGGTTAATGTGAAGGGGGAATGGATGAGTTAGGCGTAAGGAAAGGGTTAATGTAAAGGGGGAATGGTTGAGTTAGGCGTAAGGAAAGGGTTAATGTGAAGGAGGAATGGTTGAGTTAGGCGTAAGGAAGGGGTTAATGTAAAGCGGGAATGGTTGAGTTAGGCGTAAGGAAGGGGTTAATGTAAAGGGGGAATGGTTGAGTTAGGCGTAAGGAAGGGGTTAATGTGAAGGGGGAATGGGTGAGTTAGGCGTAAGGAAAGGGTTAATGTAAAGGGGGAATGGTTGAGTTAGGCGTAAGGAAAGGGTTAATGTGAAGGAGGAATGGTTGAGTTAGGCGTAAGGAAGGGGTTAATGTAAAGGGGGAATGGTTGAGTTAGGCGTAAGGAAAGGGTTAATGTGAAGGGGGAATGGTTGAGTTAGGCGTAAGGAAGGGGTTAATGTGAAGGAGGAATGGTTGAGTTAGGCGTAAGGAAGGGGTTAATGTGAAGGGGGAATGGTTGAGTTAGGCGTAAGGAAGGGGTTAATGTGAAGGAGGAATGGTTGAGTTAGGCGTAAGGAAGGGGTTAATGTAAAGGAGGAATGGTTGAGTTAAGCGTAAGGAAGGGGTTAATGTGAAGGGGGAATGGTTGAGTTAGGCGTAAGGAAAGGGTTAATGTGAAGGGGGAATGGTTGAGTTAGGCGTAAGGAAGGGGTTAATGTGAAGGAGGAATGGTTGAGTTAAGCGTAAGGAAGGGGTTAATGTGAGGGGGGAATGGTTGAGTTAAGCGTAAGGAAGGGGTTAATGTAAAGGGGGAATGGTTGAGTTAGGCGTAAGGAAGGGGTTAATGTAAAGGGGGAATGGTTGAGTTAGGCGTAAGGAAGGGGTTAATGTGAAGGGGGAATGGATGAGTTAGGCGTAAGGAAAGGGTTAATGTAAAGGGGGAATGGTTGAGTTAGGCGTAAGGAAAGGGTTAATGTGAAGGAGGAATGGTTGAGTTAGGCGTAAGGAAGGGGTTAATGTAAAGCGGGAATGGTTGAGTTAGGCGTAAGGAAGGGGTTAATGTAAAGGGGGAATGGTTGAGTTAGGCGTAAGGAAGGGGTTAATGTGAAGGGGGAATGGGTGAGTTAGGCGTAAGGAAAGGGTTAATGTAAAGGGGGAATGGTTGAGTTAGGCGTAAGGAAAGGGTTAATGTGAAGGAGGAATGGTTGAGTTAGGCGTAAGGAAGGGGTTAATGTAAAGGGGGAATGATTGAGTTAGGCGTAAGGAAAGGGTTAATGTGAAGGGGGAATGGTTGAGTTAGGCGTAAGGAAGGGGTTAATGTGAAGGAGGAATGGTTGAGTTAGGCGTAAGGAAGGGGTTAATGTGAAGGGGGAATGGTTGAGTTAGGCGTAAGGAAGGGGTTAATGTGAAGGAGGAATGGTTGAGTTAGGCGTAAGGAAGGGGTTAATGTAAAGGAGGAATGGTTGAGTTAAGCGTAAGGAAGGGGTTAATGTGAAGGGGGAATGGTTGAGTTAGGCGTAAGGAAAGGGTTATTGTGAAGGGGGAATGGTTGAGTTAGGCGTAAGGAAGGGGTTAATGTGAAGGAGGAATGGTTGAGTTAAGCGTAAGGAAGGGGTTAATGTGAGGGGGGAATGGTTGAGTTAAGCGTAAGGAAGGGGTTAATGTGAAGGACGAATGGTTGAGTTAAGCGTAAGGAAAGGGTTAATGTGAAAGGGGAATGGTTGAGTTAGGCATAAGGAAGGGGTTAATGTGAAGGGGAAGGATAGATTTAGGAGTCAGGAAGGGGTTAACACTAAGGGGAGAGGTAGGAATTAGCATAAGGGAGAGGATAGAGTTAGGTATCATGTGTTAATAGTAACAGCTGGAAGCTTGCCATACACTACAAAATCATCACTCAATTTGGTTTTTAAACCGTTTTTGTGCACAAGCAATATAACAGTCAATGCTATTAGGACCGGCTAAAGACTGACATCACGGATTCATCTTCTGATTGATTATATCCCTTAATGTCGAATGTTTTATTAATATCCAACGTAAATGTTTGAATCCAACTCCATTTATAAAAGATTGGACATTTTGTCTAAACAAATGTCTGATTGGGGGAAAACGCTTGTACCGTGTATGTATGCCTGCTGATCTCTCTGGCTGCAGTGGTGTCTGAATCACACACCTGAAACAAGCATGCAGCTAATCTAATCACACTTCAGTCAGAGCATCTGATCTGCTGCATGCTTGTTCAGGGGCTATGGCTATAAGTATTAGAGACACAGGATCAGCAAGACAGCCAGGCAACTGGTATTGTTTAACAGGAAATAAATATGGCAGCCTCTATATACCGCTCACTTTCAGCTCCCTTTAAGTCTCCGGTGCTGCTGTGTTACTATTAGTAGTACTTCCAGTGTTGCCACTACTACCGTTACCACTACAAATGTTGCTGCTAATACTACTATTACTACTACCACCTCTGCTGTGTTGCTGCTTCTACTGTTACTGCTACTACTGCTAGCACTGCACTACTATTGTGGCTGATGCTAGTAGTGTGTTACTGCTGTTACTACTACTAGTACTGCTGCTGCTGTGCATGCTGTCTTTTGTTCTACTACTAGTACTGCTGTTACTACTGCTAGTACTACTCCTGCTGCTGCTATGTATGCTGATTCTACTTCTTGTACTGCTGTGTTATTACTACTGGTACTGCTGTTACTACTGCTAGTACTACTCCTGCTGCTATGCATGCTGTTTCTGACTCTACTACTAGTACTGCTGTTGCTACTGCTAGTACTACTCCTGCTGCTATCTATGCAGATTCTACTACTATTACTGCTATCACTACTGGTACTGCTGTTACTACTGCTAGTACTACTCCTGCTGCTATGCATGCTATATCTGATTCTACTACTAGTACTGCTGTTACTACTACTAGTACTGCTGTTACTACTGCTAGTTGTACTCCTGCTGCTATATATGCTATCTCTTGTTCTACTACTAGTACTGATGTTACTACTAGTACTACTCCTGCTGCTATGTATGGTGTTTCTGATTGTACTACTAGTACTGCTGTTACTACTACTAGTACCACTCCTGCTGCTACACATTTTGTTTCTGATTCTATTACTAGTACTACCGTTACTACAACTACTAGTACTACTCCTGCTGCTATGTATACTGTTTCTGATTCTACTACTAATACTGCTGTTACTACTGCTTCTACTACTAGCACTGCTGTTACTACTACTACTACTACTACTACTACTACTACTACTACATATGTTTGTTTTGATTCTACTACTAGCACTGCTGTTACTACTAATACTACTACTGCTGTGTACACACTGTTTCTGCTACTACTACTAGTACTGTTGTTACTACTACTAGTACTGCTGTTACTACTACTACTACTACTACTTTTGTTCTTTCTGATTCGACTACTAGCACTGCTGTTACTACTACTAGTAGTACTACTGCTACATATGCTTTTTATGCTTCTAATACTAGTAGTACTACTTCTACTACTATGTATATGCTGTTTCTTATTCTACTACTAGTACTGCTGTTACTACTACTCTACTAGTACTAGTAGCAAGAAGGATCAGCTCAGGTGGGATAGATGAAAAACTGGTAAACTTTTATTAACAACTCCAAAAAGTTAGACAACACATCCACAGGTTCAACACGTATCGGGCTCAGAATCTGCCCTCATTCATACTCTACTAGTACTACTGCTGCAACTGCTATGTATGCAGTCTCTTGATCTACTACTAGCACTGCTGTTCCTAGTACTATTACTACGGCTGATGCTATCTATGCTGTCTCTTGTTCTACTACTAGCACTGTTGTTACTGTTACTGCTACTAGTACTACTGCTGTTTCTGATTCCACTACTAGTCTAGTACTGCTGTTACTGCTACTAGTACTGCTCCTGCTGCTATGTATGCTCTTTCTGTTATTACTACTTCTAGTATTGATGATAGAACGTCTGTTGCTGCATCATCATCATTATTTTACAACCACTGGTTATAATTCTTGTGGGGTCATAAGTTATTGAAATATTATTTAATATAATTGCCCCTCTCTGGAATCAGTTCGGGTCACCCGGTGAGACAAGTTGATGGCGGCGTTTATACTATTACGTATATACTGTGTGTACTGATTTATTTCTTCCTGTAACAATCTCCTAAGCAAAACATTCAACTCGGCAACATCTTGTTTTGTTTTACTAAGAAAGCGTAAAATGAAAGAAATAAAAATAAAATGTGGTCTAAACAAAAACAAACCGCTTAAAAAAGCCACAATATGGGTCTATTGTAAACCGTGCCATTAAGTAAACCTTTATGTAGTTATACCTAGGCTATACCTAGTATGACTGAATACAGAGTAACTTGTAGCCATGTACACACACTGACTGCCAGAATCCCTGACCTATACAATTTACTTAAAGAGGAACTCCAGTGAAAATAATGTAATAAAAAAGTGCTTCATTTTTACAACAATTATATATAAATGATTTAGTCCGTGTTTTCCCATTGTACAATCTTTAAAATCCCTGATTTACATTCTGACATTTATTACATGGTGACATTTTTACTGCTGGCAGGTGATGTAGCTGCTGCATGCTTTTTTTGGCAGTTGGAAACCGCTGTAAACAGCTATTTCCCACAATGCAACAGGGTTCACAGACAGGAAACTGCCAGAAGTACCTCGGTACTCAGAGCTTCTTATGGGGGGGTTTCACGACAATATCAGTCATACAGCGCCCCCTGATGGTCTGTTTGTGAAAAGGAATAGATTTCTCATGTAAAAGGGGGTATCTGCTACTGATTGGGATAAAGTTCAATTCTTGGTCACGGTTTCTCTTTAAAGAAGGCTTCTGCCCCTAAACTTTCATTACATGGCACAACATCCATCTTACTGCAGCAAAAGACTGACTTTGTCTGTGTATTTAAAAAAAAAAAAGGATTGGTTTACTGCAGGACCAATTTCTAACTTTAGAAACTTGGTCCTTGTTTGAAGTGAACGAATAAACTTATTGAAAATAAACACATGGTGTACCTGCAAATTAATATTGCATACTTACCTCGCCATCAGTTCCTCTCAGAAGCTCACCATTTTCTTCTTACGATTCCTTCCAGTTCTGACAAGATGTTGTCAGAACTGAAATAAATCAGTTGCTGCCAGTTATATATGAGTTGTTGTCAGTTACAACTGAAAGGACAACTGATGTGCGAGGCAATGTCCATGTTTCCATATGGCTCATGTGGGCGATGTTACAGTATAACAGTGTACTGACCAGAAAGCTGTTATGGGGTAATGGCCATTTTCAAGATGTAGGACAGAGAATTCTATTGGTCACAGTGGACAAACAGGACACGGGAGAGGGGAAAGAGATTGATGAGCAGACTACACGGGAGGTAAGTATGCCGTGTGTATGTTTATTTTGATTTTCAGTTCAGGGTTGCTTTAACCTCCCTGGCGGTATATTAAAAACCACCAGGGGGCAGCGCTGCCGGTTTTTTTTTTTTTAATATCATGTAGCGAGCCTAGGGCTCGCTACATGATAGCCGCTGCTCAGTGGCATCCCCCCAGCCCCGCCAATCGCCTCCGTCGATAGGCGATCAGGAAATCCCGTTCAAAGAACGGGATTTCCTGGAGGGCTTCCCCCGTCGCCATGGCGACGGGGCGGGATGACGTCACCGACGTCGTGACGTCTAAGGGAGTCCCGATCCACCCCTTAGCGCTGCCTGCCGCTGATAGGTCAGGCAGCGCAGGGGTCTAGGGGGGGGCTCTACGGCGGCGCGGATAGCGGCGATCGAGCGCGGGGCGGCGGCGATCGGTATGCATGCGCAGCTAGCAAAGTGCTAGCTGCGTCCAGCAAAAAAAAAATTACGGAAATCGGCACAGCAGGGCCTGAGAAAACCTCCTACCGCCAAGGAGGTTAAGGACAACTGACGTGAAAGAATATGGAGGCTGCCATATTTATCTCCTGTTAAACAATACCAGTTGCTTGGCATTACTGCTGATGTACTTGGCTGCAGTAGTGTCTGAACCACACACCTGAAACAAGCATGCAGCTAATCCAGTCACACTTCAATCACCCGATCTGCTGCATGCTTGTTCAGGGGTTATGGATAAAAGTATTAGAGGCAGAGGATCAGCAGAACTGCCAGGCAATGTGCATTGTTTAAAAGTAAATAAATATGGCAGCCTCCACATCTCTCTCTCGCTTCAGTTGCCCTTTAAAGCGCACACTTGCTTTTTTCAGTTCCACTAAAAGTCATGTACATTTAAAAAGCTTTAACAAAAACAATGAGGTGTCATGTGAGATGTGTAACCAGTCCAGCAGCAGTGACCAAGCATTGCTTAACCATTTTCACCTTTGTGCATTTGCACAGTCCCGCGCGTGATCGTGCGTGAGTGGGAGCGCTCCCGTGCCGCCCCCCGGTAGCCCGGAGATTAATGAATGGGATCATTGTTCTCATTCATTGATCTAAGTCACCGGTAGAAAAACCAACAGCTTCCTTTCAGAGGGTGCGGTCTTTCTGGGAAAAAAAAATCACGTCCTCCTTGTAGTTCCTGTGAGTGAGCTGTTAACTAAAAAGAAATTAAAAAAAATAAAATAAAAATAAAACATAAATAGTTACCTAAGTTTCTGAACTTTATTTTTAATATGCATGTGAAGAGGGTATACGACTAATATTTTTTTAAATTATCAGCTTGTAAATAGTGATGGACGCAAAACTAAAAAAATGCACCTTTATTTCCAAATAAAATATTGGCACCATACATTGTGATAGGGACATAATTTAAATGGTGTAATAACCGTGACAAATGGGCAAACAAAATACGTGGGTTTTTATTATGGTAGCATGTATTATTTTAAAGCTATAATGGCTGAAAACTGAGAAATAATGAGTTTTTTCCATTTTTTTCCTTAATATTCCTGTTAAAATGTATTTAGAAAAAAAATAATTCTTAGCAAAATGTACCACCCAAAGAAAGCCTAATTAGTGGCGGAAAAAACAAGATGTAGGACAATTCATTGTGATAAGTAGTGATAAAGTTATTGGCGAATGAATGGGAGGTGAAAATTTCTCGGATGCATAAGGTGAAAAACAACTGAAGGCTGAAGTGGTTAACAAACTCGGCATTTCACTCATTCGGATTCCGTGGAAGTGAAGTTTCTGCATTTCCAATCGCAAACGGAATTCCACAGAAATCATTTGCAGCTACGTGTGTTTATTTTAAATAATTTTACTCACTTCAGGTTCCTTTTTAATAGTTGTTTAAAATGCATCACCTAGGAGAAAAACGTGGGAGAAAAAGTGACCTGAACTCTATATAGATGTGGTGAGTCCACGCTTGCCCAAGAAGGCCACTTGTGTATGTTTGTTTTGTCTCAACGATCATTCTGAGGACATTTTAGAGAATCAGTACAAATAAAAGTAATGTTTTAAATCACTTGTGGCTCAATGGACTCAATGGAAACCACCTAGAAAGTCTTTTTTAGCACCTGTATTCTTTTGTATTTAATTACAGAGGCAGAACGATGTTGGTTGCCAAGACATTTTTGTGAAATCATTCCATAAAGATACATTTTACATACCCATAAATCAGTCATTAGTAACTATAGATCTGTTTTATATTTAGGCTGGGATTGAACCAGTGGCGTAGTAATAGGCAGTTCAGAGGTCGCGAACGCATCGGGGCCCTTGAGCCAGAGGGGCCCTGATGGGTCCACCCTCTATCACAGTATTACAGCTCTCTATTGGTTCTGTGTTTGTAATAATCACTTCTATAGTGTAACGATTGGTGTCAGCAACACAGATTTTTCTGATCATTGGTGATCTGCAGTATCACCAACAATACAGACGCTATACCTGATTATGTGGTGATCTGCAGAATCACCAATAATACAAGTATAGCAAGACACAGAACAGCCAATGTAGAGTAGTGTTTTGGTGAAACAGAAATGAGAAGAGGAGATCTCCCGAGAAGCGGGAGACTCAGACAATACTGCAGCCAAGAATCCCCTGATGAGCAGGGAATTCAGACTGCACTGCAGCCAGTGGCACCTGAGGAGCAGGAACCACTGACTGTACTGCAAGGAGTGTCACCTGAGGAGCAGGTGATTACAGATGAAACTTCAGCCAGAGATCCCCTGAGAAGCAGGGGACTCAGACTGTACTGCAGCCAGTGGACACCTGAGGAGCAGGGACCACTGACTGAACAACAAAGACAATCACCCGAGGAGCAGGTGATTACAACTCTACTGCAGCTAGCAGACACTTGAGGAGCAAGTGTTGCAGACTGTACTGCAGGACTGATCACCTAGAAGGCAGGTGCCAGTTCTAGCAATTCCTCACTAGTGGTAGACCCACTAGTGGGAATAGGAAGGTCAGACAAGCAGGGTAAGGAACACACGGACAGATAAGGTACAAAGACATAAGGCTGATTCAGAGTAAGGTACAAGCAGTGTCGGCAACCATAGTCAGATAGGCAGAAGTACCGAATCGGCAAACAGGAGATTAGTCAAGAAAGCAGAGGGTCATAACAGATAATAGTAGCAATATAGCAATATCCTAGTCTAGGTGTGAAGTCCTTGGTTTCAACACCTGGGATCTAGACTAACGAATAGTACACGAATATCACAATGCAATTAGTACTTTAAGCTATCAACAGAAACTGGCTAAGTGTGAATTTCCAGCTCCGGCTGGTTCTATCACACTGTAAGATCTGACTAAGGTCTGTGCGCTAGCACGTTAGCGTTCGCAACAGCAGACAACCAGCAACTGACAGGCTGGTCCTATATATACTCAAAAGCGCTCACAGCGCCGCCCCAGTCACTCAGCCAATCCGGAGCAGAGCTGGAGTCAGCTGACTCCCCTTCTACTTCCATAAAGGTCCTGTCGTCTGGCACGCACGCGCGCGCGTAGCTCTCAATCTATGTGCACTAGAAGGACCAGGTAAAGCAGCAGCAGCGTGGCAGAGGCCGACGGCTGATACGCGGAGATAGCCGCCATGTCGCTTGGCCATGTGGCGGCATCTCCGCTATTCTTTACATATAGATGCTTTGAATAGTAGTAATCTTTAATACACTGTTCCTCATCCCTGTCTTGCACCTCTACACTGCGGGTGTCCTTGGTAGGTTTTGGTGCGCCATATAAATTATTATGTATAGAGTGCTTGGGGAGGGCCCCATGTAAAACTTGCATCAGGGCCCATAGCTCCTTAGCTACGCCACTGGATTGAACTGGATTGAAAATGCAACACGCACTTCCTCAAATTGTTGCAAATATATTAATTTTCACAGAAAACACACCTTAGTTCTCACAAAACTATGTGTTCTCCTGTGCCATCAATGTCGAGGCGTGTCATGAAAATTCTCACTTTTATGAACAGGTGTCATCATGGAAAGTCCCCAACTCTAAGTGTACATGAAAAAATTTCCCAAATTTTTGGTGAATAGAAAAAAAGCTAATTAAGAGTGGCTTTCCAGCATCAGCTGACCTGCGTTGGGTTAGTGACATGCTAGCTTCCGTACACAGATGCTGGAAGCCTCTAGGAGCCCACAAGGGGGTACAGGGAGGCTGCCAGACATCGCTAGAGGCTTGGTTTGCATTTCAAAGCTTGCCAGCACCCACAGAAAGCCCCCCAACTGAGGTTTCCGTTATCCCTCAGGCATGCCGGTTAGTTGAGAATTCCGCTTGCCTGAATTCTGGATAATGGGGACTCTGCTGTACTGCCTTTGTCCCCATCATTCCCCATCTCCAGCTGCCCCAACTCCTCTCCCCAGCCCTACCCTTTCCTCTTGCCCTTAGCAAGATATACAAAAGTGTAAAGCTTCCTACGAACTCTAGATGAGACTTGGACAATGCCACCAATAATGACCACTTCTGCCGAAAATCTAGAATGTGTATGATAGCACCGGATACTCACCAGCAATCAGCCTGGTGGATCAACTTGGCCAAGTGTGAGCCAACAGAACTGTTATCCCCACTTACTCCGCCCACCGTGTGATTCCCCCTACACCGCCTGGAGGCTAGCGACACAGCCCAGCAATGTTGCCAGAGGTATTGAGATGCTTACCACGTGTGTACGAGGCTTAAAGAGAACCCGAGGTGGGTTTGAAGAATATTATCTGCATACAGAGGCTGGATCTGCCTATACAGCCCAGCCTCTGTTGCTATCCCAAACCCCCCTAAGGTCCCCCTGCACTCTGCAATCCCTCATAAATCACAGCCACGCTGCTGACAAACAGCTTGTCAGAGCTGGCTGTGTTTATCTCTATAGTGTCAGTCTGCTGCTCTCCCCGCCTCCTGCAGAACTCCGGTCCCCGCCTGCATCCCTTCCCTCCCTGCTGATTGGATGGAAGGGACGGGGGCAGGGACCGGAGCTATGCAGGAGGCGGGGGAGCAGCTGAGACTGACACTACAGATGTAAACAGAGCCTCACAGCACGGCTGTGATTTATGAGGGATTGCAGAGTGCAGGGGGACCTTAGTGGGGTCTGGGATAGCAACAGAGGCTGGGCTGTATAGGCAGATCCAGCCTCTTTATGCAGATAACATTCTTTAAACACACCTCAGGTTCTCTTTAAGTCTAGTTTTGTGCTGAAGGACGCACCGAATTGACAGAGATAACCATTGAGATGCTACAGAACTGTCCAGTGCTCCATGGAGGTCCACGTAGTGGTTCTCCTCATGGGAAATAGTCCAGCATCATGGTGATTGATTCCACCCGTTTCATAATTCATTAACAGTTTTCCCAAATCTGCACAGATTGGCACCCGCTTAGAAATTTGGGCACCAAGATAGATTGCAATGTTAGGTGCGGCTATAGCGGTGCCCATTGGACAATTTGGCGCCGGGATAGCTGAAGCGTTGGAGATAGCGGCGGAGGGATAGATAGCTGTGACGGGGGTAAGTGATCCGGGGGCATGAGGTGTGGCTATTATGTAGCGGAACCCCACATTGTTACTAAAGTGTTAGCCAGGGGAGGGGGGTTAATGTAAAGCGTAAATAGGGGTAGGTTAGAGTTAGGAGTAGATAGAGTGTGGGTTACAGTGAGATGAAGGTTAAATTAGCGATATTGTAATATCTGTATTAGCCAACGCCCCCAAAATGTCAGAAATGCTACCAATATTCTACTACTACAGCACCCAAATTTCCCCAACACCCTTATTGTATGTATGCAGTTTTGGGATATACTCAGGGCCGGATTTAGGCCAAGGCCACCAAGGCCATGGCCTAGGGCACCACAGGAGCAAGGGCACCAAAGCAGCAGGCTAAACTGGTGCAGCATTTGCAAGCTTGCAAATGCTGCAATGCAAGGAGATCAGGCGAGTGCCGGACTGCGGTACTCTGCTGCTAGCCGCCTGTGCAGCAGCCCACCTTGCTCTCTGTGCACGTTTGTATTGTGACTGGCGGTTATCCACTGAAACTAGCCCTGCCCCCCCCCTCTAACTGCCCTGCCCTCTAACTGCCACCCGTCTCTTGTGCTCCCGTTTATTCCCCTGGTCCTGTGCTCTCGTCTTGTGCTCTCATCCTGTGTAGTTCCCTGGTCCTGTGCTGTGCTTAGGGGGAGCACAGCAGAGGATGGGGGGAGCACATGACCAGTACTCTGCTGCTCGCCCCAATGGAAGCAGGGCAACCGTGGACTGGGTTTTTGACAGCTGCAGTTTACATGTTTTGTAGTTTAACTGCCTTAGTGTGGCAGCCCGCTGTCCACCCCTTTCTTCCTGGCGCTCTAGGCCATGGCCTTTAGGGCCGTGCCTTCTAATCCGACCATGACAATGCTGGAGTTTTCAAGGCAGGATCACCAGGGAATAAATCCTGTTCTTTCTTTTGTTACAGCGATAGTTTGATTTTCAAATGTAGGAAAAAAAATCTGGATTGTCAGACTTTATAAAAAGCCTTTTTTTGGAATTACTGTGCGGTGATCTCACCTAGACTTCAATCAAGTCACCTCATCTGTTTTCCTCCATTGTTTGCTGTTTATCACAGCTCTATTCATTTACATAATCATCTGCTAACAACAATTTCTTGACTCACGTAATGAGAAGTCAACAGACATTGTGTGCTGGAGCGATAATACTCAGAGCTGAATCTGGATAAGCCTAATTTCTATTGATAATAGGCTATTTAGATTACCTGGAAAGCAATATTGTACAGTTTCTGTGATGGGGCTGAACATTAAAGGGATCCTGCATAAAATCCAATTATATGAATCCACTACTAAAGGTGGCCATACACTGGTCGATTTGCCATCAGATTCGACCAACAGATAGATCCCTCTCTGATCGAATCTGATCAGAGAGGGATCGTATGGCTGCCTTCACTGCAAACAGATTGTGAATCGATTTCAGCATGAAACCGATCACAATCTGTGAAGCTGCCGCTGCTGCTGCCCCCCCCCCCCCCCCCGCCTACATTACCCGCTCTGGCTTTACTTCTTTCTGTCCGGGGAAGTTTAAACAGTAGAGGGCGCTCTACTGTTTAAACTTCCTGCCGGGACAGGAAGTAGCCAGCCGGTCTGGAACCTGGAACCCAGCGGAGAAGAAGACAGCGGTGACTCGCGCCGGCCGGATCAGGTAATGTATTGCCGCTGTATTGCGTTGGTCGTCAAGGCATTCGAACGCCGCTATCGACGCACTCCCCACCCGCCGGCGATCGAGCAAAGTCTTCCGCACGGACGGCTCGACAGTAATCGACGGGAACGATTGATTTCGGACGGAAATCAATCATTTGCGTTTGCGCAACGATTTCACAACAGATTCGATCACAGTGATCGAATCTGCTGTGTATCGGCGGGAAAATCGTTAGGTGTATGGGCCCCTTTAAGGTGTTTATACGGATCGACCAAGAGACAGATCTCTCTCTGACTGAATCTGAGCAGAGAGAGCTCTACTTCCTGCCCATACACCAGCAGACCGATTCCCGAGAGTTTTCATGCTGAAGTCGCATCCGCTGCCTCGTGGTGGGCCGAAATTTCTCAAATGCGAAATTTCGTATGGAAATTTGCATTTACCCATCGTAATCGTAATACAAAATTTCAGGGAACATCGTAATTTATTTCATATGTAATAGTAGTATTTCATAATTTCGCATAATTTTTTTGCGTAATTTTCCCACAATATGGCAAAATTTTGTGCCGAATTTAGCGGTTAATAGCAAAGCCCCCCTATATGTTATTGCTACCAAATATGGTACATATGTTAAGGAGAATATTGGGTACAAGTCAAAAAAAGAATTTTGCAAAAAGACCTTGTAGTTTTTGAGAAAATCGAATTTAAAAATGCAAAGAAAAATGTTTTTCAACCGCTTGAGGTGTTAAACCAACCTAGTGACCAGGCCATTTTTACTTAATCGGGCCACTGCAGCTTTAAGGCCAAGCTGCAGGGCCGCAGAACACAGCACACAAGTGATTCCCCCTCCTCTTCTCCCCACCAACAGAGCTCTCTGTTGGTGGGGTCTGATCGCCCCCACATTGTTTATTTATTTTTTATCAATATTTATTTCATTTAGTTTTAAATACATTTTACTATTTTTTTTTCCCATTCCTATCCCTCCCTCCCTTCCCCCAGCCAGCCAATCACGCGATCGGCTCTCATAGGCTTCAGGCTATGAGAGCCGATCGCTCTCCTGTGGTCCAGGGGGACAGTACAGCGCTGCTGCAGATCGCAGTGCTGTACAAAGTAATTAGACGGCGAAAACCGCTGTCTAACAGTCTCCCCAGTGGCAATCGCCGCTCGTAGACTGAAGGCGGGGCGGAGCTCCGCCCCCCAAGCAGGAGATGCGTGCGAAGCCTGCGTGCGATCTCCTGCTTGCCCCATAGAAGACCGATCACGCCAATCGGCATGGAGCTGTCCTGTGGTTTTAGAAAATGATAAATCTTACTTAAACAACACCAAATTAGTGTTTTAGCTAATTAATCCTGATAACCCCCCTATGAGAAGATGGGCTGCTCCAAAACCTGTCGGTAATGTCAGATTTCTACTAACTGTGCTGTAACTGACAGCAACATAGGAGAGAAGTCATCTATGGCTCATTTTACTCTGGGAGAAATGTACCTCTTATTTGTATGTCTTTATATGCATTTTAAATGTAATATTTTTTTGTGATAGTGGTGGTCCTTTAACTCCTGAAAGAGAAGCATTTACTAAAAGCATTGTTACGGTTTCTTGCCCTACAAAAGTCATTCTCCTCCTAATGCAGCCAAAGAGGGAGTTGGAAATTAAGCTTAGCTTGGTAAAATCTGCAGCCCTGCCTTTCTTCTTCTAACTCCTCCCTCAGCCCCTCCCTTCTGATGAGACATGCTGTCTGCTCTCTTGTGTGCACTGCACTGCTTTCCTCACAGGACAGCAGGGAACACACAAAGCAGCTGTCTTGTTTCTGCAGACGGAAGAACAGACAGCATGACACATCAATAGGGAGGAGTTAAGGGAGGAGTTAGCAGAGGCTGGCCTGGCTTGCAGATCCCACTGCACTGTGGTCCAATTTCAACAGTTTTCAGTTGGCTGCAGAAGGAAGAGGAAAACCTCTCCGGATAAGGGAGTGGATTTACTGTATATACTGTATTTCGATTTACTACAGAGAGTCCCCTTAATGCCCAACTTCCGTCAGATATATAAGATATAAGTACATTGTCTGGTTGCTTAGTAACAAGAATTCCACATTGTAATGATCATGGAGCAGTTTCACTTTGTTAAAGTTTTGTTAAAAGCCGAAAGATCTTCAAAATTGAAAGTGAAAATCACAGTAAATGAAGAAAACGACTGATGCAAAGGCTGGCGCCCTCTGTGCTGGTTTCTGGGTCAGGATCGCTTCCACACTTGGTGAAAAAATGCAGTTCTTAAAGTACCCTTACATCTAGTGGCTAATTATTCATCCAATTCGATAATTATTATGGAATCGGGGGGAAATCGGTGCAGGTGCTGCCAAGTGCATGCCCGACCAACAATGCGACCAATTGCGGGCCAATCGCGTTGATCAGACATGCTGCAAGATGTCGGGCCATTGTGCTCGATGGGGTGCGCGGCGGTAGTGGGGAGCGATATCGGGAAGAGTGACGAACGCCAGGAACCCCACGACGCTGGCCGGCGAGGCGGTGGATGTGGTGTCACAAGGCCGATTTCTGATCGATTTCAGTATGACATTGATCAGGAATCGGCCTGTGGTGTATGGGCAGCTGGCAGATCTCTCTTCCATCAGGGAGAGATCTGTCTCTTGGTCGATCTGCCCATCATCACTAGATGTAGGGCCACCTTTACAGTTCTGCTGTATACCATGCAAGGGTCAACAGAGAACATTTTGGATGTTTGCATACATTAGTATTAGCATAAGAGGAAAGAGACAGAAGTCGGCACTGCAAGCAATTCAGTTTAATACTCGACTTAAGTGCAAAAGCAAAACTGCAACAGTGCAAGCTTGTGCAGCAGTTCAAAAAGTAAGTGCACATACTGGTCCTGGTGGGCAGTCAGTAGGTGGTGGGTGCAGGCAGAGCATAGCTGCCTGAGGCAAGCCTCCGTAGAAGCACTATGAGCGCGAAACGGCCGTCAGACAGCTGTGTCCTGCACCCACCACCCACTGACTGCCCACCAGGACCGGTATGTGCACTTACTTTTTGAACTGCTGCACAAGCTTGCACTGTTGCAGTTTTGCTTTTGCACTTAAGTCGAGTATGAAACTGAATTGCTTGCAGTGCCGACTTCGGTTTCTTTCCTCTTATGCTGACATTGAACCAGCCCTGGATGGTACAGTTGCAACCCTAGGCTCCGATATACACGGCAGTGCCAAAGAACCACATTACAAAGTGCGGCAGAGTACAGGGGCCTAAATATTTGTTGACAAATTAGAGCAGACGCTGGAAATAAATAGCAAATACCAAATATGATTTCTATTTATACACCTGTTAGTTCCACGTACATCATTAAGCCACACCCACAAGCTATCAGAACCACGCCCTCATTTTGCTACCTCTATGGGTGCGCAGAGTTGTCCGGGATCTACTAGTACTAGGATTCTAGCAACACCCGTCTTTTGCCACTGCTTATTAAAGAACAAGCGACAGCCATGCTAACCTAGTAGTAAAAAACACATATATAAGTAGATAAATACTACCTCTACTTATATAACAGATGTATTGTGCTGTCCAAGTAATGATTCCTGTGAATTTTATAAAGGAAAAGCAGAAAATCCTATTCTAGGCAGTTTCCATCTTGCCAAGCTAATGCTGACATCATATCCTCCCTGACTCTTGTCCCCCCCCCCCTCCCTTCTCTTGCTCATTGTGTATTCATTGGCTGCCCTCCTCCCAGAGTCTTTTTTTTTATCTACACATCCAATCACTGAGTCACCTCAGCCTTGCTTGTAAACACAAGTGATCAGCTAGGCAGGGAAATAAATGGAAGAGGAGGAATATATTATAGATAAAAAGAACTCCCAGCATTCAACTTTTTGGCACTGTTTGGCACTAGGGCCAGTGCTCCTAAAGTATGTGATCACTCCAAACCATAACAGCAGAAAAAGTTTTGAATGCAGGATTAGCATCTTTATCGCTTAAAGGAGTTATCCGGGATAAAGAAAGAAAATAAAAGCTACTTACCGGGGGCTTCCTCCAGCCCCAGGCTCCCAGCCCGTCCCTCGCCGCAGCCGTTCGCCGCAGGTCCGTCCCGGTCCCTGGCGATGACGTCAGAGCGACCTGGAGGTCGCTCTGTACTGCACCTGCGCGATCGGCGCTGTCAATCACCGCCACGTGGGCCGGAGCGGACTGCGCAGGCACAGAACTACTACCACCTGCGCAGTCCACTCCGGCCCACGTGTCGGTGATTGACAGCGACGCTCGCGCAGGCGCAGTACAGGTCGCTCTGACGTCATCGCCGGGGACCAGGTCTGAGCTCCTGTGAACGGCTGCAGGGAGAGCTGCGGCGAGGGACGTGCTGGGAGCCTGGGGCTGGAGGAAGCCCCCAGTAAGTAGCTTTTATTTTCTTTCTTTATCCCGGATAACTCCTTTAATACACTCAGACCAGTTGCTGTTGAAATTTGATTTTTATGGTGACAATACCGCTTTAATAGTTAGGACCCTTTTTTGCACTAGTTGCGATCCAATACTTTAGGGATAAGCAATCGAATTCTAAAGAATTCCGAATTTTGCATCTGCATCAGCGATGAGCGGATATGCGGATATTCTTTTCGCATTCATTTTCGCGAAAATAATGTAAAATTTGACATTGAATTTGAAATTCTAATTTTTCACAAATTTTCATGCTAAAATAAAAAAATGTCACGCTTTCCTCAAATTTTCTCAATAAAAATACAGAATTTTCACATTTGAAATTAAAAATAAATATGTCTTTGACCAGATTGCCAAAATAGGATGTACTGTATTTTCGCAAATATTTTCGAAAATGAAAAAAAGCATTTTTACTCCGTGTATAGGCCAAATTGTGAAATTGTAATTCATTTTTCACACTAACCATACAATTAGTTATGGTTAGTGTGAATTTGGCCGCACAATTTTGCGTAGAATTTTTCCATTTCCGCACAATGAAATCTGACTCATTGACTCAAATATAAAATGGTGGAATTTGAAGAATTCCGCACAAAACTCTGAATTTTGGCTGAAATTGGAATTACGGCAGATTCTGAATTCTGTCATTCTCGCCATCCCGACTGTCCATGTAAATAATCAGTTTGCGGTTCATTGACGTGCGTTGAATCCACATAGGAATTGCGGCAAATCGTTAAATGTTTGAAAAGACACCACTGTCTTCCTCGACTGTCTTTGGCATTCGCCCCATAGATTTTAATTGTACATTTATGTTATATCGGCAATCAAATACGAGTAGTGAAAGCACTGAAAAGCGGCAAATCTTTTCAGCAGAATCCCACTTTTATAGAAACGGCGAAATGAAGAGCGCAGTGTTATTCACTTGAATCCAGCTTTCAGATGACTCCGCCCTTTATAACCGGGCCGCAGTAGGATTAGTTCAGCGCCCGTCTAGGCCTACTGCAGTCTTATAATGAAAGTGTGTGTTTTAGTTTAAAGAGGAACTATAACCAAGAATAGTCGATAGTCCACATATGTGTGTATTAGACTTTTGGCTGTGTATTTATTGATTGGATAAATAGCTGACTTATGAGGCATTGTTTTGATTCCGCTCTGACAGTCAGATGTGAGCCATAGGAGGACACGTCCGTGTGTGACCGCGGTATTCTCCTGTCCGGGCAATTGAAGCATTCCAGGCATGTAATGCCAATGTAACACGGACACGGGTCAAAATGACACCTATTAACATGCCTTCTGTCCCTGGGAAGATTCTCTGCTCTGTCCAGACCTGACAAAGCAGCGGCCAGCCATGCGGACGTGTGACCCTGTCCTTCATGTCATCGCCGCCCATGGACAGATCTAAACTCAAAACTCGTTAACTGGCTCCACCGCTCCTGGCGAGGAGAGGCTATATTGGTCGCTTAACTTCAAAAAAGTCACCTGCTTAGACACACAGGACAGGAGCTGAAGTACTGAGGTCACGGTTGTCTTTAAAGAGGAACTGTAACCCAGGATTGTACTTCATCCCAATCAGTAGCTGATACCTCCTTTTACATGAGAAATCTATTCCTTTTCTCAAACGGATCATCAGAGGGCGCTGTATGGCCGAATTTGTGGAGAAACCCCTCCCACAGTGTGATGTCAGGACCATGGTCCTGACATTTTCCTGTCTGTGAACCACATTGCATTGTGGGAAATAACAGCCATTTACAATTGCCAAGCAACCAATATCTCCCTCTGTCCAAACATCATGTGTATCTATAAAAGAAAAACAAAAAAACAAACAACCTTTTAACCTATCACAATGTTAGTGGGTGCGGTTGTAGATAATGGCAGTTGGTGCTGTTTTTTTTCATGTCTGCCAGTAGTAAAGATGATTATGTGCAGGCTGATTGTGGATCTAAACATATGAGCAAATTACATGGCGAATATGAAACATTTCTTGATCTCTCTCTTTTTTTTTAACGTCTCACTTTGAAATGTATTATTTTCCCCTTTTCCTTTAACCACCCTGGCGTTCTGATTAAATCGCCAGGGTGGCTGCGGGAGGGTTTTTTTTAAATAAAAAAAAAACTATTTCATGCAGCCAACTGAAAGTTGGCTGCATGAAAGCCCACTAGAGGGCGCTCCGGAGGCGATCTTCCGATCGCCTCCGGCGCCCAGAATAAACAAGGAAGGCCGCAATGAGCGGCCTTCCTTGTTTCGCTTATATCGTCGCCATAGCGACGAGCGGAGTGACGTCATCGACGTCAGCCGACGTCCTGACGTCAGCCGCCTCCGATCCAGCCCTTAGCGCTGGCCGGAACTTTTTGTTCCGGCTACGCTGGGCTCAGGCGGCTAGGGGGGCCCTCTTTCGCCGCTGCTGGCGGCGAATCGCCGCAGAGCGGCGGCGATCAGGCAGCACACGCGGCTGGCAAAGTGCCGGCTGCGTGTGCTGCTTTTTATTTCGTTAAAATCGGCCCAGCAGGGCCTGAGCGGCAGCCGCTGGCGGTGTTGGACGAGCTGAGCTCGTCCAGACCGCTCAGCTGGTTAAAGAGAATCTGTATTGTTAAAATCGCACAAAAGTAAACATACCAGTGCGTTAGGGGACATCTCCTATTACCCTCTGTCACAATTTCGCCGCTCCTCGCCGCATTAAAAGTGGTTAAAAACAGTTTTAAAAAGTTTGTTTATAAACAAACAAAATGGCCACCAAAACAGGAAGTAGGTTGATGTACAGTATGTCCACACATAGAAAATACATCCATACACAAGCAGGCTGTATACAGACTTCCTTTTGAATCTCAAGAGATCATTTGTGTGTTTCTTTCCCCCCTGAGGGGGGAGTGCATAGCAGAACCACAACACTGAAGAACTTGGCAGCCTTCCAGACACAGGCTGACAAGTCTGACAAGGGAAAGATACATTGATTTATTACAGAGACTGTGATAGTACAAAGTGCTGCAGTAAGCCAGAACACATTAGAATAGCTTTTGGAACTTGTAGGATGATAAAAAACAGGATGCAATTTTTGTTACGGAGTCTCTTTAAGTTCCTCTTTAAAGCATCTCCTGATTGGTTGGAAGTGAGATAAACGACTAGAGCGTCTGATTTGTGCCCACGGCGACGCTCCTTGCGCTCAGGCCTTCCTCTTGCACATAAGTGTATCAGGGAAATGTATGTCAACCTGCGCCGCAGCAGAGCCACTGAGGATAACTCGCAGCTGATCGATACAAATTCGGCTAATCCTTTGGCAATTGATCCAATTTAAGGGCAATCAAACTCGTTTCTGAGCCTGAGCGATGGGCCTTGTCCTTCTACACGGCCGGCCAAATTGTCTGCTGACCCAGATATCTTAGAGAAACGCCGCATGCAGAATAGGGTTAGCCAAACAAATCCTCTGCTGTCCTCCCCTCCAGCCTTGCCCTGTCTACCAATCCAGACACGCCGCTGTCCCAGACGCAATAAGCCTGGCTTCTTTCCTTGTCGAAAATAACACAGTCCCTGCTGGGTGGGTGCAGGCGGGGGCGATCTTCAAGGCCGACGCCATGCAAAATTGTGTTGTGATTCCCCAAGGTGCTGTGCTGACAATCCTCATTGTGGTGACACCCATGGGGAGATCTCCCAGATTCTTCAAACCACGGTGTCATTTGCCAAGTCAAATGATGATGTCATAGTCCATACCTCCCAACTTTCAGAAAGAGGGACACCTAAGCCACACCCCTGCCAGACCTCTAACCAAACCCCGACACACCCCTAGTCCCGCATACTATAAAGATTTAATTAGAAAAATATGTTGTTTTATAAGTCAAACCACACTGGTCCTTTCTAGAGATGGCCCGAACGGTTTGCCAGCGAACGGTTACAGGCGAATTTCTGGGGGTTCGCGATCGAGAACCACAAACTTTACTGGAAGTTCGATTCGCCCCATAGTGCACCATAAGGGTCAACTTTTACCCTCTACATCAGTGTTTCTCAACATTTTATTGGTATGTACCCCTTTTAAACCCTGTACTCACCAGGTACCCCCTAGCATAGTAAACATTATCACAAGAACCCCTTGTCAAATATATATTTAATCATAGTACATGATAATTGGTTTTAAATAATTTACAAGCATTTACTATTGCTTTTAATTACCTAAATTGTTGTTGTTTAAGATTTATCATTTTCTAAAACTCTAAATTTGTTATTCTTGGTTAAGTATATCAAGCATGAGTACCCCCTGGAACCATCAGAAGTACCCCCTGGGGTACGCGTACCACACGTTGAGAACGTAGGCTCTACATTACAGTCAGCAGGCACATTGAAGCCAATCAGGCTACACTCCCTCTTGGAGCCCCACCCCCCCTTATAAAAGGCAGGCAGCGTCAGGCATTGGACTCACTCGTGTGCCTGTAGTAATTAGAGAAGCAAGAGCTGCTGGCAGACTCTCATAGGGAAAGCTTAGTTAGGCTCTAGTAGGCTTCTTGCTTGCTCCTGGCTGATTCTTATTGCTAAAATAGCACCTCAACAGCTCTTTTGAGAGCTAATCTTGTCTAATCTGACACTTGTGTTGCATAGACAACCTTACTAATTCATACTGTGTGTGCCACTGCCAGGCCCAGCACATTCAGTGACTACCTGTGTGTGTGACAGGTGCACATTACCCATCACTGCATATACCTACCTGTTGTTCACTGTGCACCCACCCACCTACGTGAGCTGAGCGCATGTAGTGTCAGTGTGCCTGTCCGACCGCTACCTATCTGTGTGTGACAGGTGCACATTGTAATACCAATCACTGCATATACCTAACTGTTGTTCACAGTGCACCCACCTACCTACGTGAGTGCACGCAGTGTCACTGTGCCTGTCCAGTACCTGTCTGTGTGTGACAGGTGCACATTGTAATACCCATCACTGCATATACCTACCTACCTGTTGTTCACAGTGTATACCTTTCACTTGAATGGATGCAGTGGCGGCTCCAGGAATTAGGGGGTGCTATGCAGGAGCTGGACCAATTCCCGGGGTAGCTGATGACCTGCGACGCGGGAAGCTTGCCACGGCAAAAAATGGGTTGTGAGTAAAATGGGCGTAGTCATGACCGGATGAGAGCGGGGCTGACTGTAATTTAAAGTGAACCCGGGGTGAGAGTGATATGGAGGCTGCCATATTGATTTCCTTTTAAACAATTCTAGTTACCTGGCAGCCCTGCTGATCTATTTGGCTGCAGTAGTGAACTGAATTACACCAGCAACAAGCA
This sequence comes from Hyperolius riggenbachi, assembly GCF_040937935.1. NCBI lineage: Eukaryota > Metazoa > Chordata > Amphibia > Anura > Hyperoliidae > Hyperolius > Hyperolius riggenbachi. Next base: position 233,542,114 of record NC_090657.1, read on the forward strand.
TGCAGCTAATCTTGTCAGTTCTGACAATATTGTCAGAACCCCCTGACCTGCTGCATGCTTGTTCAGGGTCTATGGTTGAAAGAATTAGAGGCAGAGGACCAACACGGCAGCCAGGCAGCTGGTATTTCTTAAAAGGAGATAAATATGACAGACTCAATATTTTTCTCACCTCGGGTTCCCTTTAAAAGTGCAACGCAAAGACAGAGGGCCCAAGTTTTGGTAACCCTTTCCCGAGAAAATTCACATAATTGTGCAGGTTTTCTCAAGAAAATACACGTAATGTGAGCAGATTTGAAAAAAATTTTTTTCAATAATTTGGCAGATCTGACCCCAATATGGACAATCGTTGGCAGATCTGACTCCAATATGGACAATCGTTGGCAGATCTAACCCCAATATGCACAATCGTTAGCAGATATGACCCCAATATGCACAATGCTCAGCAGATCTGACCACAATATGCACAATCCTCAGCAGATCTGACCACAATATGCACAATCCTCAGCAGTTCTGACCACAATATTCACAATCCTCAGCAGATCTGACCACAATATGCACAATCCTCAGCAGTTCTGACCCCAATATGCACAATCCTCAGCAGTTCTGACCCCAATATGCACAATCCTCAGCAGTTCTGACCACAATATGCACAATCCTCAGCATATCTGAGCACAATATGCACAATGCTCAGCATATCTGAGCACAATATGCACAATGCTCAGCAGTTCTGACCACAATATGCACAATGCTCAGCAGTTCTGACCACAATATGCACAATGCTCAGCAGATCTGACCACAATATGCACAATCCTCAGCAGATCTGACCACAATATGCACAATCCTCAGCAGTTCTGACCACAATATTCACAATCCTCAGCAGATCTGACCACAATATGCACAATCCTCAGCAGTTCTGACCCCAATATGCACAATCCTCAGCAGTTCTGACCCCAATATGCACAATCCTCAGCAGTTCTGACCACAATATGCACAATCCTCAGCATATCTGAGCACAATATGCACAATGCTCAGCAGTTCTGACCACAATATGCACAATGCTCAGCAGTTCTGACCACAATATGCACAATCATCAGCAGTTCTGACCACAATATGCACAATTCTCAGGAGATCTGACCACAATATGCACAATGTTCAGCAGTTCTGACCACAATATGCACAATCCTCAGGAGATCTGACCACAATATGCACACTCCTCAACAGTTCTGACCACAATATGCACAATCCTCAGCAGTTCTGACCACAATATGCACAATCCTCAGCAGCTCTGACCACAATATGCACAATCCTCAACAGTTCTGACCACAATATGCACAATCCTCAGCAGATCTGACCACAATATGCACAATCCTCAGCAGTTCTGACCACAATATGCACAATCCTCAGCAGTTCTGACCACAATATGCACAATCCTCAGCAGTTCAGACCACAATATGCACAATCATCAGCAGTTCTGACCACAATATGCACAATCCTCAGCAGCTCTGACCACAATCAGCACCACCTGTTGAAAAAGAAAAACCCATTTACTCACCTACAGTCAGAAGATCTCCTGTCCCGATCTCCTCCTGTCCCGACCTCCTTGTGGCGCTCAGCTCCCACGATCCTCTTCCTTCCTGACGTCACGTGACTTCCTGCCTGCATTACCCCGCGCTGAGAGCAGGGCTACGGGAAAATGGCCGCCCGTAGCCCTGCACTGCAGACTCGAAGTCTGCAGAGCCGGGCTTTCGGAAGCCATCTTACCGTAGCCCTGCTCTGCTGCTTCGGGCTGCCGCTGTGAACTGACTCGGCGTCTTTTAGATGCCTGAAGTCAGTTCACGCCAGGGGGTGCTTTGGTGGTGCTTGGACAATTCTAGGGGGTGCTTGAGCACCCCATTGCACCCCCCTGGCACCGCCCCTGAATGGATGGCAGACTTGCCCTCCATAACAGATATTTGTTACAGGTAGTACAGTCTATCAATGTCATCTACAGTAGGGCCTCGAAAGTCCTCCTGTATTGTTATTTTTGGTCACTACCTCGGGACGTGCATGCCATGCCTGCTGCCTTCCTTGGATGTGTGGTAGCCGTTCCTGCTCCTTTGCCCACAGCGTGCCTGCTGCCTTCCTTGGATGTGTGGTGGTGGTAGCTGTTTCTCAGGCTCCCACTCCGGACCGGAATCGAACCCTGATTCCCCGGCCATTACCTCTGGTCACTCACAATGGCAGACTTGCCCTCCATAAAAGATTCTTGTTGCAGGTACTGTACAGCAAGCAGAACAAGTATTTAAAAAAAATAGATGTAAGCTTTAAGAATGGTAGAGAAAGAACCATGGAAAGTTGATAAGGCAGACAGACATTACCTGATATCACTGAGGAAGAGCAATCTCGCCATGGTGCGCACCAGACCAGCACGGCCGTCACTACACAAACAGCTGTTTGCGGTGCGTTACACAGTGAGTTTGGTGTGTCAGTGTGAAGCAGTACTCTAATTACACTCCCTGAGTGATGTATACACATGCAAGATGTTTGAAAGCACTTTAGTCCTGCAATTTAGCATTCAATGTGATTTCTGCCCTTAAAACGCTGCTTTGCGTCACATCCAGATTTTTCCCGGGGACTTTGGGCATGTATCCCACTCCGCCATGCCCCCCTCCAGGTGTTAGACCCCTTGAAATATCTTTTCCATCACTTTTGTGGCCAGCATAAGTGTTTCTAGTTTTCAAAGTTCGCCTCCCCATTGAAGTCAATTGCGGTTCGTGGAAGTTCGCGCGAACCAAACTTTTGTCGGAAGTTTGCGAACTGAAAATCTGAAGTTCGGGCCATCTCTAGTCCTTTCTATCCTGGTTCATTTTCCTTCATATTAACATTTGAAAATGAGAATTATATAAATAAGGTTTAGAGTCAATTGAAAACATTTTTTGTAGAAAAATACATATATTTACATAGATCTGTATATAACTCCTGAAAAGGGACAAATGAGGGAGAAAGAGGGACAGGGTTCCCAAAGAGGGACTGTCCCTCCAAAAGAAGACAGTTGGGAACTTTGGTCATAGCCCTCCTAATGGCACCATGACATTATTAAAAATAGGTGTGGTAGTTCCATTAAAGGAACACTATAAATACTGTACATACAAATAAGTATGTTTCTTCCAGAGTAAAAAGAGCCATAAATGACTTTTCTCCTATGTTGCTGTCACCTACAGTAGGTAGTAGAAATCTGACAGAACTGACAGGTTTTGGACTAGTTCATCTCTTCCTGGGGGATTCTCAACGTTACCTTTATTCTTAATAAAGACACTCCTTGAAAAGTACTTATACAATGATGCTGGCCAGCCTCCCTGCTCACCGTACACTTTTTGTGACAGTTGGACAAAGCAACCGCCATTCACTAAGAGCTTTTCAAAATAAAGAAAACTCTGATAAACCCCCCATGACAAGATAGGCTAGTCCAAAACCTGTCAGTTCTGTCAGATTTCTTCTACATCCTGTAAGTGACAGCAACATAGGAGAAAAGTAATTCATAACTCATTTTAATTTGCAAGAAACATGCTTCTTATTTGTGTGTGTTTACATGCATTTTAAATTTTACAACTTTCGCGACCACTCCAGCGTAAAAAAAAATTAAGCAGTTAAAATTTGGCAGAACCAAAAGCTTTTGGACTAGCCCATCTCCTCATGGGGGATTCTCAGGGTTTTCTTTGTTTTCAACTCGCACTCTGTTTCCTCAGTTAGCCTTAGCACCTGCTGTTCAGGAAATGCTGATCTGCGCAGTAGACCATAACTATTGATCAGAACCGCTTTTTCTGACATTCTAATCACATTTGAGAATACGGAAAATTATACTTTAAAGTGGTGTTAAACTCAAAATAAAAACCTAAAAAAACTGTATTGTATTAACACAAGAGGTACAGACTAACCAGCAAGCTCATGGTGACCCAGAACTCATTGGGGTGTGTAAGGGACTACAATGGTCCTAAAAGCCCCCTTAGTCTGTACCTCTCGGTGTTACAAGCCCTACTCCATAGAGCCAGATTAATCCATGCCATGCACTGATGAGGATCAAACAATCCGAAACAGTCTGTATGTATGTTGGATTATTATGACTCTGTACAAATTAACAAGCTGACACATCATTGCATTCCAGCAGTTCTGGAGGTGTGTTTAGCTTCTAAGGGCAACAATGGTTAATTTGCATATATTCAGCAGTGATGCACTGGGAGACATCTCAAGGTCACTCCAACCTGAATTATTGCAAATTCTTTCTGTTTTAGGAAAGCAAACTTTTGTATTAACACAATTAACATCTGTAAGACCCTCCCTTTGTTCTCATTATAAATCACCAACGCTTTTGTAAGGCGATTTTTTTTTTTCTTGCTGACGATCAGAAAGTGAACTCCTTGACCTGGAACTGACTAATTACAATGTATTTAAACAAAAAAAAAAAAACTCACCAAATCACTTTTTAAGGCACCTTTTCAAGCACTTTGCGATTTCCCTATACTTTGCATTGAAGCGCAAACGCTCAGGTAATGGTGCAGGACCCGCATTTGCACTCGAAAAGAAAGCTCATCGCTCATGTGAGAATACTCACATAGAGCAACATTGCACAAACGCTTTTCCACTAGCAATCGTTAGTGTTCGCGCTGAACGCTAGCGATTGCGATTCAGCAAAGTAACAAATTTCCCCCGCGTTTGCGATCGCGATTTTGCTATGCACTGGACTGCATAGCAAAATCGCGGCAAAAATCGCTCCACGGCGCGCTCGCGTTTCAGTACAAAACGAATCGCGGTAGTGGAAATTACCTACCGCGATTCCTATGTTAAAATACAAACTGTAACAATTTGAAAATCCCTAGCAGTTGGCAATTTTGCGATTCAGCCTCTCAATCGCCGCTAGTGGAAAAGGGCCCTTGCAATCACTTTTTATTGTTCAAGTGTAAGGGCTAGTTTAGGGCTCTTTCACACTAGAGGCTGCGGTAGAAAAGGCTGAAAGTCAGCCTTTTGCTTAAAGAGACTCTGTAACATTCAAAAGATCCCCTGGGGGGTACTCACCTCGGGTGGGGGAAGCCTCCGGATCCTAATGAGGCTTCCCACGCCGTCCTCTGTCCCACGGGGGTCTCTCCGCAGCCCTCCGAACAGCCGGCGACTGTGCCGACTGTCATTTCAATATTTACCTTTGCTGGCTCCAGCGGGGGCGCTGTGGCGGCTTTCCATTCCGAACTACACGGAAATACCCGATCTCATTCGGGTCCGCTCTACTGCGCAGGCGCAGGAAACTTGCGCCTGCGCAGTAGAGCGGACCCGACGGCGATCGGGTATTTCCGTGTAGTTCGGAGCCGACAGCCGTCAGAGCGCCTGCGCAGGAGCCAGGAAGGTAAATATTGACGTCACCGCTGCCCGGACTCCACGGAGGGCTGCAGCGAGACCCCTGACGGATGGAGGACGGCGTGGGAAGCCTCATTAGGATCCGGAGGCTTCCCCCACCCGAGGTGAGTACCCCCCAGGGGATCTTTTTATGTTACAGTTCCTCTTTAACGCCAATACATAGCGTTTTCAAAGCCTTTTGAAAGAGTTTTACAGCTCATATGAAAACGTCCTCTTTTTTTTCTTCTATAAAAATAAGTGAACAAGATAGCTGTAAAACGCTTTGAAAAGGCTTTGAAAATGCTGAAGTTGGCGTTTTCCATTGACTATCATTGAAAGTCTATGGACTTTCTTTTACCTAGCAAAACTCCAACTTCGGCCGTGGCGTTAAAACGCCGAAAAATCCCTCTGGTGTGAAAGGGCCCTTACAGAGCTCAGTTGTATTGAAGAAAAATTCTGCATGTCAACTCACTGCCCATACAGTTCTATGGGCCTGTTCACAGTACAGCATTGTAACTGATTGCCTTATCCTAACTCGCTGCATGCAGACTTTGTAGTAAAGTCTATGTCCAGTCTCTACCGCAGGTCACTCTCATTATAACACAATATAGCGCGTGTGTTATGCAAATGACCACTGTGAACCTAGCCTAAAAAACGGGGTGCATTTCTCTGTTTTTCTTCTGTCCTGTGCGAGAGTTCAGGTCCACTTTGAGACTCTGCACGATAAAGTTCACCAGTCACAAGTTCAGCACTTCAGCTCCGATGAGCGACACGCAGGAAATGCCACCAGAATCAGAATGCCCCGTATTTTTAGACGGTTCCAGATGACCCCAGTAAGGCAAACAAGATCAGATGTCGGCGTGTGTTGGTAAGACGGCGCGCAGGCAGTTATGGGTCGGAGGGAAGGAGATGATTGAGCAGCTGTTCTGAGTGACCCACTTCTGGATGGCCAGGCGCCGTTGGCTTGCAGTAAGTGGGTCAGCGGGCAGGCGTGGGCTGGCGGACCCGCAGGTGAGTAAATTATTATCGCACAAATCCGTCACAGCCTGAGATTATCACAAATTCATCAAGAGCTCCGGTAGCTAAAGCTGGATATACTGTGTCTGGGGTTGTGTAAGGGCCCCTAGGGGGCAGGCGGGGGTCTGCAGGGCCGAGCGCAGGCCTGGATATATCCACATCTTGGGTTTGTTGGGCAGAAAAGTAAATGTTAAAGTCTTACTTCAGGTGCAATGTTTTTTTATACAGATATTATTTTAAAATAATTGTGCAAAAAAATTAACGCTGCAAATGATAAACGGGAAAATACCTGCTGTGCCAGCTCACTGATCCCTCGTTGGCATTCGTTCACTCTTAAAGGACAACTGAAGTGAGATTCGTTCACTCTTAAAGGACAACTGAAGTGAGAAGAATATGGAGGCTTCCATATTTATTTCCTTTTAAAGAGAAACTGTGACGTGACCAAGAATTGAACTTCATCCCAATCAGTAGCTGATGCCCCCTTTCCCATGAGAAATCTTTTCATTTACACACAGATCATCAGGGGGCGCTGTATGGCTATTATTGTGTTGAAACCCCTCCCACAGTGTGATGTCAGGACCATGATCTTGACAGTTTCATGTCTGTGAACCACATTGCATTGTGGGAAATAACAGCTGTTTACAGCTGGGTCCAACTGCCAAAAATGCAAGCTGCATCTCCTTCCACTAACATCACCTGCCAGTACTAAAAATTTCACCATGTGATACATTTCAGAATGTAAATCAGGGAGAGGAAAGATTTTACAATGGCCAAACACTGACTAAATCATTTATACAGAATTATTGTAAAAATTAAGCAGTTTTTTTAATTACATTATTTTCCTTGGAGATCCTCTTTAAACACTACCAGTGGCCTGGCTATCCTGCTGATCTATTTGGCTGCAGTAGTGTGTGAATCACACGAGAAACAAGCATGCAGCTAATCTTGTCAGATCTGACAATAATGTCAGAAACGCCTGATCTGCTGCATGCTTGTTCAGGGGCTATGGTTAAAAGTATTAGAGGCAGAGGATCGTCAGGAGAGCCCGGCAACTGGTATTGCTTTAAAGGAAATAAATATGGCAGCCTCCATATCTCTCTTGTTACAATTGTCCTTTAAAGGCCCATACACACGCCTGACTAAGGCGGCCAATAATGACCACCTGAGTCAATAGTCATGCTTGTGTACAGTGTATACTGACCCCCAACCCTTGAGCGATCCCCTCTGCTGATCAACTCACCCCTGCGACAGCCAATCGGATTGTTTGCATGACCCTCACACCTGCCGTGTGATGTCACGCACGAACCGCTCCGGCATCAAAACACCCTAAAAAAGAACACAGAGACATCGGGAGCCCAAATGGTGCCACACCTCACGAAAAGAGGAAATAGGAAGTGATGTTGCAAAGTTGTTACTCACAAAGGAAGGCTGCAAAAGGCGCAAGCAACCACTTGAAACAGGCGGAGATATATAAACAGGGCCAGATTTAAGCCAAGGCCACATAGGCCATGGCTTGGGGCGCCACAGGATCAAGGGCGGGTGGGCAGCAGGCTGTACTGGGAGGGGGGAAAGGGTCACCTGGCTACCTATACTAGAGGGTGGGGGGTCATCAAACTATCTATGCAGGGTCATCTGGCTTCTAATACTAGGGGGGGGGGGGGTCATCAGGCTATCTAAACGGGAGAATGGAGGGGTCATCAGAATACCTATACTGGAGGAGGGGGGGAGGGGTCATCTGGCTACCTATACTAGAGGGAAGGGGGAGGGGTTATCTGGCTACCTATACTGGAGGGAAATGGGAGGGGTCATCTGGATACTGAAGGGGGGGGTTGGCTTCTGACAGTGGCCTTGGGCGGTAAAGAGTACAAATCCGGCACTGTATATAAACCTGACTCCACCCGGATGCCCAGGCATCAGAAATACAGTCGCACTTTTATAAAACAGCAAGAAGGTCCTCAACTGTGGCTCACGCCATGTGGTGACCAAAAAGCCCCCCTTACATGGAGGGTGAGAAGCACAAAGGGGATAAGAGGCGCCCAGGAATGGATAAAGGTGAGTTAAAAACAACTAAAAAGAAAACATAGAGGTGGCTTACTCATAGCTCTTTTATATCTCAGAAGGTTGGGAAGTATGGCTTACCTCAATAACTGCACATTCCTATAAGCAAATGAAATTTAACCACTTCACCACTGAGGGGTTTTACCCCCTGACCACTAGAGCAATTTTCACCTTTCAGCGCTCCTTCCATTCATTCGTCTATAACTTTATCATTACTTATCACAATGAAATGAACTATATCTTGTTTTTTTCGCCACCAATTAGGCTTTCTTTAGGTGGGACATTATGCCAAGAATTATTTTATTCTAAATGTGTTTAATGGGAAAATAGGAAAAATGTGGGAAAAAATTTATTTTCCAGTTTTCGGCCATTATAGTTTTTAAATAATGCATGCTACTGTAATTAAAATCCATGAAATGTATTTGCCCATTTGTCCCGGTTATAAAACCGTTTAAATTATGTCCCTATCACAATGTTTGGCGCCAATATTTTATTTGGAAATAAAGGTGCATTTTTTTCAGTTTTGCGTCCATCCCTAATTACAAGCCCATAGTTTATAATAAACAGTGTTATACCCTCTTGACATAAATATTTAAAAAGTTCAGTCCATGAGGTAACTATTTATGTATTTTTTTTAATTGTACATTTTTTTTTTTTTTTTTAATTACCCAAAAAAAATAATAATTGGGAAGTGTGGGAGGTAATGAGTTAATTTTTTGTGTAACACTAATTTTTTTCTATGTAAAAAATGCTAAGGGTGTAGTTTTACTATTTGGCCACAAGATGGCAACAGTAACTTTTTGTTTATTGCGACCTTCCGGACGCTCGCAGGAAGTACAAGGAGGCTGTGAGTGTTTGTTATTTTTCACAATGATCGCGCTGCCCATCGGAGAGCAGCGGATCATTGTGGGGCTTAGATCAACGAACGGGAATGGAGTTTCCCGTTCATTGATCTCCGGGCGAGCAGGCGGCGGCGTGTTTACTAGCGGCGGGCGGCGTGTTTACGAGCGGGAGCGCGGGCAGCGGCGGGAGCGCGGAAAGTACGGATTTCTCCGTCCCTGTGGGTTAAAGGATGGAAAAAGGGACGGAGAAATTCGTACGGGCGGGGGTAAAGTGGTTAACATGCACTGGTAATGCGTTTCGTGGCTCTCTGCCCACTTCCTCAGGCCAAATAAAATGCCAGTATTTGTTTATATGAATTTGTTGTTATTGAGGTAACCGTAAGCACCTCCCCTTTTTTTCTTTTTAGTTGTTTTTAACTCAGTTCTTTATATTTTCCTGGGTATCTCGTACCCCCCTTTGTACTCTCTTGCCTGTTGGCGTCAGTATTTCCCCTTTCTACAGAACAAACTGTTTCCCTTCCTACAGAGGGAAGGGCAGAAGTCTAAACTAGCTATGGAACTTTTTCAAGAACATTGTTTTAAAATACACCTAAAACATCCAGCTGGGCGAGGAACAGGGTCTTCCCTCCTGACCCCGCCCTCCTCACTTGCAGAATATAATTTCTTGTCATCGAAAAATGCGACTTGCCCTTTAAGTAAACCCTTGCGGCTTTGCTTTCCTCGGAGTTAATCATGTGTACTGTTCCATGATGAGCCTGTTTTGTAACAAGTTGTTGTTGCTTTTCCCAGGGCCTCACACGCTTGGAACCACCAAGAAGCGAACCTCGCCCATATCAAAAATCATTGTATTCACTCCGGGGTGTGTGCAAATACCATTGATTTTTCCTGTGGTAGTAAGACGATCAGGATCTCCCGCCAGTTACAGCCAAGGAACATGTTTAAAAGTTCCCTTCAAAATTAGCATATATGGGCTGGGGCTGCACACGGTATGTATGTACTCTGTAGCAGGAAAAGGCGGGAACAATGTGCCTATAGCTGTCCATGTCAACCAATCAAATAAGTCAGCTGATATTCTCTTGTTTACCACTGAACTAACACCGGCCGACACCTTTGCCAACTTTTAGGCAGTGTCCCACCTTAAAATTCTCGATTTGCGAATTTGCAAAAAAAGTATGAAAGTATACATTAAAAGGACAGAAAATATAGGACGATTGGGGGGGGGGGGGGGGGTTGGGATTAGTTGATTGATACCCCAACCCAATCGACAATAATGCTGTTTGATTGATTTTCAATAGATGCCCTGCTAGAATCTGTGCTGTGTGTGGTAGGAGTCAATCATTTTGCCACATTGGGTGGCAGTTTGTGTGTGCCCCCTAGATTGCTCTGTATGTAATGCTCCTCCCCTTTAGTGTTTAGCTGTAGCCTTCTCCATTATACATATTCAGGGTGCCTCACCTCTACTGTAATTAGTCCCGCCCCTCGGTGCCCCCAGTTCCGCACTCACTGCTCCTCCATTCTTAGTTCGCCTATCTCCCTGCCAGCCTGTAATTAGTCCCGCCCCTCGGTGCCCCCAGTTCCGCACTCACTGCTCCTCCATCCTCAGTTCGCCTATCTTCCTGCCAGCCTGTAATTAGTCCCGCCCATCGGTGCCCCCAGTTCTGCACTCACTGCTCCTCCATCCTCAGTTCGGCTATCTCCCTGCCAGCCTGTAATTAGTCCCGCCCCTCGGTGCCCCCAGTTCTGCACTCACTGCTCCTCCATCCTCAGTTCGCCTATCTCCCTGTCAGCCTGTAATTAGTCCCGCCCCTCGGTGCCCCCAGTTCCGCACTCACTGCTCCTCCATCCTCAGTTCGCCTATCTCCCTGCCAGCCTGTAATTAGTCCCGCCCCCAGGGACGGATCAAGACCAAGTTGCGCCTGGGGCAAGGTCAGGTTTTGGCGCCTAAAGGTCAGGTTTTGGCGCCTAAACTGCCATTCATTTTGCCGCCTTTTTAAGAATTCAACAAACTGCGCCTGGGGCAAGATACCCGCTTGCCCCCCCCCCCCCCCCCTAGATCCGTCCCTGCCCGCCCCTCGGTGCTCCCAGTTCCGCACTCACTGCTCCTCCATCCTCAGTTCGCCTACCTCCCTGCCAGCCTGTAATTAGTCCCGCCCCTCGGTGACCCCAGTTCTGCGCTCACTGCTCCTCCTTCCTCAGTTCGCCTATCTCCCTCAGTTCGCCAATCTCCCAGCCAGCCTCCCTGTCTGCCAGTTCCGCACTCACTGCTCCTCCATCCTCAGTTCGCCTATCTCCCTGCCAGCCTGTAATTAGTCCCGCCCCTCGGTGCCCCCAGTTCCGCACTCACTGCTCCTCCCTCCTCAGTTCGCCAATCTCTCTGCCAGCCTGTAGTTAGTCCCGCCCCTCGGTGCCCCCAGTTCTGCGCTCACTGCTCCTCCATCCTCAGTTCGCCTATCTCCCTGCCAGCCTGCGTTGCCAATTCAAGCAACACTGCTTATTAAATTGGTGAATTCCCGGCTTACAATCACCCTGTGTCTGGAGGAATTAAAGAGGAGTCAGACATGGGGATATGGGCTAGTGGGGAACAGGTGAGCTGGTTGTGTGTGTGTGTGGGGGGGGAAGCGTTAGGCGATTGCAGGGGGCAAAGAGGGGCGGACCCAGTGCAGGACACCACCGGGGGGGGGGGGGGCTACCTTAACTAGTGGAATGGCTGAACCCCTCTCTAATGGCCAATCCACGCCTGAATATTGGGCGCACAAGTGATTATTTCTTTGTTTGGCATCACTAAATTAGGATTTGGGAAGAAAACCCCCTCGAGAGAAGCTTTCACCTTCCTCTACAGAAATGGGGTAATATAAAATGGGGCGCTAGGCAAGCAGGTGCAGAGCCGGGGCAAGGTCCTCCAGCACCCAAGGCTGAGACACCAAAGTGCGCCCCTCCATCCCTCCCACCCCAGCCGTCACACACTGATTGCTATTACACTCAGAGGCCCCTCCCACATCCCTCCCACCCCAGCCGTCACACACTGATTGCTATTACACTAAGAGGCCCCTCCATCCCTCCCACCCCAGCCATCACACACTGATTGCTATTACACTAAGAGGCCCCTCCCATCCCTCCCACCCCAGCCGTCACACACTGATTGCTATTACACTAAGAGGCCCCTCCCATCCCTCCCACCCCAGCCGTCACACACTGATTGCTATTACACTAAGAGGCCCCTCCTCCATCCCTCCCACCCCAGCCATCACACACTGATTTCTATTACACTAAGAGGCTCCTCCCCATCCCTCCCACCCCAGCCATCACACACTGATTGCTATTACACTAAGAGGCCCCTCCACCATCCCTCCCACCCCAGCCGTCACACACTGATTGCTATCACACTAAGAGGCCACTCCTCCATCCCTTCCACCCCAGCCGCCACACACTGATAGCTATTACACTAAGAGGCCCCTCCCTCATCCCTCCCACCCCAGCCGTCACATACTGATTGCTATTACACTAAGAGGCCCCTCCCCCATCCCTGCCACCCCAGCCATCACACACTGATCGCTATTACACTAAGAGGCCCCTCCCTCCATCCCTCCCACCCCAGCCGTCACACACTGATTGCTCCTAGACTAAGAGGCCCCTCCCTCCATCCCTCCCACTCCAGCCGTCACACACTGTTTGCTATTACACTAAGAGGCTCCTCCCCCATCCCTCCCACCCCAGCCGTCACACACTGATTGCTATTAGATTAAGAGGCACCCCAGGGCCCCCAACACCTTAATCTCCAGTTATCTGGCTGCAGTCACTGCCATGTATCCCCTTTTCTTATTTCTCTCTGCTTGATACACAATAGGGGAATGATAGCTGAGTGAGTTGTGCACCCCTCCTACACTGCGCTGACGCTGGAGCCTCTCTCGCTTCTGCCTCAGCCCAGCCCCCTGCTACACTGCGCCCTGAGGCTGGAGCCTCTCTCGCCTCTGCCTCAGCCTAGCCCTGCTACACTGCGCCCTGAAGCTGGAGCCTCTCTCGCTTCTTCCTCGGCCCTGCCCCCTGCTACACTGCGTCCTGAGGCTGGAGCTTCTCTCGCCTCTGCCCCGCCCTGTGCCCCCTCCTACACTGCGCCCTGAGGCTGGAGCCTCTCTCGCCTCTGCCCCGCCCTGCGCCTTCTCCTACACTGCGCCCTGAGGCTGGAGCCTTTCTCGCCTCTGCCCCGCCCTGTGCCCCTTCCTACACTGCGCCCTGAGGTTGGAGCCTCTCTCGCCTCTGCCTCACCCTGTGCCCCTTCCTACACTGCGCCCTGAGGCTGGAGCCTCTCTCGCCTCTGCCCCGCCCTGTGCCCCTTCCTACACTGCGCCCTGAGGCTGGAGCCTCTCTCGCCTCTGCCTTGGCCTGGCCCCTCCTACACTGCGCCCTGAGGCTGGAGCCTCTCTTGCCTCTGCCTTGGCCTGGCCCCTCCTACACTGCGCCCTGAGGCTGAAGCCTCTCTCGCCTCTGCCCCGCCCTGTGCCCCTTCCTACACTGCGCCCTGAGGCTGGAGCCTCTCTCGCCTCTGCCTCGGCCCGACCCTAATCAGGTTTTGCCCACCAATTATGGTCACCTGCAATGATGAGCATACATTTTGCATAATCGTAATTTCACATAGTAATTTGCAATTGCAATGCGAATCAGACTCCACCAACAGAGAGATCAGACCCCACCAACACAAAGCTCTGTTGGTGGGGGGAAAACGGGAAGGGGGGGGGGATCACTTGTGTGCTGAGTTGGACGGCCCTGCACTTAAAGCTGCAGTGGCATATTAAGTGAAAAATGGCCTGGTCTTTAGGGGGGTTTAACACTGCGGTCCTCAAGAGGTTAATGTTACATATGTCTGCCACTAACTTAACTACTGAGTTCACCAAGTGCCTTCAGTGTACTGTTATAATGGTGGATCAATGGCTTCTTTGCCCCCCTCCATTTAGTACCTGTGTCATCACATGCCGGCGTATGGATGTAGATGTGCATGGTTGATTGAGACCGAGTGGCCATCCCGTATGCTTTTTATTGTTTTTTTAATATGAGCATATTCATGAATACATTTTGATACATTTTTTTTTGCACAAACAGATGTCTTTTGGCATTATTATAGTGGATATTTCTCTGGTATGTATGTCCCGCTGTTTAGTTTTTTTTTTTTTTTTTACTGCCACTATTGAATACCTCCCAACTTTTTGAGATGAGAAAAAGGGACACTTAAGCCATGCCCATGCCACACCCCTGGTCATGCCCCCACCACGCCCACCATAAAGATTTCATAAGAAAAATGTGGTGTTTAATAATTCAAACCACACTGGTCCTTTCTATCCTGGTTCATTTTCCTTCATATTAACATTTTAAAATTAGTTATATATCAATTTAAAGGATGGGAATAAAGTTTAGAGTCAATCAAACACATTTTTAGTAAAGAAATATATATATTCAGTGTTCTCCCCAGGCTCTTTTAGCTGGGTGCTCCACCCGTCTAGTTTTGGTGACCACCCGGCTGTCATCTGCTCACCTTCTCTTATGCTGTAATCAGAGTTGTGCAGAGAAGCACCGGCCCTGCATTTTCTCATCTTGCCCCACCCGGTTACTTTTTCATGCCACCCGGCTGGAAATAATTTCTGGGGAGAACACTGTATATTTATACAGAAAGAGGGACAAAGTCCTGAAAGAGGGACAAATGAGGAGGAAAGAGGGACAGAGGAACATGGCTCCGAAAGAGGGACTGTCTTTCCAAAAGAGGGACAGTTGGGAGCTATGCTATTGGGATTATTGTAGATGTTTCAAAACCTTGTAGTTTTTGAGAAAATCTATTTTAAAAATGCAAAGGAAAAATGTTTTTTAAACTGTCATTTTTCTGTGTTTAAAAAACATTTTTAGTGTAAAACATTTTTGTTTTGCCTTGTTGTTCACACCCTTCTCCTTAATAGGCATAGCAACTTTGGTGACGATAACATGTATAGGGGCTTTGTCATTAACCTCTAAAGCTGGCACGAAATTACGCAGAAATTAGCCAAAATTACGAATGGATTACACTAAAGGAATACTGTAGGGGGGTCGGGGGAAGATGAGTTGAACTTACCCGGGGCTTCTAATGGTCCCCTGCAGACATCCTGTGTTGGCGCAGCCACTCCCCGATGCTCCAGCCCCGCCTCCGGTTCACTTCTGGAATTTCAGACTTTAAAGTCTGACAACCACTGCACCTGCGTTGCCGTGTCCTCGCTCCCACTGATGTCACCAGGAGTGTACTGCGCAGGCACAGACCATACTGGGCTTGTGCTATACACTCCTGGTGACATCAGCGGGATCGAGGACACGGCAACGCAGGCACAGTGGTTTTCAGACTTTAAAGTCTGAAATTCCAGAAGTGAACCGGAGGCGGGGCCAGAGCATCGGTGAGTGGCTGCACGGGCACAGGATGTCTGTTGGGGGGGGCGGAGCATCGATGAGTGGCTGCGCGGGCACAGGATGTCTGCGGGGGGGGCGGAGCATTGGTAAGTGGCTGCGTGGGCACAGGATGTAGGTGAGGGACCATTAGAAGCCCTGGGTAACTTCAACTCCTTTTCCCCCGACCCCCCCCCCCTACAGTGTGTCCCTTTAAGTCAATTGAATGTCCAAATCATTATGACATATGGCGTGATTGTGAAAATGTATGTGAAATTTTGCGTAATCGTAATTAGCAGATTACAATCCTCACTAGTCACCTGGCTTTGTTTAGTAAGTTTTGATGGGTGCTAACATCCCCCAGGCCCCCAGACTCTCTCCAGGCCCTAGGCAGCTGCTTAGGTTTGCTTTGTAGATGATTCGGCTCTGTTCCTCTGTGTAACTATCCCACACTACAAAGCTTGGGTGGATCTGGCCCTATGAGATCACCTCTCCAGGGATCAGCGTATCCCTGCCGCAAGGGCGACTGGATGCTGCGTGTGCGTTCTACCGCCTAATAACTATTGAACCTGCTTATATAATATTCTGTTTGAAGGCTCTACAGCGGCCTCGTCATCTCTGCAGAGCTTGTTTTGACAGCCCTCTATTGATCTGTCCCTTGCTGTTTATAGACATGGCCACGCCAGTGCCCGCTGATATCTGACCAAGGAGAATATCACAATGCAAAAAATAGCTTTTAGGAACAGGCAGGCTGGCAGCGCAGGCCGCGCATAAATCCAGCCCGATGAATGACAAAGAACATTTTACATAGACGGGATGAGTTATACTGTATTAAATAGTTAGCGGATGACTAACTCTTACTGAATAAGAAGCCATACGAGATAGACTGAAGAAGGTCTGCTCTGAGCCCTATCAGCAGCTAAACACTCAGTGTAACCAAATCCCCACGCAGCCTGAAATGTCAACAACACGTGCAGGATAAAAATAAAATGATCACTTTTATTATTATTTATGCGAACCCATGTGGCAATAACTGTTATGCACATGTATGAGGTTTTAGGCTAATTTCACACCAGGACGTTGCGTTAGAGGGGGCGTTAAGGTCGCGTTAAGGTCGGCGTTAAGGTTTCCCTCTACTCTGAAAGAAGCAATCGTCAGGCCTCTACTCAAGAAACCATCCTTAGACCCAGAGGCTCTAAACAGCTACAGACCTGTCTCAAACCTCCCCTTTCTGGGAAAAGTTATTGAAAAGGCTGTCTACCTCCAACTTGAAGCCAGGCTCTCCAGAAACAACATCCTTGACCCTCTTCAATCTGGTTTCAGGAAATATCACAGCTGTGAAACAGCCCTCACCCAGAATTGCAATGATCTGCTCATTGCAAGAGACAAGGGTCAATGTTCCATCCTGATTTTGCTCGACCTCTCAGCGGCTTTTGACACAGTCGATCATGAAATCTTGCTCAACAGGCTACAAGAGTATTGTGGCATAGATGGCATTGTTCTCCGGTGGTTCAACTCCTTCCTGGCTGGCAGAACACAAAGGGTAGCCTTAGGGCCCTTCCTCTCCAACCCTGTACCACTAAAATACGGTGTACCTCAGGGCGCAATATTATCCCCTTTACTGTTCACCATATACATGCTGCCACTTGGAGAAATCATACAAAAACATGGCCTGACATATCATTGCTATGCTGATGACACCCAGTTATATTTGTCATTCAAACCTGATGTCACATACCCTACTCCACAAATAAACGCATGCTTAGCTGAGCTTCAGGAGTGGATGAATAATAATTGGCTAAAACTTAATGCTGACAAAACTGAGGTTCTTGTTATCGAGGGCCAGGGCTCAACAGCAAAGCAGCTCCAGTCTCAACCAACACCGCTAAGGCCCGGTTCACATTAGCGGTTGTTTGCCAAACGGACCGGATGACCTGACCGGATCCGGATCGGAACCGTACGGTTCTGATCCGGATCCGATCCGGATCCGGTCAGGTTGCATCAGGTGGTAATCAGGATGCGATCCGGATCCGTTTGGCAAAGTAACGTAAAAAAAAAAAAAAAATGTTGGGGTCTGGGAGGTCAGCAGAAGGGGGACCTGTGGAATCAGGCCCTCTGCTGTTTAGCACTCACCTCCACCTCCGACATGCTGCCAACATCCTGCCAACACCTCCAGCTCGTGCTGCTCCACTCCAAAATGCTTGCCCATGTGTCCCCAGCCAATATCGCCGCAACAATCCGCATAGGAAGTGGGGTAGAACATCCGGATTTCTCAGCCAGTGTGTTGTGCGGCCTCCGGTTCCCATTTGTTTGTATTGGCCGGATGGTGCAGTCCGGCTCCGCCCCGGATACGGCTGCCGGAGGGGCCGGATGAAAAAATAGCGCATGTTGGAACGGAGGCCGGAGTCCGGATCCGGCCCGGATCCGGTCCGGCTCCGGTTCTGCAGAACGGACCCATGTGAACGGACGCATAGGCTTTAATTGCTATGCCGTGCGTCCGTTCCGTCCGTTCTGCAGGCGGTGCGGCTCCGGCACGGCGATTCCGGAGGGCCACCGCAAGTGTGAACCGGGCCTAAGGATAGGGAGCTCAGACCTGAACAACTCAGACTGTGTGCGCAGCCTGGGAGTACTGATTGATGGGAAATTAAGCTTCAGGAATCAAATCTCAGCTGTTGTGAAACATTCCTTCTTTCACCTAAGGAATATTGCAAGGATTAAACACCTAATTCCTTCAGAGGATCTTCCAACCCTAGTTCATGCCTTCGTCACATCAAGGTTAGACTACTGCAACGTCCTCTACACAGGCCTGCATAAGAAAGACTTACGCCGCCTGCAATTAGTACAGAATACCGCCGCAAGGCTGTTAACGAGCCAACCCCGCCATTGCCACATAACACCAACCCTGAGCTCACTCCACTGGCTACCGATAAAATGGAGAATTCTGTTTAAGATTGGCTTACTGACATTCAAATCCTTGCACAATCTGGGCTCTGGATACCTGAAGGACTTGTTGCAACTACATCACACCCCCCACAATCTTAGATCAAAAGGACGTAACACCTTGGTCACCCCCAGAGTCCACCTCAAAACCTTTGGAGACAGAGCCTTTTGTCATGCTGCCCCTACACTTTGGAACTCCCTGCCACACCCAATCAGGACAGCCCCATCCCTGGAAGCATTTAAGTCTAAACTGAAAACCTACCTTTTCAGTCTGGCATTCATGAACATCTGACTATCTCCTCTGTAACACAACCCAGCCTGCAACCCTGTATTAATCTGAGACACAGCTATGCGCTTTGAGTCCTATGGGAGAAAAGCGCTTTACAAATGTTATTGTATTGTATTGTATTGTATAACGTCCCCCTAACTCAACGCCTGGTGGTGCTGGATCTGGACGTCAGAGTGAGCCGCGTTGTGCAGCTCACTCTGGCGTCAGTGATGCCGTGATGCGCACTCTTGTGCGCATGCGGCATCACGTGGTCCCGCCGGCCAATCGCCGCACAGAGCGGCTGCTCCAGGATGTAAACACTGCACGTCACAACGTGCAGTGCATAATAATTAGCCATGTGCCTGGCCGCTCTCCGCTCCTCCCCAACATTACTGAGCATGTGCAAGCAGTCTAACGCGGCTCAACCGCGTCCAAAGTACTGCATGCAGTACGTTGTCTTGTGACGCAGCGTTACAATGTAACGCAACGTCCGCACTGTGAACAGCCTCATTGATTTTTCATTGCTGTGCGGTGGGCTGCGTTACAGGCTGCTCTAACGTGCGCCTGTAACGTCCCACTGTGAAACCAGCCTAAAGGAACGAGGACCCGTCCCACGGGTAGGTAGCCGTATTTGCATCACTTTGTGAATGGAAACTAGAACTAATAAGGCCCCTTGAGACCCACTACGCCCCAGGCACCTGCCTAGGTTTCCTTTTGGATGAACCTGCTCTGGTGTGGGGCCAGTAAATAGTGCAAGAACGGAAGAAGTTCATATCTTCCTATTAAAGTCAAAAGGTGTTTTTTTTAATTGAGTTATTTAACCACTTTACCTCCCTTGCTACGCTTATCTACTCCCCACAAAACTTTACTTGAAGCTCAGGGGAGTAGATAGGCGTACTTGTGGTAAACAGTGTGCTGTATGCCCAATAAGCTATCTGATTATGTATATAGGGTATCATTTTAACCATGACAAGTGAGAGAATAGATTTTGTGTTGTTTGACAACTGAGGGCTAAGTCATGTGATTTTTTTTTTACCGGAAAACTGAATGAAAAGCAATAAAACTGTTGTTTTCATGTACTCTGTACACCCAAATAAATACTTGTAAAAAAAAACAAAAGTGACAGCATTGAAAAGAGAATGCAAAGTTACCCTAGGGACTTAGCTTTTAAAATATGTATGCCATGAGAGTGTATTACTGTTAATCATGAAGATAAGGGCTTTCAATTACTGATACAGTACAATGAGAAAACAAAAAACACAAACCAGAAACTAATATATTATCGCTATACATTGTACTAGGAACATTATTTAAATGTTGAGATAACCAGGACAAATTAGCAAATACAATGTGTGGGTTTTACCTATGGTAACATTGTTTATTTGAAAACTATAGTGCATGGAAATGGAGAAATAGTGTATTTTTTCTTTTTTTTTTTCTCATTTTCCCTTTAAAATGCACAGATAATAGCATAATTACTAAAAGCAAATATCACCCTCACAAAGCATAATTTGTAGCAAAAAAAACAAGATATAGATCATTTACATCTGATGAGTAGCAATAAAGTTATTGGTGAATGAATGGGAGGAGCGCTGAAATGTGAAAATTGCTCTGGTTTTTTTTAGCAAAAAACCCTATGGTGCTGAAGTGGTTAAAATAAAATATCATTGGCCGATGGTAGCCCCACCCACATCCACTGAATGCTGCCTGTTTATCGCCTTCCCTGCATGGCAATGTGGTTACATTTTGGTGAGTTTAGCCTCAAAGCTGTACAAGTAAGTCCTCCAAGCGTATCTGTAAAATTGGGTCCCATGGTGGGAAATCTCCAGAAGATGGAGGGCGGGATGGCGTAAAAAGCAACGTAGATGGCGATGGGACAAGGAAGAGCGGGAAGTTTGATCGCTGTACTCCAGAAACTGTAGGAGGCAAAGCGTGTAGGCAAAACATGGGGGTGGAATAAGGGCCTGTTCAGACTGTCAGCGTTTGTAGAACGCATATAAATTCAAAGAAACGCAAGTTGAAAAACGCATGCGTTTTTCTTGCGTTCGAATGCGTTTTCTATTGCGTTTTGCACAAACACGTGACCCAGGGGAAAAAAAAGAATTATGGGAACCGCAGAGGAAAACGTACGCTAAAAACGCAATAGTACGCGTTTTTGATACGCGTCCATAGACTTTCATTGCGTCCGTTTCTATGCGTATCGCACAGAACTGCGTGCAGCAATGCGGATGAGAAACGTATGCGTCTCATACGCATACATGTGAACTAGCCCATTCAAAAGCATTAGGAGCCGTTTCTATGCGTTTTTGGTACCCGTACGTGTTCCCTGAAAACGGCTAGGAACGCGCATAATCTGAACAGGCCCTAAGGGAATAAGTGTGATAAGCTGAAATCAAAGAACAATATGTCGGGTTTTTCAAGCCAGCATGATAAGGAGTGTAAATTGTCACTTGCCGCCCGCGCAAACTCACATCAGCTAAAATCCACCACAGCGAATGTGCTCATCATTACATGAAACAACACGTTTTATAGGCTGCTGTCCACTGCAACAGATAATCGTGCAAGGGCGTTATAAAACTTATACAAAGTGTTAAAAATAGTAATAATGTGCAATTATCTATAATAATTGTCTGCGTGTACCGCCTGTGTCCGTGGTGTACTTGTGCAGCCGTGGCAGGGATGGTGTGGCCGTGCTCTTGCCAGCGTGTGCGCGGGGAGGGGGGCGTGTCCGTGTGCACACCAGCACCACCAGTTACCGGCAGTTACCTGCGACGGGGAAAGTACTGTATATTCTGGCATATAATACATTTTTAACCCTTGAAAATCATCTGAGAAGTCAGGGGTCGTCTTATACGCCCTATCCTGTTACCGCCTCTCAGATCTCGCTGCTGAGGACTGTAGTGAAGTGGCGCAGGCGCACATGTGCAAGATCTGAGAGGCAGAGTAGAAGGTAAATAGGTTACAAGGGCGGGGCCAGAAGTGTGAAAGAGGCGTGTTTTATGGGCACAGCGCAATCTAGTCTTCCATACCACTCTGATAAACAGGGAGAGCTGACCAATCCGCTTAGGGAGAGTTGTCCAATCCAACCAGTCAATCGCCTATATACTGGGTACCACATGCAGTACAGCACAAGTATCTGTTCATACATAGCACCAGTATATGATGTTTTACTTGGTGTGCGTTGGAAGAGGGGTAGTCTTATACGGTGAGTATATCCCAAACTCTATATTTTAACTGAAAAAGTTGGGGTGTCGTCTTTTACGCCGGAATATACGGAAATGTAAGTCATTGGGTGACTCATACATTTTAAAAATGTTGGCGGCGGCAGTGTGACATGCAGGTGCAGAACGACGGGAGTACGATGGGAAAACCCGGTAATCCCAGTGATGTACTTCCTATTTACCAGGAAGTATGTCACTGGGTGAGGGGCGGGGCATGCCGGGGGCGGCACAGTGCATATGACCTTGTCGTTGTACTCTGCCGCAGGTTCATATTCATATGCTTGTGGTTTCGTGCGTAGCAGTGAGATGCGTGGGGGGCGGGGCAACACAAACGTACATTTCAAGTGTAATACCTTTTAGAACCTGCTAAAGATCAAAGGTTTTTTTTTTATGATTTCCCGAACTGTAGAACCCCTGGCATTGAAAGAGTGTTCCTTTGCTTTGGACCAGGGGTGTAGCAATAGGAGGTGCAGAGGTTGTGACCGCATCGGGGCCCTTGGGCCAGAGGGGCCCCAAGTGGCCTATCCTTAACTACAGTATTAGCTCTTTATTTGGTCCTGTGCTGATAATATTCACTTCTATAGATGCTTTGTTTTCAAAACCTTTTTATTAGCGGAAGACAACCGGGTTAATGGCGTTAATAGCAGTGATCATCAACACACTGTTTCCCATCTCCTTCTTGCTCCTGTGGTTGTTCTTGATTGGTTTTGCTGTGGCGTATCAATTGTTATGTATAGAGAGCTTGGGGGGGCTCAATGTAAAACTTGCACTTGGGCCCACAGCTCCTTCGCTACGCCACTGCTTTGCACTGTATATCCCCTGTCATTTGGTGATAGAGGCTAGGTGCACACATAACGTGCAGGGGCCTAACTAGAAATCACTAGGCCCCCTGCTAAACTTTGAATGGGGCCCCCTCCCACCAAGGGGGCAGGGCGCATTACACAAGAACCTGATGCACACTAAATAGGGACTGTCTACAAATCTTTGTCTGCAAAACTTTGTACGATTCCTTATCAGTAGCTGAGCACATGCAGTCATTAGAACAATTGTGCAGAGCAGAAATATTTTTCTCTGCATTTGCGGTTTGCATACATGCTTTTTCCATGCGTTTTTTATATTTCCATTCATGCAAATTACTAGGAAGACAACAGGAAGCGGAAATAGAGCCAAATATATATATATATATATATATATATATATATATATATATATATATATATATATATATATATATATATATATATTTTGGGATAATAACGCATATAAAAACGCATGGAAAACACATGAAAAAAGCATACCATTGCGTTCCCATTGGCTTTTTATTATGTGCAGCGATTATGAATGGTATGCAACAAAACCAGAGTTTTTAAAAACGCAGGTTTGAAAACGCATGTGCGTTTTTATATGCGTTTTTTTCCTGCGACCCATAGAATTACATTAGTGGCAAAAACGCCGCGTTTTCCGCAGTGCGAGCGTTTCTGCTATGTGTGCACCTAGCTAGAGCCATTTTGCATGCAAACCCTCACAGCCCCCTCCGGCCGCCGCGTACACATCCGAGACCCAGCGATCAATGCCGGTGGGAGTTCCCATAGAGTGGAAATGTGTCAGTTACGCTGCAGAATGGATCGATGTGTGTTCATCTCGTTTCCTACACAGAGGAGGGGAGATGCTTCTCCTGGCACAGAGGCTGTACACACAGAGCACCACTGCGGAGGGACGTATGGATGCTGCTGCTTCAATGACCTCACTATCGATATGATGCGACAAGATCTATATTCAGCCCCGGTAGTGAAGTTATGTAATGAGCATTTACAGGGCTG
Source organism: Hyperolius riggenbachi (assembly GCF_040937935.1). Classification (NCBI taxonomy): domain Eukaryota; kingdom Metazoa; phylum Chordata; class Amphibia; order Anura; family Hyperoliidae; genus Hyperolius; species Hyperolius riggenbachi. The sequence continues at coordinate 233,566,034 of NC_090657.1, forward strand.
TCAGATTTGCCTGAGCACTGCGTATTCTGTCTGCCTTTCCACTGCACGCTATACGTCCCTTAAAGTGACCACACATTAGGCGACTTCACCATCCAATACGATTATTATAATTAAGTCAGATGAAAACCAGTGCCGCCAAGAGCATGCCCGACTAACGATGGAACTAATTTCGGGACAAACTTGGTCGCATGTATGGATTGGACATGCTGCACGATGTAGGGCCGACATACTCGATTGGGTGCGCAGCGGTAATGGTGTATGATATTAGGATGAGCGACAAACGTGATGGAGCCTCGGGTGGTACCTCCCCCCCCCCCCCCCAAATGTAAAATGTGAGTGGTTACTGGCACCCATGTTATGCCAGCAACCACGTGGGATGCTTGAATGGGAGGCAGCGCCGAGACAGAGCCAGTGGCGGATACCAATAGGTATAATATACTGCACAGGGCTCCTCTGAGGACAGTCAGTGACATGACTATGTACTCTGTAATGTGCTGCAGAAGATGTCAGTGCTATATAAATACACAATAATAATATGGTAGGACATTAGACTATGGCTATGGTAGGATTAGAGTGTGAGCTCCTCTGAGGACAGTCAGTGACATGACTATGTACCCTGTAATGTGCTGCAGAATATGTCACTGCTATATAAATACATACTAATAATATGGTAGGGCATTAGACTATGACTATGGTAGGATTAGACTGTGAGCTCCTCTAAGGACAGTCAGTGACATGGCTATGTACTCTGTAATGTGCTGCAGAAGATGTCACTGCTATATAAACACATAATAATAATATGGTAGGACATTAGATTATGACTATGGTAGGATTAGAGTGTGAGCTCCTCTGAGGACAGTCAGTGACATGACTATGTACTCTGTAATGTGCTGCAGAAGATGTCAGTGCTATATAAATACATAATAATAATATGGTAGGACATTAGACTATGACTATGGTAGGATTAGAGTGTGAGCTCCTCTGAGGACAAGACAAATAGACAAGACAAGACAAGACAAGACAAATAACATTTATATTGCGCTTTTCTCCTTGCGGACTCAAAGCGCCAGAGCAGAGCAGCAGCCACTAGGGCGCGCTCTATTGGCAGTAGCAGTGTAAGGGAGACTTGCCAAAGGTCTCCTACTGAATTAGTGCTGGCTTACTGAACAGGCAGAGCCGAGATTCGAACCCTGGTCTCCTGTGTCAGAGGCAGAGCCCTTAACCATTAAACCATCAGCCAGGACAGTCAGTGACATGACTATGTACTCTGTAATGTGCTGCAGGAGAGGTCAGTGCTATATAAATACATAATAATAATATGGTAGGACATTACACTATGACTATGGTAGGATTAGAGTGTGAGCTCCTCTGAGGACAGTCAGTGACAGGACTATGTACTCTGTAAAGTGCTGCAGAAGATGGCAGTGCTATATAAATACATAATAATAATATGGTAGGACATTAGACTATGACTATGGCAGGATTAGATTGTTAGCTCCTCTGAGGACAGTCAGTGACGTGACTATGTACTCTGTAAAGTGCTGCAGAAGATGGCAGTGCTATATAAATACATAATAATAATATGGTAGTACATTAGACTATGACTATGGTAGGATTAGATTGTGAGCTCCTCTGAGGACAGTCAGTGACTTTACTATGTACTCCGTAAAGTGCTGCAGAAGATGTCAGTGCTATATAAATACATAATAATAATATGGTAGGACATTAGACTATGACTATGGTAGGATTAGATTGTGAGCTCCTCTGAGGACAGTCAGTGACATGACTATGTATTCTGTAAAGTGCTGCAGAAGATGTCAGTGCTATATAAATACATAATAATAATATGGTAGGACTTTAGACTATGACTAGGGTAGGGATTAGATTGTGAGCTCCTCCGAGGACAGTCAGTGACATGACTATGTACTCTGTAATGTGCTGCAGAAGATGTCAGTGCTATATAAATACATAATAAAAATATGGTAGGTCATTAGACTCTGATTATAGTAGGGATTAGATTGTGAGCTCCTCTGAGGATGGTTAGTGACATGACTATGTACTCTGTAAAGTGCTGCAGAGGATGTCAGTGTATAATAATAAATAGCAGCATTGTTTATCAGACTGGGTGATCCACCTGTATGTACTCACTATGATGGTGACATTTGGGGTTCCAATCGGCTGCATTTTTATGATTTTAATTTGGTCTTAAAATACAAGCTTGTCACGTCCATCCATTGCATTGCTGAAATAACAAGTCATCAGCAATTAGTGCTCCTGCACTCAGTGTTTGAGGATGTTATCTGGACTTCAGTAGAATGAGGATAATAAGCTTAGACAATCCAATAACACCTGTAGCAGCAGCGGGAATAGAGTCAATGCCTATTGTTCAAGCAGAGCTCAGGACACACTGCAGCTGGTTTACTTTCACTATAAGCTGCGTGTAACAGCTGTTTACACTTCTGACTTGTTTCATACTTTGTTGTTCGGTGTATTTTTTCCCCCGGCTCCCTCGACTCGTTCTGTCTGCAGAACAGAAGCGTTGCCCCTTGTCGTGTCGCGTTCATCTTGGCTGCCTTCTTTCTTTGGATAAACAGCACTTTTCTGTGACTTGTTTTGTAAGATTGTATTGTGAACAATCCGCGCTGAACCACCTCAGTAACGTCGTATTATAAGAGCTGGAACAAGCGATTACGCGCCTTGCGGCACTCCCAACGCGGCGGCTGCCAGAGGAAAACCTTTCAAGAAACGAGAAGCGTGTGACATCCTCTCGCTATGCGCCGCGGTCGCTCACTCCGCATTGATGCAAACTGCCTGCATGGATTCTATAACAAAAATGGCATCAAATTTTCTGCATTTATTTTCAACCCTGGAACGACTTATAGCAAAACATACATTTTTATGTAAATTATCCTGGTTTCTGCAGCAGAATACTTCTTATCAATAACAACAACATAACAATTGTAAAGCATGTTTCTCCCATAGGACCCAAAGCGCATAAGCTTGTCTCAGATCAGTACATAGTGATGTGTACAGGGGGAACGTTATGTGATCATAAATGCCAGACTAAACAGATGTGTTTTCAGTTTTGAATTAGATGTGTCCAGGGTTGGAGTTATCTTGATTAAGTTTGGCAAGGCATGCCACAAGGTAGGGGCAGCATGACAGAAAGCTCTGGCCCCAAAGTTTTTCTGTTTATTTAGTGCATTGGTATGAAGTCCCGCCTTCCCTGTGATGCTTTGCCTAGGCAGTGATGTCATGTAGCCCTCTCACCCAGAGCACTCTGGGTGACTATGCGCTGATCCCGCTCACATATTATTATCACAGTCACCTTGCCAGTAGTAAAGATGAAGGCATCACTCATACATTTAAGCATGTAAATCCGGGTGAGGTAAGATTTTGCAATGGGCAAACATTTACTAAACAATGTATAAAGTAATATTGTAAACAATAAGAAATGTCATTCAATAAGTTACATTCAGTATGTGAAATCCCTCTTTAAAAGGAACCCAAGGTGAGAAAGATATGGAGACTGTCATATTTATTAGTAGAAAAAGTAGTAGAAATCTGACATTACCGACAGATTTTGGACTAGCCCATCTTCTCCTTGGGGGGGGGGGGGGGGGGATTCTCAGGGTTTTGTTTATTTTTAAAAGCAGTTAGTGAATGGCAGTTGCTCTGTCCAACTGCCAAAATAGTGTGCCGCGAGAGAAGGGAGGCTGGCCAGCATCTTTGTAAAAATCTTTTTAGGGAGTGTCTTTATAAAGAAAGAAGGCATGCTGAGAACCCCCCATGAAGAGATGGACTAGCCCAAAACCTGTCAGTAATGTCAGATTTCTAATACTTACTGTAAGTGACAGCAGCATAGGAGAAAAGTAATGTATGGCTCATTTTACTCTGGGAGACATGTACTTCTTATTTGTATGTATTTTAAATGTTAAGATTTTTGTGACAGTTCCTCTTTAAGGGTTCTGCTTGACATAGGAGACCTGGGTTCAAATCTCGGCTCTGCCTGTTCAGTAAGCCAGCACCTATTTAGTAGGAGACCTTGGGCAAGTCTCACTAACACTGCTACTGCCTATAGGGTGCCCCCTGGTGGCTGCAGCTCTGGCCTAACACTGCTACAGTCTATAGAGTGCATCCCAGTGGCTGCAGCTCTGGCCTAACACTGCTACTGCCTATAGAGTGCCCTCTAGTGGCTGCAGCTCTGGCCTAACACTGCTACTGCCTATAGAGCGCCCCCTGGTGGCTGCAGCTCTGGCCTAACACTGCTACAGTCTATAGAGTGCATCCCAGTGGCTGCAGCTCTGGCCTAACACTGCTACTGCCTATAGAGCACCCTCTAGTGGCTGAAGCTCTGACCTAACACTGCTACTGCCTATAGAGTGCCCCCTAGTGGCTGCAGCTCTGGCCTAACACTGCTACTGCCTATAGAACGCCCCCTAGTGGCTGCAGCTCTGACCTAACACTGCTACTGCCTTTAGAGCGCCCCCTAGTGGCTGCAGCTCTGACCTAACATTGCTACTGCCTATAGAGAGCCCCCTAGTGGCTGCAGCTCTGGCCTAACACTGCTACTGCCTATAGAGCGCCCCCTAGTGGCTGCAGCTCTGGCCTAACACTGCTACAGCCTATAGAGCGCCCCCTAGTGGCTGCAGCTCTGGCCTAACACTGCTACTGCGTATAGAGCGCCCCTAGTGGCTGAAGCTCTGACCTAACACTACTACTGCCTATAGAGCGCCCCTAGTGGCTGCAGCTCTGGCCTAACACTGCTACTGCCCATAGAGCGCCCCCTAGTGGCTGCAGCTCTGGCTTAACACTGCTATTGCCTATAGAGCGCCCCCTAGTGGCTGCAGCTCTGGCCCAACACTGCTACTGTCTATAGAGCACACCCTAGTGGCTGCAGCTCTGGCCTAACACTGCTACTGCCTATAGAGCACCCTCTAGTGGCTGCAGCTCTGGCCTAACACTGCTACTGCCTATAGAGTGCATTCTAGTGGCTGCAGCTCTGCCCTAACATTGCTACTGCCTATAGAGCGCCCCCTAGTGGCTGCAGCTCTGACCTAACACTGCTACTACCTATAGAGTGTCCCCTAGTGGCTGCAGCTCTGACATAACACTGCTACAGTCTATAGAGCGCCCCCTAGTGGCTGCAGCGCTGGTGCTTTGAGTCCACAGGAGAAAAGATGGTCTGTGTCTACTGTCCTATTACTGTGACCCAGAGATACTTTTTAAGCATGCATGTTGTAACATATGAGTTTTTCCACTAGGCGGGGGTGTTCTTTATTTAGGGGGCGTATAGGCGAGGCGTGGGAGAATGCTGCACTCCGAGAAAGGAATGATACGAGAGATGATGGCATAAAAGATATCAGACATCCATCGTGATGCAGCAGCGCTGCCGCCGTGCCAGAGTGGGAGTGTGTTACGCTCTCTCGCAGGCGGTTGCTTAGCGATGAAAAGCCTCCTTCTCTCCTGCACACATTTCCGTGGGGTTAAAAGGCATAAAGTCTTTGTTGGAGCCATTATCGTGTTGCCAGGATGTGTTTCACACGCTCTGCTGCAATTTCTCTACTTTTCCCACATGATTTGTGATAGAAAGTATTCTTTTTACTTAAAGCGAACTCAGAACTTCCTTTCTGCTCTAAAAGATAAGCAACAGCACAATAACCTTTAAAGAAAACTATTACTTTGTTACAGCTGATACTCCTGCAATAAATCTGCAATTTCTCTACTTCCTGCTTTCACGGAAGCAGGCATAGGGTTAACATCCTGTGCTTTCCAATTAGCCTCTGTGCCGTGGCAGTCAGCTGACACAGCTGAGGGATCAAATTACATGGGTGATTTGTCACAAATGAGGGGCAATTAGACAGGCTAAACTCTCTAAATACATACAGGGTGCATTTCTCCACGTTTTCCTTCTGTCCTGTGCAAGAGTTCAGGTCCACTTTAAGGTCTTCAGTGCACTTTCTTCTGTACCTGATGTCAGGGCAGTTTCTAGGCTGAATTGCAGGGGCAGTAAGAATTGCACCACCCCCCTTTTCCAGTAGTGGCTGGTCACTACTTACTTATCTATACTGGAGGCTCCTGTACCTGGCTGCCTATACTGGGGGCACCTATGCCTGGCTACCTATACTGGGGGCGTCTATACCTAGCTACCTGTACTGGGGGCACCTATTCCTGGCTACCTTTACTGGGGGGCACCTATAGCTACCTATACTGGGGGCACCTATGCCTGGCTACCTATACTGGGGGCACCTATGCCTGGCTACCTATACTGGGGACACCTATGCCTGGCTACCTATACTGGGGACACCTGTGCCTGGCTACCTACACTGGGGCGTCTATACCTAGCTACCTATACTGGGGGCACCTATACCTAGCTACCTATACTGGAGGCACCTATACCTGGCTACCTATACTGGGGGCACCTATGCCTGGCTACCTATACTGGGGACACCTGTGCCTGGCTACCTACACTGGGGCGTCTATACCTAGCTACCTATACTGGGGCACCTATGCCTGGCTACCTATACTGGGGGCACCTATGCCTGGCTACCTATACTGGGGACACCTATGCCTGGCTACCTATACTGAGGACACCTGTGCCTGGCTACCTACACTGGGGCGTCTATACCTAGCTACCTATACTGGGGCACCTATACCTGGCTACCTATACTGGGGGCACCTATGCCTGGCTACCTATACTGGGGACACCTACACCTAGGTACCAATACTGGGGGCACCTATACCTAGATACCTATACTGGAGACAACTATTCCTGGCTGCCTATACTGGGGGAACCTATAGCTAGCTACCTATACTGGGGACGCCTATACCTGGCTACCTATACTGGGGGCACCTATGCTTGACTACCTATACTGGGGGAACCTATAGCTAGCTACCTATACTGGAGGCACCTATACTTGGCTACTTATATTGGGGGCACCTATGCCTGGCTACCTATACTGGGGCACCTATACCTAGCTACCTATACTGGGGACGCCTATACCTGGCTACCTATACTGGGGGCACCTATGCTTGACTACCTATACTGGGGGAACCTATAGCTAGCTACCTATACTGGAGGCACCTATACTTGGCTACTTATATTGGGGGCACCTATGCCTGGCTACCTATACTGGGGACACCTACACCTAGGTACCTATACTGGGGGCACCTATACCTAGCTACCTATACTGGAGACAACTATTCCTGGCTGCCTATACTGGGGACACCAATGACTGGCTACCTATACTGGGGACACCTATACCTAGCTATCTATACTGGGGGCACCTATAGCTGGCTACCTACCTTTACTGAGGGTGGTGGTTTTTTTTTGGTCACACCGTGGATAACATGCGGTGCAAATTGTCGGGTGCTGTGCAATCATTCCAAATCGGGGAGGGGTTGCACATCCTCATAAAAAGTCTAGAACGGTCCCTGGCTGCAGGGCCAGCTCACCTGATAACCAATTAGCAGTCATCAAACATTTGTGTGGTTTTGAAAACACTTATGAGAGCAAGAGAGAAGAAGTGTTTAACGAGTCACTATTTCTCTGCGTGGGAGCTGAATAAACAGGAGGCGTGTCAGTCCGATCTTACTGTAAATCTGGAGCAAACATTAATCTCGATATCTAACTATGAAATAAGAATGTGGGACTTGTGGAAAGTTATTTCAGATTACTTCCAAGGACACAATTAATTATCTTCACTTCAGGTCTGATGTAAATGGTATTTCCTGCCCTGTCTCCAAAACCTTAAAATAATATTGCATCATCACTCAGAGCTCGCTAGCCATTGGTCACAGCAATACGCTGGAAAATCGCTTTGTGAAATGTTACAAAATCGCAATCACTACGCAATCTGTAGTGTGAGCTAGTCTCTCGACAGCTGCCACTGACACTCTAAATTCACTGACACGCAGATCCACTAACAGATTCTACTGATAAGCAGATTCTACTGACATGCAGATCCCTGACAGATGGACGGCAGCCCAGATTACCTTACCTGTTCCTTGATGTCAGTGCTGCGTTGGCCAATGTTTTCCTTAGGGAACCTGAAGTGAGAGGGATATAGAGGCTGCCATATTTATTTCCTGTTAAACAATACCAGTTGCCTGGCTGTCCTGCTGATCTCATAGTGTCTGAATCACACACCTGAAACAAGCATTCAGTCACACTTCAGTCAGGGCACCTGATCTGCTGCATGCTTTTTCAGGGGCTATGGCTAAAAGTATTAGAGGCAGAGGATCAGCAGGACAGCCAGGCAATCTGCATTGTGTAAAGGAAAATCAATATGGCAGCTTCCATATCCCTCTCACTACAGGTTCTCTTTAATCTGACCTACCGATCCCTGATGATGCTTACTTGTATTCTCCTATGATTGGTCAGTTGATGGGGGCGGAGGCACACAGTGCAGTGTGGACACCCCAAGCAAAAGGGGCGGGAAAATGGATGAAGGGAACTGCAAATGCCGTTGATATTCCTTACAGATTGTCGGGCACTGTGTGACCGGCCCAGGCACTGTGAATAGTTCCGTACTGGCCCAATCTGTGCACTTGGAAACTCGGATATCTGTGTCTGGAGTCCAGTGTTAGTTTCGGATATTCTCGTTCTGCGATTACATGGAACTGATTTATTGTAGTATTATTATTATTATTATTGTTCTGGTTCCTATAATAAACCTCTGAGAGAAATAAAATGTGTAGACCTTCCTTGCCCTCGGCTAAGACTTCTGTGGAGCTACAATGGAGAGTTCCCACAGACCGGCAAAGCCGCGCTCTTTTGACTTCTGAATGTTTACGATGACCGCGGGGTCCAGCTGCCAGTCAGTGCCGAATACAGTGCGTTCCCTTCCCTCTCGGGTCCGGGGCAGTTCCCTGTACAGATGACTTCAAACTCAGCAAACCTTGCTTCACATGTACTCAATTTTCCAAAGTTTTGAAAGTTTAACAAACTTAAAGAGAATCTGTACTCTAATATTCTTACACTAAAAAACATACCATTCTATTCATTATGTTCTCCTGTGCCCCTCTGTGCTGTTTCTGCCTCTCCCTGCTGCAATCCTGGCTTGTAATTAACAGTTTTAGGCAGTGTTTACAAACAAACTAACCAGCTTGTGATAGGCTCACATAAGCAGAGTGTGTGAGTCATACAGAGTGTGCAGGGGGCCTGCAGAAGGTGTGTATCGCTTCTATCCAATCACAAGCAGCCCTGCACATTCCACACATTCAAGCCTTAGCCCGACAGACATGACAGAGGAAAGGAGATAAGATTTATTACAGAGACAGTGCAATTAGGAAAGGCTGCAGTAAGCCAGAGCACATTAGAACAGGCTTAGGAACTTATAGGATAGAAGAACTAAGGCTGAAAAATTTGTTACAGAGTCTCTTTAAAGAGGATCTTTAACCAAGGATTGATCTTCATCCTAATCAGTAGCCCTTTCCCATGAGAAATCTTTTTTTTCACACACAGATCATCAGGGGGCTCTGTATGGCTGATATTGTGGTGAAACCCCTCCCACAGTGTGATGTCATGACCCTGGTCCTGACCGTCTCCTGTCTGTGAACCCCGTTGTATTGTGGGAAATAATAACCAGTATCTCCCTCTGTGCATATGTATATCTATTAAAAAAGCAACCTTTTAGCCTGTCACAATGTTAGTGTGGTTATAAATATTTGCAGTTGGTGCTGTCTAGTTTTTTTTCCATGTCTGCCAGCAGTAAAGATGATGGACCTGCAGGCTCATTGTGGATCAAACAGCATGAACAAGTTACATTAAAAATATCAATCATTTATTGATTTCTCTTCCATTTTTAACTTCTCACTTAGCAATGTATTGATTAATTTTGTTCTTCTTTTTCGGTCCAGTTACTCTTTAAATTAAATTTGAGACGTATGGGAGAAAATAATTTTCACTTAGCTGGGGCTTCCTACAGCCTCCTATAGTCTGTCAGCTCCCTCCATGTCCTCTTCGGTCGAATCCGCTGTGCTCCTGCACAACCGAGGGGAACAGGAAGGCCACAGAAATACAATGACTTTTTGCAAGATACTCGTTTTCATGGACATAAGACCATTCTTGAAAATAGGTATTTCTCATGCTGATTGACTTAAAGTGAACCAGAGACGAAGCACCCTCATGTATTTTACCATATATATCAGTGGGAACATTAGAGAAAACACCTACCCTGCTCTTTCATTCATCCTTTACTGCTCAGCCTGCTCGTTATCAGCCCTGATAAAATCCCCCACTGAGCATTTAGTCTGGCTTTGCTCAGGAATCATTATAGCTGAGTCATTATAGCAGAGCCAGAAGGGGGCAGGCTTGGGCTTGAAAAGACACCAGAGAAGACAGACTCAGCTATAATGATTCCTGAGCAAAGCCAGACTGAATGCTCAGTCGGGGATTTTATCAGGGCTGATAACAAGCAGGCTGAGCAGTGAAGGATGAAACAGAGAGCAGGGTAGGCTTTTTTCTTTGATGTTCCCACTGATCTATATGGTAAAATACATGAGGGTGCTTTGTCTCTGGTTCCCTTTAAATGTATTTCGTGGAAATCAGTGGCCGCTCAAGCTTCACATTTTTTGGAGGGCTCAAAGGGGGCACAATGGCTGGCTGGTGGGGCCCATTTGGGTGAACAAAATCGATGTTTGTACGGCGAGCTTTAGATATTTTTTGCCTAACTCAGGTGATAAAATAAAGGCTAACTAGTTCAGCAATGACAGGAACCAAATGTAAACATCACCAACAGAACTCAGAGGCTTTTGAGCAGAGCAGATTGTCCAAATGATGGTGCTATTATTGAAGAAACATTACCTACAGATGTACTTGGCCAGTTTGCTGGCATGCTTTTATTCATACTTGCTAGCAAGTAAGCTTTCAGCTTGTAAGCCTTCTCAGACTCTATTCCTGTTGACTGAGAATGTTATTAATCAGGCAGTAGAGAGATTTTTTTGCAAACATACAGTAAGTGTCATCCAGATACATTAATTACAAGGGATCTCGCAAGGAGCACGGTGGCGTAGTGGTTAGCGCTCTTGCCTTGCAGCGCTGGGTCCCTGGTTCGAATCCCAGCCAGGGCACTATCTGCAAAGAGTTTGTATGTTCTCTCCGTGTCTGCGTGGGTTTCCTCCGGGCACTCCGGTTTCTTCCCACATCCCAAAAACATACAGATAAGTTAATTGGCTCCCCCTAAAAAATTGGCCCTAGACTACAGTACTTACACTACATAATATAGACATATGGCAATGGTAGGGATTAGATTGTGAGCTCCTTTGAGGGACAGTTAGTGACAAGATATAAATATATATATACACTGTACAGTGCTGCGTAATATGTCGGCGCTATAAACATACTAAATAATAATAATAATATTCATGGCAAATAGATGAGACCCTTGGACAGGTCCCAGGTTAAAAAAATAAATCTACATCTCTGGGGCTTCCTCCAGCCCCTGGAGCCTATCTGTCCCTCACCGCAGCTCCACTTCCAGACAGTGTCCCGGGGTCCGCTCCTTTGCAGATACCAACCTCACCAGTTCGGCAGCTTCTGCACCTGCGCGAAGGAAGCCTCAGGTAAGTAGATTTAGTTTTTTTTACCAGCGGAGCTGCCCTTTAACACCTATATAGACACAGGCTGACATGGAGCATTTTTTATAGACCCTATCCTGTTCACTGTACGCTACTGGAGCCTGTAAAGAGTTAATTGCATGTTACTGAGCAGGGGGGCACTAAAGGGGGGGGTGGGGGAGACGGTGATTTCCAGGGGAGGCTAATGCCCCAACATTCCCCAGTGTACTGCCGCCCATGCTGGAAATGTGTTTTCGTCTGCCCGTATATTTTCGCATGTAATTTCCTCCATGCAAAAATGTGTTGTGTTATGTCTGTATGCGCAAATATTGTCATCTGTGCAAAAATTCTACATTTTGGTGTAAAATTATGACAAAAAAGAAAATTGCTGTTTTCGTTCACCACGAACCAGCTGGAGAATAACTACCTTTATAAAGCGTGTCTGTGAGGAGGAAGTCCTTTCCTTGGACCTTCTGAGCCACCCTGCCCTGGATATGACCGATGGTTTCTCCAGCCAACAGAACATCTGAGGAGCTCTGCTATCATCGCTCCCAGTGCCACCTACACATCAGCTCCCATCTGGCCAGGCATATTTCACTGCAGATAAGGTATGATTATCATCATACGCTCAGTTTGCTCTGCTCGACTTTACAACAGGGTCGTTTTACAGCGTATGAATAAGTCTAACGTTTCTACACACATCTGCTGCCCAGCCAGCCACCTGGGCCAGGGAAACAGCCTACATTGCAGATGGAAAGACGGTTTTTCAACATTGTTGGAGACAACAGAGTGCTGGCCCATGATCTGTGTGCCTGTTTCCAAAACCACTCTGGATCAGCACTCTGGCAATGCCCTTAACCACTTCACCACTGAGGGGTTTTACCCCTTGAGCACCAGAGCAATTTTCACCTTTCAGCGCTCCTTCCATTCATTCATCTATAACTTTATCAATACTTATCACAATGAAATGAACTATATCTTGTTTTTTTCGCCACCAATTAGGCTTTCTTTAGGTGGGACATTATGCCAAGAATTATTTTATTCTAAATGTGTTTTAATGGGAAAATAGGAAAAAATGTGGGAAAAAATGTATTATTTTTCAGTTTTCGGCCTTTATAGTTTTTAAATAATGCATGCTACTGTAATTAAAACCCATGAAATTTATTTGCCCATTTGTCCCGGTTATAAAACCGTTTAACCACCTGAGCGGTCTGGACGAGCTGAGCTCGTCCAACACCGCCGGAGGTCGCCGCTCAGGCCCTGCTGGGCCGATTTTAATCAAATAAAGTGCAGCACACGCAGCCGGCACTTTGCCAGCCGCGTGTGCTGCCTGATCGCCGCCGCTCTGCGGCGATTCGCCGCGAGCAGCGGCGAAAGAGGGCCCCCCTAGCCGCCTGAGCCCTGCGCAGCCGGAACAAAAAGTTCCGGCCAGCGCTAAGGGCTGGATCGGAGGCGGCTGACGTCAGGACGTCGGCTGACGTCGATGACGTCACTCCGCTCGTCGCTATGGCGACGATATAAGCAAAACAAGGAAGGCCGCTCATTGCGGCCTTCCTTGTTTATTCTGGGCGCCGGAGACGATCGGAAGATCGCCTCCGGAGCGCCCTCTAGTGGGCTTTCATGCAGCCAACTTTCAGTTGGCTGCATGAAATAGTTTTTTTTTTATTTGAAAAAAACCCTCCCGCAGCCACCCTGGCGATTTAATCAGAACGCCAGGGTGGTTAAATTATGTCCCTATAACAATGTTTGGCGCCAATATTTTATTTGGAAATAAAGGTGTATTTTTTTCAGTTTTGCGTCCATCCCTAATTACAAGCCCATAGTTTATAAAGTAACAGTGTTATACCCTCTCGACATAAATATTTAAAAAGTTCAGTCCCTAAGGTAACTATTTATGTATTTTTTAAATGTATTTTTTTTTTTTAATTACAAAAAAATAATAATTGGGGAGTGTGGGAGGTAATGAGTTAATTTTTAATGTATAACTAATGTATTTGTATATGAAAAATGCTTTAGGGTGTAGTTTTACTATTTGGCCACAGTGAGTTTTTGTTTATGCGACCTGCAAGCGTACAGGAAGTACGCTTGCAGGAAGTTCAGAGAGGCTGGGCAACTTTTTTTTTCACAATGATCGCGCTGCTTCTCGTAGAAGCAGCTGATCATTGCGGGGGGCTTAGATCAGCGAACGGGAAAAGTTTTCTCCGTTCATTGATCTCTGGGTGAACGGGCGGCGGTGTGCACGAGCGTGGGGGCGTGCGGATGAGCGAGCGGGAGCGCGGACAGCGGGCGGGAGCGGCGTCAGGTACGGATTTTTCCGTCCCTTGGTGGTAACAGGGTGGAAAAAGGGACGGAGAAATCCGTACCGCTGGGGGTAAAGTGGTTAAAGAGGCACATGAAAAAATCTACTAAATTATTCCACATACCCAATTTTACGTTCATTCTCCTGGTTTCCACATCAGAAACACTTCTTTTATCTATATATTGCTGTCTATTGGTATGTAGCCCCGCTCTCCCAGTGATGTCTAGCCTAGGCTATGATGTCACAAAGCTCTCTCTTCCCGGTGCATTCTGGGAGACCAGGTGTTGTTTCTGCTTACTTCGGAACACACAACATACAAACATTCCACAGCAATGCACCTGACAGCTGTAAAGAGGTCACCACCGGTGATAAATTTAAGAAAGTAAATCAGGAAAGATTTTACAATGGGCAAACATTGACTAAATCATTTCTAAAGTAATGTTGTAAAGAAAAAATACTTTTATTATATTAAATTGTATTCAGTAAAGTTCCTCTTTAATTACCTCCCCCAGCCTTGTGTGCTGTATACTTATTCCACCTACGTGGACAGGGAGGAGGGTACGGGAAGCCAGCTCAGGCCCACCCCTCTGCTCCAGATAAATCTATAGAGGAGGGGAGGGGGAGAGTCTCTCTGACCTGCTCTTTCTGCAACTTTGCAGAAAGGGGAGAACAAGGGGCGGCGGCGGGAGTTGGGCAGCAAACCCCCTGATTTTCCCAGTATAGGAAGTATAGTTACCCCGGGATTGCTAGTATAGTTGCTCCAGTGTAGGTAGTATAATTACCCCAGTATAGCTTTTATATTTGCTCCAGAATAGGTAGCTAGCTAGTAGGCTAGTCTGTTAGATCAGATGTCCCCAAGCTTTTTCAGCCCAGAGACCGCTATCCAGTCCACACTTTCTCCTGTGGATGGGGGGGGCAAGGGGCAGCCACGGAGGCGGGAGTAGGGGGTTTTGGGCAGCAAACCCCCTGATTTGCCCCAGTATAGGGAGTATAGTTACCCCAGGATTGCTAGTATAGTTGCCGCAGTATAGGTAATATAGGTGCCCCCAGTATAGGTAGTATAGTTGCTGCAGTATAGGTAATATAGGTGCCCCCAGTATAGGTACTATAGTTGCTGCAGTATAGGTAATATTGGTGCCCCCAGTATAGGTACTATAGTTGCTGCAGTATAGGTAATATAGGTGCCCCCAGTATAGGTACTATAGTTGCTGCAGTATAGGTAATATAGGTGCCCCCAGTATAGGTACTATAGTTGCTGCAGTATAGGTAATATAGGTGCCCCCAGTATAGGTACTATAGTTGCTGCAGTATAGGTAATATAGGTGCCCCCAGTATAGGTACTATAGTTGCTGCAGTATAGGTAATATAGGTGCCCCCAGTATAGGTACTATAGTTGCTGCAGTATAGGTAATATAGGTGCCCCCAGTATAGGTACTATAGTTGCTGCAGTATAGGTAATATAGGTGCCCCCAGTATAGGTACTATAGTTGCTGCAGTATAGGTAATATAGGTGCCCCCAGTATAGGTACTATAGTTGCTGCAGTATAGGTAATATAGGTGCCCCCAGTATAGGTACTATAGTTGCTGCAGTATAGGTAATATAGGTGCCCCCAGTATAGGTACTATAGTTGCTGCAGTATAGGTAATATAGGTGCCCCCAGTATAGGTACTATAGTTGCTGCAGTATAGGTAATATAGGTGCCCCCAGTATAGGTACTATAGTTGCTGCAGTATAGGTAATATAGGTGCCCCCAGTATAGGTACTATAGTTGCTGCAGTATAGGTAATATAGGTGCCCCCAGTATAGGTACTATAGTTGCTGCAGTATAGGTAATATAGGTGCCCCCAGTATAGGTACTATAGTTGCTGCAGTATAGGTAATATAGGTGCCCCCAGTATAGGTACTATAGTTGCTGCAGTATAGGTAATATAGGTGCCCCCAGTATAGGTACTATAGTTGCTGCAGTATAGGTAATATAGGTGCCCCCAGTATAGGTACTATAGTTGCTGCAGTATAGGTAATATAGGTGCCCCCAGTATAGGTACTATAGTTGCTGCAGTATAGGTAATATAGGTGCCCCCAGTATAGGTACTATAGTTGCTGCAGTATAGGTAATATAGGTGCCCCCAGTATAGGTACTATAGTTGCTGCAGTATAGGTAATATAGGTGCCCTCAGTATAGGTACTATAGTTGCTGCAGTATAGGTAATATAGGTGCCCCCAGTATAGGTACTATAGTTGCTGCAGTATAGGTAATATAGGTGCCCCCAGTATAGGTACTATAGTTGCTGCAGTATAGGTAATATAGGTGCCCCCAGTATAGGTACTATAGTTGCTGCAGTATAGGTAATATAGGTGCCCCCAGTATAGGTACTATAGTTGCTGCAGTATAGGTAATATAGGTGCCCCCAGTATAGGTACTATAGTTGCTGCAGTATAGGTAATATAGGTGCCCCCAGTATAGGTACTATAGTTGCTGCAGTATAGGTAATATAGGTGCCCCCAGTATAGGTACTATAGTTGCTGCAGTATAGGTAATATAGGTGCCCCCAGTATAGGTACTATAGTTGCTGCAGTATAGGTAATATAGGTGCCCCCAGTATAGGTACTATAGTTGCTCCAGTATAGGTACTATAGGTGCCCCCAGTATAGGTAATATAGGTGCCCCCAGTATAGGTACTATAGTTGCTGCAGTATAGGTAATATAGGTGCCCCCAGTATAGGTACTATAGTTGCTGCAGTATAGGTAATATAGGTGCCCCCAGTATAGGTACTATAGTTGCTGCAGTATAGGTAATATAGGTGCCCCCAGTATAGGTACTATAGTTGCTGCAGTATAGGTAATATAGGTGCCCCCAGTATAGGTACTATAGTTGCTGCAGTATAGGTAATATAGGTGCCCCCAGTATAGGTACTATAGTTGCTGCAGTATAGGTAATATAGGTGCCCCCAGTATAGGTAGTATAGTTGCTGCAGTATAGGTAATATAGGTGCCCCCAGTATAGGTAGTATAGTTGCTGCAGTATAGGTAATATAGGTGCCCCCAGTATAGGTAGTATAGTTGCTGCAGTATAGGTAATATAGGTGCCCCCAGTATAGGTAGTATAGTTGCCGCAGTATAGGTAATATAGGTGCCCCCAGTATAGGTACTATAGTTGCCGCAGTATAGGTAATATAGGTGCCCCCAGTATAGGTACTATAGTTGCCGCAGTATAGGTAATATAGGTGCCCCCAGTATAGGTAGTATAGTTGCCGCAGTATAGGTAATATAGGTGCCCCCAGTATAGGTAGTATAGTTGCCGCAGTATAGGTAATATAGGTGCCCCCAGTATAGGTACTATAGTTGCTGCAGTATAGGTAATATAGGTGCCCCCAGTATAGGTACTATAGTTGCTGCAGTATAGGTAATATAGGTGCCCCCAGTATAGGTAGTATAGTTGCTGCAGTATAGGTAATATAGGTGCCCCCAGTATAGGTACTATAGTTGCTGCAGTATAGGTAATATAGGTGCCCCCAGTATAGGTACTATAGTTGCTGCAGTATAGGTAATATAGGTGCCCCCAGTATAGGTACTATAGTTGCTGCAGTATAGGTAATATAGGTGCCCCCAGTATAGGTACTATAGTTGCTGCAGTATAGGTAATATAGGTGCCCCCAGTATAGGTACTATAGTTGCTGCAGTATAGGTAATATAGGTGCCCCCAGTATAGGTACTATAGTTGCTGCAGTATAGGTAATATAGGTGCCCCCAGTATAGGTACTATAGTTGCTGCAGTATAGGTAATATAGGTGCCCCCAGTATAGGTACTATAGTTGCTGCAGTATAGGTAATATAGGTGCCCCCAGTATAGGTACTATAGTTGCTGCAGTATAGGTAATATAGGTGCCCCCAGTATAGGTACTATAGTTGCTGCAGTATAGGTAATATAGGTGCCCCCAGTATAGGTACTATAGTTGCTGCAGTATAGGTAATATAGGTGCCCCCAGTATAGGTAGTATAGTTGCTGCAGTATAGGTAATATAGGTGCCCCCAGTATAGGTACTATAGTTGCCGCAGTATAGGTAATATAGGTGCCCCCAGTATAGGTACTATAGTTGCCGCAGTATAGGTAATATAGGTGCCCCCAGTATAGGTACTATAGTTGCCGCAGTATAGGTAATATAGGTGCCCCCAGTATAGGTACTATAGTTGCCGCAGTATAGGTAATATAGGTGCCCCCAGTATAGGTAGTATAGTTGCTGCAGTATAGGTAATATAGGTGCCCCCAGTATAGGTACTATAGTTGCTGCAGTATAGGTAATATAGGTGCCCCCAGTATAGGTACTATAGTTGCTGCAGTATAGGTAATATAGGTGCCCCCAGTATAGGTACTATAGTTGCTGCAGTATAGGTAATATAGGTGCCCCCAGTATAGGTACTATAGTTGCTGCAGTATAGGTAATATAGGTGCCCCCAGTATAGGTAGTATAGTTGCCGCAGTATAGGTAATATAGGTGCCCCCAGTATAGGTAGTATAGTTACCCCTGTATAGTTAGCATAGTTGCCCCAGTGTGCGCCCCCCCTCTCCATCCGGCGGCCGCCCGCCCCATGTTACCTTATGAGGTGGTGGCCGCTTCCTTCATAGTCCCCGCCGCTCCTATACTCCGTGCGTGCGTCATAATCTCACAGCTGCGCATCTCGCGGCTGCTGTGTAGAGTCAGGAAGCAAAAGAGCGGCTCCCTGTAGCCGTTACTATGGGAACTGCTGCCCTGCTTCCTGACTCTTCACAGCAGCCATGGGATGCGCCTGCACTGCCGTGAGAGGAGCTGCTGCGCGGCCCACCGCAAAACGTCCCGCGGCCCGGTATTGGGCTGCAGACCAGGAGGTAGATCATCCGGTCCATAATTAAGATAATTTGTCTCGGTAGAGGGATGCCTCGGGGCCCTCCAGTGGCTTTTCTCACCCTCATACAGACCACCGATCCAGCGCTGGGACCCTCAGAAGTTCTCAGCTGCGCTCCCATAGGAGAATGAGCGCGGCCACACCGTGCAGGCACCGGAAGGCTTGCACCCATGCAGGCGCAAAGAGCCGCCACTGAGGCTGGAAAAGCGAAACCTGTTCTGCCATCTGCACCTGCGCAGTACAAATGGCTGTGAACAAAGTACAAGCGCTTCCCCAATGGAGGCCACCAAAGACAAGCTGCAGCCGAGATGCTCTATTCCCGACAACAGATCAGACGGATATATCCTAAGAAGCCAGCGCCAGCAGAGCAGCACACAGACTTCACTACTGGGTACAACCAGCTCTAGCCAGCAGAATCCTGCGGCCAGGACCGGATTTCTCTGAAGGCCACAAGGGCTCGGGCCTTGGGTGGCTGCAAACTAATGTGGCACCTGAACATGAAAGAGGGATTGTTACATACGAAGGCTGAAAATGGGGTGCAACACATGGAAAAGGGAAAATGATGCCCATGAAAGAGAGGGCTGCAGCACACGGATGATACACATGGAAGGGAGGGGGGAGGTACATGGAATGGGTGGGGCAGTGCTGCTGCACAAGAAAGGGGAGCAACAACGTAGTTGGACGAGGGGCACAAAAAGTATAAACCTGGCCTTGCCTGCAGCCCCCGGTGACCACAGAGACAAGGCGACCATCACCAGGGATAACGGCACTGAGTAGTATGCAGGTAAGTACTCCACAAACCTTTATTGTAACAACACAAATAAAAGTACAAACAATCACATCACAACAGGGACAAATTCAATTAATAAAAGACTTGAAGCACTAAAAGTGCTAATCATAAAAGTGGTGAAACCTTGAGAGGCCCAATCTATAGTCAGTACCGACCTGGTTTCGGCTTTTGCCATCCTCAGGGAAGGCTGTGCAGTGCAGCCAAACTTGGTGGACACGGCCCTGTTGCCAAGCTCCGGGGATCCCCGCGCTGGAACGCAAGGTGGAGAGGGACAACAGAAGCTTCCTCCTCCTCAGATAAGCACCCATTTCGGGCACTTTTTTTCGCTACAGGTACACTTTGAAAAGAGCTGCTGTTCCTGTACCGTGATCTCTCTTTTAAAGAAAAGGTTCAGGATCCAATTAAAACAATTACACCTAATTTAAAGGACCGCTATCGCAAAAAAAATGTAAAATGCACATGTATGCATATGTATAACATGAACATTTGTTCCAGAGTTAAATGCACTATAAATGTGCTTTTTCCTGTGTTGCTGTCACTTACGGTAGGCAGTAAATGCTGACAGATCTGACAGGTTTTGGACTATCCCATCTCCTCATGGGGGATTCTCAGGGTTTTCTTTACTTTCAAAAGCACTTACCGAAGGCAAGTGGCTCAATTAAAGGGAACCTAAACTTAGAGGGATATGGATGTTTCCTTTTAAACAATACCAGTTGCCTGGCAGTTCTGTTGATCTCTTTGGCTGCAGTAGTGGTTGAATCACACACCTGAAACAAGCATGCAGCTAATCCAGTCTGACTGCAGTCAGAGCACCTGATCTGCATGCTTGTTGAGGGGCTGTGGCTGAAAGTATTAGAGGCACAGAATCAGCAGGAGAGCCAGGAAACTGGTATTGTTTTAAAATGAAAAATCCATATCCTTCTCAGCTTAGGTTCCCTTTAACTGCCAAGATACTGTGCTAGCTAGTAGGGAGGCCAGCCGGCACCCATCCACTTATAGATCCTTTCCATCGAGGTTTTTTTGTAAAGAAAAATGGAGATACTCAAAATCCACCAGGAGACTATGGACTAGTCCAAGACCTGACAGATTTTTATAGCTTACTGTAAGCGACAGGCCGACAGCAACATAGGAGGGAAGTAAGTTATTATGCATTTTACTCTTTACTTCATATAAATATCTATTTGAAATGTTACAGTTTTCCAGGATAGGAGTCCTTTAAAGTGGACCTGAATTCAGAACCTCCTCTCTGCTCTAAAAGATACATAAAAACCTTTTAGCAAAAACATTTCTTTATTACAGCCGATAAAAATCCTGCAATACCACTGCAGTGTGTCTTCTTCCTGCTTTCATGGAAGCAGATGTAGTGTTCTGCAGACACCCGATGCTCCACAAACCTTACAAGTGGCCGCATTGATAATAATGTGGTATCAGTTTTTCTAAATAAAAGCATTTATTCTCATATTGTGGGACCTTGCATACAGGACCCCGCGCATCAAAAACGCCTCTACAATACAATCCACGTAAAGTGCTGTGTGCAGATCACATCTATACATATAAGTCAACTTGTCCGCGTCTCCAAAACCCGACCATCATTTTTAAGCAAAGTTTTCTCCTTGGAGATGATTTTTCGCCTCCTGTTTAAATTAACTTTTCAGCACTTTGCAATTAAAAAGGACCAAAAAGTAGGTGTAAAAGTATTGTAAAGAGTTATTTTATTAGTGCTGTAGTGTTTGCTTGCTTCCTGGTGGCATAGTATTGATTAGGTGTGAAAAACTGACAATATCCCCTAGGAGAATTGAATAAGGGCCATATAGTGTGAAAGTAGCCTAATGAAGTTACTTTAGCCCCTTTTACACTGTTGCAATTATTATTATTTTTTCTTATTATTTTTTATTTATATAGCATCAACATCTTCCGTAGCGCTGTACATAGTACAAACAAATAATGGGGAACAAATATACATAAGAAATACCAGACACTGTACAGTCATGACATTGAATAGAATAAATATAGATACATACATAGTTGATATGTAGTTGGTACATGTACATATGTTACAATTACAGCAGTATGAGAAACACTAGGAGGAGGTCCCTGCCATTGCGGGCTTACAATCTAGAGGGTAGTGGGGAGGAAACACTAGGAAGAGGTCCCTGCCCTTGCGGGCTTACAATCTAGAGGGTAGTGGGGAGGAAACACTAGGAAGAGGTCCCTGCCCTTGCGGGCTTACAATCTAGAGGGTAGTGGGGAGGAAACACTAGGAAGAGGTCCCTGCCATTGCGGGCTTACAATCTAGAGGGTAGTGGGGAGGAAACACTAGGAAGAGGTCCCTGCCCTTGCGGGCTTACAATCTAGAGGGTAGTGGGGAGGAAACACTAGGAAGAGGTCCCTGCCCTTGCGGGCTTACAATCTAGAGGGTAGTGGGGAGGAAACACTAGGAAGAGGTCCTTGCCCTTGCGGGCTTACAATCTAGAGGGTAGTGGGGAGGAAACACTAGGAAGAGGTCCCTGCCCTTGCGGGCTTACAATCTAGAGGGTAGTGGGGAGGAAACACTAGGAAGAGGTCCCTGCCCTTGCGGGCTTACAATCTAGAGGGTAGTGGGGAGGAAACACTAGGAAGAGGTCCCTGCCCTTGCGGGCTTACAATCTAGAGGGTAGTGGGGAGGAAACACTAGGAAGAGGTCCCTGCCCTTGCGGGCTTACAATCTAGAGGGTAGTGGGGAGGAAACACTAGGAAGAGGTCCCTGCCCTTGCGGGCTTACAATCTAGAGGGTAGTGGGCAGGAAACACTAGGAAGAGGTCCCTGCCCTTGCGGGCTTACAATCTAGAGGGTAGTGGGGAGGAAACACTAGGAAGAGGTCCCTGCCCTTGCGGGCTTACAATCTAGAGGGTAGTGGGGAGGAAACACTAGGAAGAGGTCCCTGCCCTTGCGGGCTTACAATCTAGAGGGTAGTGGGGAGGAAACACTAGGAAGAGGTCCCTGCCCTTGCGGGCTTACAATCTAGAGGGTAGTGGGGAGGAAACACTAGGAAGAGGTCCCTGCCCTTGCGGGCTTACAATCTAGAGGGTAGTGGGGAGGAAACAAAAGGGGAAGGAAACACAAGGATCAGTGGGTGAGCCAGTGTGCCTTCAGTGCTGCCTATAGCAAATTAGAGGCTTGTCTGAACAGGTGTGTTTTCAGAGTACGTTTGAAGGTTTCCAGACTCAAGGCATGGCGAACCGGCTGAGGGAGAGAGTTCCAAAGGAAAGGGATAGCCCGTGAGAAGTCTTGGATGCGAGAGTGAGAGGAGGTGACGAGGCAGGAGGACAAAAGGGTCTCCTGTGAGGAACGGAGGGTCCGGCCGGGGAGGTATCTGGAGATTAAAGAGGAAACGTACGGAGGCGATAGCTTGTGTAGAGCTTTGTATGCAAGTGTGAGAAGTTTAAACTGGTTCCTTTGGGCAACTGGTAACCAATGGAGGGATTGGCAGAGAGGGGCTGCCTCAGAGGATCTAGAAGAGAGGTGGATGAGACGGGCTGCAGAGTTTAGTAGGGATTGGAGAGGTGCCAGTCTGCCTGTCTGCACAGAGTAGGGTGTTGCAGTAGTCAAGACGGGAGATGATTAGGGCATGCACAATGCGATTGCTATATGATCGCACCGCATCGGCCCCGACAAGTCGCACAGCGTGGTGCCAATGTGGTGCAACCAAATCAGAGAGGCCTCACTCCCGAACACTTTCATTCCAGCGCAGGAGAGTTTTGTGCAGCTGGCGCCACCATAGGCCGTAATAGGAATTACACCTATAGCGGCTCTCAGTGAGTAACTTCAGCGCCGTCAGAAGACGGAGCTGAAGTTACTTATAAAACACTATAATTCGGCCTCCGGCAATTGCTGGCAGCCGAATTATATCATTCCCCAACATCCATGGCGGCCTGGAGGGGGAATAGTATTTACCACGGCCGGTACTTGTGCAGCAGCAGGATCAGCCATATATCGGCTGTACTCTGCACCCAAGTCTCCCGGCACTGATCTCCCATATATGCCTCTGGGACTTGTGCAGCAGCAGGACCAGCCATATACCGGCTGTATCCTGCGCCCAAGTCTCCCGGCGCTGATCTCCCATATATGCCTCTGGGACTTGTGCAGCAGCAGGATCAGCTATATACCGGCTGTATCCTGCGCCCAAGTCTCCCGGCACTGATCTCCCATATATGCCTCTGGGACTTGTGCAGCAGCAGGACCAGCCATATACCGGCTGTATCCTGCGCCCAAGTCTCCCGGCACTGATCTCCCATATATGCCTCTGGGACTTGTGCAGCAGCAGGATCAGCCATATACCGGCTGTATCCTGCGCCCAAGTCTCCCGGCACTGATCTCCCATATATGCCTCTGGGACTTGTGCAGCAGCAGGACCAGCCATATACCGGCTGTATCCTGCGCCCAAGTCTCCCGGCACTGATCTCCCATATATGCCTCTGGGACTTGGGCAGCAGCAGGACCAGCCATATACCGGCTGTATCCTGCGCCCAAGTCTCCCGGCACTGATCTCCCATATATGCCTCTGGGACTTGTGCAGCAGCAGGATCAGTCATATACCGGCTGTATCCTGCGCCCAAGTCTCCTGCGCCGATACCTCTTGTACGCCTCACTTCCGCGCACACATGCAAGTTGCCCAGTAACGCACAGCATGGTTTTGGTAATGGCAAAAATAATAAAGATGAAAAATAATACAGAAATCAACAAAAAAGTACAGAACAAGATGGAATTTACATAAAAATACAGATCAGAAGAAAAAACGTATCCAGGTGAAGAACAAAAATAAAGAAATATCACATTGGAGAAAAAGTAAATTGGATCAGGCCAATTGTGTAGTATTAATTATTATTTTGTTTATTTGACTAAAAAAAAATCCAACCTTTCTTGTAGCCCTCTTTCTATGTACAGCAGCCCTCCTCCCATTCCATGTACAGCCCCCTCTTCCATGTGTAACATCCATATACAGCATCCCCCCTCCCATTCCATGTGCAGCCCCCTCTTCCATGTGTAACATCCATGTACAGCAGCCCCCCTCCCATTCCATGTGCAGCCCCCTCTTCCATGTGTAACATCCATGTACAGCAGCCCCCCTCCCATTCCATGTGCAGCCCCCTCTTCCATGTGTAACATCCATGTACAGCAGTCCCTCCCATTCCATGTGCAGCCCCCTCTTCCATGTGTAACATCCATGTACAGCACCCCCTCCTTCCATACCATGTGCAGCCCCCTCTTCCATGTGTAACATCCATGTACAGCAGCCCCCCTCCCATTCCATGTGCAGCCCCCTCTTCCATGTGTAACATCCATGTACAGCAGCCCCCCTCCCATTCCATGTGCAGCCCCCTCTTCCATGTGTAACATCCATGTACAGCACCCCCTCCTTCCATACCATGTGCAGCCCCCTCTTCCATGTGTAACATCCATATACAGCATCCCCCCTCCCATTCCATGTGCAGCCCCCTCTTCCATGTGTAACATCCATGTACAGCAGCCCCCCTCCCATTCCATGTGCAGCCCCCTCTTCCATGTGTAACATCCATGTACAGCACCCCCTCCTTCCATACCATGTGCAGCCCCCTCTTCCATGTGTAACATCCATGTACAGCAGCCCCCCTCCCATTCCATGTGCAGCACCCTCTTCCATGTGTAACATCCATGTACAGCAGCCCTCCTCCCATATCATGTGCAGCCCCCTCTTCCATGTGTAACATCCATGTACAGCAGTCCCTCCCATTCCATGTGCAGCCCCCTCTTCCATGTGTAACATCCATGTACAGCAGCCCTCCCATTCCATGTGCAGCCCCCTCTTCCATGTGTAACATCCATGTACAGCAGCCCCTCCCATTCCATGTGCAGCCCCCTCTTCCATGTGTAACATCCATGTACAGCAGCCCCTCCCATTCCATGTGCAGCCCCCTCTTCCATGTGTAACATCCATGTACAGCAGCCCCTCCCATTCCATGTGCAGCCCCCTCTTCCATGTGTAACATCCATGTACAGCAGCCCCTCCCATCCCATGTGCAGCCCCCTCTTCCATGTGTAACATCCATGTACAGCAGCCCCTCCCATTCCATGTGCAGCCCCCTCTTCCATGTGTAACATCCATGTACAGCAGCCCCTCCAATTCCATGTGCAGCCCCCTCTTCCATGTGTAACATCCATATACAGCATCCCCCCTCCCATTCCATGTGCAGCCCCCTCTTCCATGTGTAACATCCATGTACAGCAGCCCCCCTCCCATTCCATGTGCAGCCCCCTCTTCCATGTGTAACATCCATGTACAGCACCCCCTCCTCCCATTCCATGTGCAGCCCCCTCTTCCATGTGTAACATCCATGTACAGCAGCCCCTCCCATTCCATGTGCAGCCCCCTCTTCCATGTGTAACATCCATGTACAGCAGCCCCTCCAATTCCATGTGCAGCCCCCTCTTCCATGTGTAACATCCATATACAGCATCCCCCCTCCCATTCCATGTGCAGCCCCCTCTTCCATGTGTAACATCCATGTACAGCACCCCCTCCTCCCATTCCATGTGCAGCCCCCTCTTCCATGTGTAACATCCATGTACAGCAGCCCCTCCCATTCCATGTGCAGCCCCCTCTTCCATGTGTAACATCCATGTACAGCAGCCTCCTCCCATTCCATGTGCAGCCCCCTCTTCCATGTGTAACATCCATGTACAGCAGCCTCCTCCCATTCCATGTGCAGCCCCCTCTTCCATGTGTAACATCCATGTACCGCAGCCCTCCTCCCATTCCATGTGCAACTTCCTCTTCCATGTGTAACATCCATATACAGCAGCCCCTCCCATTCCATGTGTAGCCCCCTCTTCCATGTGTAACATCCATGTACAGCAGCCTCCTCTCCCTTTCCATGTGCAACTTCCTCTTCCATGTGTAACATCCATATACAGCAGCCCCTCCCATTCCATGTGCAGCCTCCTCTTCCATGTGTAACATCCATATACAGCAGTCCCTCCCATTCTATGTGCAGCCCACTCGCTGTCACGAACAGAACCCTGGCAGGCTGCGCCTCTCTTCCAAAAGTTATTCCTCATTTGTAGCCTCCTCTTTCATATGTCTCAGCCCCTTCTCCATGCCCAGCCACTCCCTCTGACCGAAACCACCCTAAGCCTGGGTGTTTGTGGCCTTTTAAAAAATTCCGGCCCTGTTCACCAGACTGCAAAGAGCTGCAGCTTGCGTTTACCGTCCACTCTGGAAATTCTTTAGCTGCAAACTAAAAACGAAAAGCTAATTTCTGATCACATTAAAATTGCAACAATGCCTCCAGTAGCCCTACCTTATAGTGATGGCGATGTTATAATGGAAGCAGAATCTCCCTATGACAGGTAACTCCCTCTCTTCCCTCCAGCGGTGGAAGAATACCTCTCTGCGCATCTTCCACCTTCTGCCAATATTGATAGTAAAAAAGTGCAAACTTTTCAGAAGAATGCAGATAGACTCCGGCCCTGCCTGCAGTGGATCACACCGCGGCGGCCTGAAAGCCTCTGCTGTCAGCGGATTAGCGGGGAATTTGCTGAACACAATGCTTTAGCCGGAGATGTGCTCCGAACGTATCGGAATACATCATATCGGACGCTCTCTGCAAGTCTCTGGCACGGGGATCACCGGCCTGCGAATAGAACACCCAGATCCCAAAGTGTGCCAATTCCTCTGCAGGGTGAGTACCGGCGACCGCAGAGCCCTGCTGCTAACCGGTGACTCTCTGCGCCAAATATGCCTATATCCAGTCACAGCTTCTGGTACGCCTGAAACCCAAACACATAAAGTGGACCTGAACTCTTGCACAGGACAGAAGGAAATGGACACAAATGCACCCTGTGTGTATTTAGAGAGTTTAGCCTGACTAATCCCCCATCATCTGTGAATAATCACCAGTGTAATTTGATCTCTCAGCTGTGTCAGCTCAGGAATCTCCTCTGCCACAGCAGAGCAGCTAATTTATAAACACAGGATGTAATCATTTATGTGCAGTGCTGAGGATATACAATATTGGTTTAATAGGACATTAACCTCCCTGGCGGTAAGCCCGATCTGAGCTCAGGCGATGCCGCACAGGAGGATTTCTCAGGCCCTGCTGGGCCGATTTGCGTAATTTTTTTTTATTACACGCAGCTAGCACTTTGCTAGCTGCGTGTATACCGCGATCGCCGCCGATTCGCCGCTACCCGACACGTTTGAGGGCCCCCCCTTGAGACCCCGTGCGCAGCCTGGCCAATCAGTGCCAGGCAGCGCTGAGGGGTGGATCGGGACTCCCTCTGACGTCAGTGACGTCATCGTGATCGTCGCCATGGCGATGGGGGAAGCCCTAAAGGAAATCCCGTTCAGAACGGGATTTCCTTATGAGCAAGTGCGCCGGCGGCGGTTGGAGGGACACCGCAGGGAGGGGGGCATCATGTAGCTAGCGCTAGGCTAGCTATATGACAGAAAAAAAAATATGCAAAAAAAACCCTTCATTAGACCGCCAGGGAGGTTAATCGGATTGCGTTCATATGTGATTAATTTAAGTGTTATATAATTACGCAATGGATGCAGTGTGTAAGTGCCCTCTTAGCGTGCTAAGCAGTCAGCCCCTTTCAACAGTGGTAGCTCCAGCTTGTTTATTTTTTTTTTTGTGGGGGGGGGGGCACAACGGGGGCAGATGGCTGGCTAGTGGGGCCCATTTTGGTGATCATAATCAATGTTTGAATAGTGAGGTTTTTGATATTTTTTGTGATAAAGTTAAAGCGAACTAGTTCGGCAATGATAGGAACCAAATGTTGACATCACAAACAGAACTCATAGGATTTTGAGCAGAGCAGATTATCCAAATGATGGTGCTATTATGGAAGAAAAGTCACCTACAGATGCACTTGGCTAGTTGGTTGGCAACTTGGCATGCTTTAATGTTTACTTGCTAGCAAGCTGCTCCAGTGTGGACAGATCCCAGACAAATCATTCCAGCCCCCAGCCTATGTCTGATGACTCTGCAAGCAAGGGGAGGGGGAGGCAGGAGGGAGATAAACTCTGTGTGTGTAGTCCCTTATCTTGAGGAGTGTACACACGCCATACTTTAGCAAACGACAGGTCCGTCAGACCCTCCCGCTGGGGGGGGGGGGGCGTTCTGCCGACAGTAGGACATGTGTACACGCTGTCGGCAGACTGATAAGACTGTATCTGACAGATCCGCTCAGCTACTGAGGCAGAGGCGCTAAGCACTGATTGAGAACGTATGAGCTTATTGTGCTCCATATTTATTGCCTGATGAAGTGGGATGTGCCCACGAAACGTGTTGCATTCATTTGGGTATGTAAATAAATCGTTAATTTGTTGAATTAAGCAACAATCTGTGTGCATCTTCTTGGGTAGGTAAGTCCACCATGAAACCCCCCATTGTTCTCTTTTAAAACTTTTTACTCTACTTTTACACTTCTGGCTCCTCTGTACCACTACATAACAAGTGTGTCCACCCCTGGTGGAGGGGCCTTGGTTCCTTTTTCCGATCTACAGAGAGCGACTTCTTAATCCTGGGTGGGGACAGGTCTAATACTCCCCACCTGCCTACATAGTGGTTGCCTGATGCGGTAACCAATTTTTGTGAGTATAAAATTATACTTTATTCTTAACACCCATCACCAACAGTACATACGAGACTATTTTGGGTTCTCGGTGTTCCCCTCCCTCTTGTCGGCAGAACGTCTGGGGTGGGGGGCAGTGTCCCAGTGTAGCACCGCCCATGTCTTTCAAACAGTACCCGGAATCCCCCTTTAAAGACCAGACAGTTGTTTTTTTTCTCTCGATCTCCCTGAGCAGGAGGGAGGCGCAGGAGATTCCGATAATCAAGCTGCGTCAGCAGGATTATTCCCCTCCGAACATGTGCTGCTTAAACCGAATCTGCTTGTAAAGGGATGTGAGTGACCCTCGTCAAGCTGGAGAATATTTTCCAACATCTGCCTTCCAAATATAGCGGGCTCTAATATAGAGTGGAAACGGCGGGATTCCTGCACAACAAAAGCCGGTCTGAGAGGGACGACGCGAGGACGGCCAGTTGCTCGGAGGGACGAGGAAAATATGCTCTGCGGTAATGGGATAGCGTGTTTTCAGTGCTCGTCCATACGGCGACGGCAGCTAAAATTAGACGGACAGAAGCGCGGAACCCTGATGGGAAACGAGTTTTAAAGGTCTGGAAAACTCAATCACGTTTAGTAAGCAGCAGCTGAAAGTAACATAGTAAGGCCAATAATGTAAACGTTGCGGCAGCTTCGATGGTGGGGAAGAGAACACGGATTTCACAGGATTCCAAAATCCGACTTAAAGGACACCCGAGGCGAAAATAAACGAATGAAATAAACAATTGTATCCATCTTCCTGCTCCTAAAAACTACTTTTTACGATATCCCATAGTTTTACATTATGTTTAAATCTACTTTTTAAGTTTTAACTGTTTTATTGTTTTTGCTCAATGACACATTCATTGAAGTATGCCAGAGCTAAAATCTATGAACTGTTGAACCTTTTTATCTCTTACCTGCTCTCAGAAGCCATTTTCTGCTAGGAAAGTGTTTTATAGTTTCAGTGAGGGTCACACAGTAGTCACGGAAGCAGCAGATTTGGGCGCATGAGACAAGTGGACAAAAAGGGCGCCCCATTCACTCCCATTATAAATATCGTTTAATGGGCGCCGAACAGGAAAAAAAGGGCGCCGGAGATTATTAACGTTTTACAAACGGCGCCCAGAGATGTTTAATGTTTATAACTGTGCTTGTGGTGATTTACATTTAGAAAATGAGCCGGTGACGAATAATGTTTATAAAAGTACTAAACATATTTATCCTATTTAATGAAAACATTATTTAACATTTTAACCCTTACGGTTTGTAAAACATTATTATTCACAAAATAAAGCAATCAGTAGGTTACGTAAATTGCAATATATTTTTTACACTTAGGGCCCGTTCAGACTGCACGTGTTTCCAGCCGCGTTTTGAAAACGCGTGCGGGGGGCCGACACGCAGGACATCAGACAGTGCATAGAGTGCACTGTCTGATGTTCACACTGCATGCGTTCCGGACCTGTGCGGTCCGGGAACGCATGCTGCACGCAGATTTTTCAAAAACGCGCAGCTGTCCCATTCACTTTTCAGTGATGGGATCAGCCACGCAACGCATACGAACGCGGATGGCGTGCGTTCGTACGCGTTGCGTTCAGCATGCGTGGCCGTCCGCGTTTTGCAGTTTGAACGAGCCCTTACTATTTGTAAAACATTTCTAAAACATTATTATCCACCCAAAAACATTATTTAAATTTTTTATTTATTAATGTTTGTAAAACATTATTATCCATAGGGGGTCTTAGGTTTAGGCACCACCAGGGGGGTCTTAGGCTTAGGCACCACCAGGGGGTCTTAGGTTTAGGGCACCACCAGGGGGTCTTAGGTTTAGGCACCACCAGGGGGGTCTTAGGTTTAGGCACCACCAGGGGGGTCTTAAGTTTAGGCACCACCAGGGGGTCTAGGGTTTAGGGATAGGTACAGGGAGGGCTTTGGGGTGGTTAGTTTTAGGCACCACCAGGGGGGTCTTAGGTTTAGGCACCACCAGGGGGGTCTTAGGTTTAGGCACCACCAGGGGGGTCTTAAGTTTAGGCACCACCAGGGGGTCTAGGGTTTAGGTTTATGTACAGGGAGGGCTTTGGGGTGGTTAGTTTTAGGCACCACCAGGGGGGTCTTAGGTTTAGGCGCCACCAGTGGGGTCTTAGGTTTAGGCACAACCAGGGGGGTCTGAGGTTTAGGCACCACCAGGGTGGTCTTAGGTTTAGGCACCCCCAGGGGGGTCTTAGGTTTAGGCACCACCAGGGGGTCTAGGGGTTAGGGATATGTACAGGGAGGGCTTTGGGGTGGTTAGGTTTAGGCACCACCAGGGGGGTCTTAGGTTTAGGCACCACCAGGGGGGTCTTAGGTTTAGGCACCACCAGGGGGGTCTTAGGTTTAGGCACCACCAGGGGGGTCTTAGGTTTAGGCACCACCAGGGTGGTCTTAGGTTTAGGCACCCCCAGGGGGGTCTTAGGTTTAGGCACCACCAGGGGGTCTAGGGGTTAGGGATAGGTACAGGGAGGGTTCTGTGTGAGAGTAGGGTTAGGTATAGTTTTAGTACAATTTTAATAATACTAATCAACAGTTATTATGAATGTACTTATATTAATATCATTGTTATAAACAATATTTTCACATTTTATTATAATAATAAGCGATAAATCAAGATTATTCATAGCAATATATAATTATAATGTTTAAACAAATAATACTGTTTTTGTTAACAAACGTAATTATAAGTTTCAGTTTAGAAACAGGGAAGATTAACGTTTTAAGAATTGCCGATTTCATACACATTATTTAATGATTTATAAATTCTTAAAACACTATTTGTAAACGAAATTCTACACAATATTTTTATAAACGATAATACTGCTTATCGTTTACACCACGCGCCCTTTTTTCCCGACGCCCTTTTTTGATGTACGCTGTAGTCACTTCCTGTCTGAGTCAGGACTGAGTCAGCCACTTACATACCTGATATTTAACTCTTTCAGGCAGAGAAAGAAAAAAAGGAACACAGCATAGTTATTAGTGTGCTAGGCACTGTACATACACATGTCTATCTCATCATGTCGCATGTCACTTCGGGTATCCTTTAATTCTGAGCTCAAAGTCAATATTCACAGAAATACGATGGACAAATCCCGATTGTTATACAAAATTGGCTTTTCTAATTCTATTAGAAGCAGCGCATGCATTGTGTAGGTTCTGCTGTGTGCTGGAAACACTCCTGGGAGAGTTATTGCCCGTCTGCAGTGCTGATAAGGATAATAGCACCGGTTCGGTCCACCGCTCTCCCCCGCTTGGCTAATCGCCACCTCTGTGTCCACTTTTGACCCGGTTTTCCAGGAATATTTGTTGTCGCGGTTTCCAGACAGTACACACCGGCAGCTGGCAAACAGAGAGAGCGAGCAGTGGAAATACATGTTACTAAACGCACCTTATCAGCACTTAGCAAGGTAACTGACGGACTTCTGCCTGGTACGGCCAGTCAAGGCAAAGGCACCTCACAGCTTCCCCTGGCAGCCTTGGATATAGGGACCCCCCACTACTTAAAGTGACTCTGAAGCGAGTCTCAATTCTCTTTTTTAACCTATATTAATGTTAAGCCCCATAAGCACAGCTAAACCGCCGCTATCCCGCGGCAAAACGAGGGGTTAATACCCCCCAAACCCCCTCTCCTGTGTCGGGGGAGAGCTTCCTGATTGAGGCGGAGCTACAGCCATAAGCTCTGCCTCAAGTGAGGCTTCCTCCATGTATGTAAATTGCTCTGGGGTGACAGCGCAGCTACGTGGGGGGCTTCCGCGATGTGCAGCTGCCCAGTGGGGAGCTCTGGGAGTTCTTATTGAAGGAGACCCCCAGATGCAGTGGCGGATGTTCTGCGGGTGCGCACGTATGTGTGAGGAGCAAGGCAGCAGTGCCGTAGTGCTGAAGGACAGCACCACAGCGCTAAATCCCGCCCTCATCACTCAGGATATGGTGATAAGTCGCTCGCATCTGCAAGCTACTTATCACCTGGAATAGAGTCAGGCCCTCTGTCTTTTAAGCTGTAATACAAAGCAGAAATAATGACCGATGAACTTTCCTGCAGTAAAACCCTATCCAAGCTGTCTCTCACTGTTTCTTGGCTTTTTAAGTGCTTCAGAAAACAGGACTGTATTCCACCCAATGAGCTCAGAGAAGCTCTTTTGCATAGATAACTCAAGGTTTTTTTTTTTAACTCTTCCTGTGCTGGAAAACAATATGAGACTCTTTTCTTTGATACTAATGTTCTATTTCTTAGTACTACACATATAATCCGCCCAGCGGATCGTTCAGGAACAGCCTTATCAGTCCGCCGACACTGCGTACACACACACTACAATCTGCTGAAAACCCGCCCGGCGGGAGGTGCCGACGGACCCGTCGTTGGCTGCTGTAGTGCATGTGTACACATATTTAGGGCTCTTTCACACTGGGGCGGTCCGGTGCATCAATTTGACGCACTGTTACCGCACTCCAGTGCAAACCCAGAGGCGTAGCTAGGCTTTTCAGCACCCTGGGACAAATTGGGCGTGGCCATGCATTAGAATGTGGTCATGGTCATGGGTGGAGCCAAATGTACAAATGCTGTTTAGATAGCAAGATGGCCCCCCCCCCCCTTCCCACGTTTAGATTGCCAGATGTACCCCCTATAGTTAGCCAGATGTGCCCCCTTGCTGTTAACACTTCTGCACTCCCCTGAAGAGGGAGGGAGAGAAGCAGGGGAGCACTTCGAGCAACCAGCGAGCCGCCTCTCACTCACTTGGGGATGCGGTGGCCATGCTCTGCGACCACTTAGTGTTGCGCCCGGGGACATGTGTCCCTCCTTGCGCACCCATAGCTACGCCTCTGTGAAAACCTATGGGGTCATTCATATTACCTGCGTCGCGTTGTGGTCCTGTGGAAGTCCTCGATCTGACGTTGGTCCAGAATTGCGTTACCGCGTGGCTTCTGCGGCGATCTGCTTCGGCCCGGAAGTCATGTTAGTCTATGACGACACGGAGATTTTTAAACAAGACGCGGCGCGCATGCTTGTTCAAGGGTTTTGACTCTACTTATGCCAGAAGATCAACAGGGCTTCCAGGCATGCGCAGAAGCATATTTTTACAATATGCACTTCTGCATACCTGAAGCAGGAAGTGACCACAAGTGCGCATCACTTCCTGCTTGACCAGATGGGGAATACCGCGTAGTAACGCGGCATTTGTTGAAAGCCTATTTTTGTTGGTGCGGCTGCCGCACCGGCAGTTTGCAGTGTGCATCCGTCCTTAGGCAGGGAACACACTTGTCTCTCAGTTTTCCCTGCACGTTTTGCTGCATACATTTTCTGCACACCGTGTGTTTGTATGCACGAAAACGCGCGCGTTTTTTTTTTTCACAGCAGCTAATATAATTGATAGAGAAAACGGACAAAAATGTTTACAGTGGGGTGCGAATGTTTGGGCAACCTTGTTAATCGTCATGATTTTCCTGTTTAAATCGTTGGTTAATACGATAAAAAATGTCAGTTAAATATATCATACTAGTAAAAAGGCTGTTTGGCTCCATTTGGTGATGGTGGACAGCACTTCCGAGACTTCTAGCAGCTCAGATTGCCGTCTTCTTACCAGTGCCCTTTCTGATATTTATGCAAGTGTGTGCCTCTGAGGAAGCGGCTTCTGGCCATGAAACACGTGTCAGGCAGTTTTTATTCTGCACAATTGATCTTTGCTACAATGATTGATATTCTACGACTGCAATCGGAAAGTCTTTGTATTACTGAAGAATAAAATATTAATTGCTGTTCCTAAAAAAAACCTATAGACGCGAGATTGTTTTGTATATTTGAAGTGTATAAGTGCGGGGTTGGAACTATACATGGACATTTTAATCTTGTGTATTTGACTCTAGTAAAAAGGCCCGCCCGTTAAAAAAACAGGCGTTAGGTCACAGCCGCTACCCCCGCAATGCGCGCACATACGCGTCTCACTTGCTCGTTCCCCACCACTGTCTGAAGTATACACACACAGGGAGCTGCTTGCTTGGCAGTTGGAAAAAGCTGTTATTTCCCACAATGCAATGAGAACCTCTGTGAACCACAGACAGCAAACTGTCAGATCGGCCCTGTGTCCTAACTGCCCTGGCTGCGCACATGCTCAGTACAAGAAAGCCAGGGACACACAACCATTCAGTTGATGACGCAGGGACACTTGCATTTTATTGTATAGGATAGGAGACAAACACAGGGATATTTGAGAAGAGAAATTAAGTTTATTGGATTTACAGAAAGTGCTCAATAATTGTTTAAATAAAATTAGGCAGGTGCATAAATTTGGGCATTTGTCATTTTATTGATTCCAAAACCTTTAGAACTAATTACTGGAACTCAAATTGGCTTGGTAAGCTCAGTGACCCCTGACCTACATACACAGGTGAATCCAAATATGAGCAAGAGTATTTAAGGGGGGCAATTGTAAGTTTCCCTCCTCTTTTAATCTTCTCTGAAGAGTAGTAACATGGGGGTCTCAAAACAACTCTCAAATGACCTGAAGACGAAGATTGTTCACATCATGGTTTAGGGGAAGGATACAGAAAGCTGTCTCAGAGATTTCAGCTGTCTGTTTCCACAGTTATGGAACATATTGAGGAAATGGAAGACCACAGGCTCAGTTCAAGTTAAGGCTCAAAGTGGCAGACCAAGAAAAATCTTGGATAGATAGAAGCGACGAATGGTGAGAACAGTCAGAGTCAACCCACAGACCAGCACCAAAGACCTACAACATCATCTTGCTGCAGATGGATTCACTGTGCACCTTTCAACCATTGGGCACACTTTACACAAGGAGATGCTGTATGCGAGAGTGATGCAGAGGAAGCCTTTTCTCTACCCACAGCACAAACAGAGCCGCTTGAGGTATGCTAAAGCACATTTGGACAAGCCAGCTTCATTTTGGAATGAGGTGCTGTGGACTGATGAAACTAAAAGTGAGTTATTTGGGCATAACAAGGGGCGTTATGCATGGAGGAAAAAGAACACAGTACTCCAAGAAAAATACCTGCTCCCTACAGTAAAATATAGTGGTGGTTCCATCATGCTTAGGGGCTGTGCGGCCAGTGCAGGGACTGGGAATCTTGTCAAAGTTGAGGGACGCATGGATTCCACTCAGTATCAGCAGATTCTGGAGACCAATGTCCAGGAATCAGTGACAAAGCTGAAGCTGCGCCGGGGCTGGATCTTTCAACAAGACAACGACTCTAAACACTGCTCAAAATCCACTAAGGCATTGATGCAGAGGAACAAGTACAACGTTCTGAAGTGGCCATGTCAGTCCCCAGACCTGAATATAACTGAAAATCTGTGGTGTGAGCTAAAGAGAGCTGTCCATGCTCGGAAGCCATCAAACCTGAATGAACTAGAGATGTTTTGTAAAGAGGAATGGTCCAAAATACCTTCAACCAGAATCCAGACTCTCATTGGAACCTACAGGAAGCGTTTAGAGGCTGTAATTTCTGCAAAAGGAGGATCTACAAATATTGATTTTATTTCTTTTTTGTGGTGCCCAAATGTATGCACCTGCCTAATTTTGTTTAAACAATTACTGCACACTTTCTGTAAATCCAATAAACTTCATTTCACTTCTCAAATATCACTGTGTGCGTGTCTCCTATATGATATATTTAACTGATATTTTTTTATCATAACAACCAACGATTTATACAGGAAAATCATGACGATTAACAAGGTTGCCCAAACTTTAACTTTCGCATCCCACTGTATGCTGCAGGATATCACTTTTTTTTTTCTGGGTTTGAAAAATGTATTAAGTGTGAACTAGCCATTGATTAACACGCGTTCTCAGTTTTTCTGTGCAGAAAATGCACACGAAGACAGTCTAGTGTGTCCTCTGCCTTAGGGTATCAGCTTAGTAATGATTATTGTACAGACTTGCTGCTAAACAGCCGGGGGGAGGGGCCAGTGGCAGGGGCTGTCTCCCTGACGAGGATACAAGACGCACAATTGGGAGCTACAGCAGGACACATAGTAGCAATCAGTGGAGGTTTTTTTTCCAGTTTATTGGATTCCTTAAGATTAGGGAGATACCTGTACACGCAAATAGAATATTATCCGATATGATCAAGAATGGCCAGGCCAGGCCATTTCTAACTATGAAAGTCTACAGCCAACAGCCCAAATATAGGAACAAACAAAACTCAAAATACAGTCAAAGAAAAAGTTAATCTGTTGTTGTCAGCATTGTTAAAGTGCCCATTAATGATACAATTGTGTTTACGATTGGATTGTTATGATGGATCAGAAATGATCAGCCATGCCCACAAATGGATGAAAACCTGCTACCCAATTCGATCAGACCAATGGAATCAGTCCAATCGTCTCCAGTTGACTAGAACTATTGAATCTGATGATCGATTTTACAGGGATTATATTGTTAATGGGAACCTTTAGGTTTGTCTCTTGGCTCATAAAGTTCTGTATGCAGCTTGAAACTAAACCAATCAAAGCCCTGCCCCATTCCCAGCCTGGAGCAGATGCAAGGCCTGCCTGTCGCCATTACACACAGTCCCTCCTCTTAGAGGGCATCATTTAAATGAAATCCATGTGACCAGGTAGGTGGACACATTATTAGGCCTTTAAGTCTACATGCAGGACATGTTCTGCTCCCTTTCCAGGACTTCATCTCAAGATCTGACAGAATCCCTGCACCGTTCTTCCATCCGCATCGATAACACAGACATTTAAAGATGTTGCGTTGTTTGTGACATTGGACGAAGCGCTCTGAGCAGCCCAGCCGTGCTACGCAGTCTGGCAGCGCTCTGGTTTCAGAGTGGTTAAGGGAGCTGGAAAAAGTCCATCAGGGAAAAAGTGGTTTTCCCAAACACAATAACATTTGCTGAGGGAAACCTCCAGTGCATATGTGTGAGCGTGCAGCGCTGACCTCAGGCCTGCAAAAAAGGCCGGGAGACTGGCCTTATTTTCATAGCCTTGCTTCAGGAGACTTGCTAGACTCTGCGGTTTATAGAGAGACCATCTATAGCCCATTATGTGTCTGTGTGACGTCAGGACGAGGACTGCTCGTAATTGCCTGGCCAGGCCCGACTTCCAGAAACGTGTGTCTTCCTAGCCTAGCAGCAGAGCTTGCAGAAAGTTCATGTATGGGCTGGAGCTCACCAAGAGCGCTTCTGAGCACTGTTAAAAAACGCTAGCACTTTGAAAAGCGCTTGGCTAATGTATATTAATGGGATGGAGCACACCAGAGCGATGTGATTTCTTCCGAAACGCAAACGCGGGTCCTGCAGCATTTCTGCTGATTTCTGAGGCGATTCAGCCTCAATGTTAAGTATAGGAAAGTGGAACAGTGATGTTCCAAGCTACTTTGTTACAGAAGCTGTTCAGTTACTGCTCTACTGTGACAAAAAAGTGAAAGACGCTACAACGAAACGCTCAAAAAATCGCTAGGTATGCTTAGAAAATCGCTAGGCACATGACTATGATCACTTCAAAAAGTGCTGAGCGTTTGTGATTACGCTACCTACACCTAACACTAACCCGCCTTGATTTACCTTCCCCCCTCCCAAGGGAAGTATTTATTTTTGCCAATAGCAAACGTCCCAGGTGTGCTTTAAAGAGGAACGTTAGCAAAAAAAAAAAGGGGGGGGGGGGGGGCTGAATTAATCAATACATTGCAAAGTTAGAATAGAAGTTAAAAAACAGAAGCTCGAAAAATGAGTGGTATTCGCCATGTAATTAGTTCATGTTGTTTGATCCACAATGAGCTGGCAGGTCATCATCTTTACTGCTGGCAGACAAGGACAAACAATGGACAGCACCAACTGACATTATTTATAACCACACCCCCTAACATTACGATAGGCTAAAAGGTTGTTTTTTTTTTTATAGATGTAAGGTACAGATGCTCAGAAGGAGATACTGGTTGCTTGGCAGTTGGAAATGGCTGTTATTTCCCACAATGCAATGAGGTTCACAGACAGGAAACTGTCATTACCATGGTCCTGACATCACACTGTGGGAGGGGTTTCACCACAATATCAGCCATACAGCGCCCCCGATGATCTATTAGAGAAAAGGTAAAGATTTATCATGGAAAAGGGGGTATCAGCTACTGATTGGGATATAATTCAATCCTGGGTTACCGTTCCTCCACTTTAAGCATGATACAGAACTAAATCAGAACCGCACGACATAAATTGCTGCAAAACAAAAAAAAGTCAGAACATTATAAATGCATACTAATGGTTATAATAACAACGTAACAACGTTCTATACAAATGGCAACAATCTATGCATCTGATCGCCTCACACAAAAAACAACACGTTACTTTTCCACTTGTCCGCCTTATTTGCTCGCTTTCCTAGCTGCACTTTGCATCAAGGCCTGCAATATATATAGCTCCCAACTGTCCCTCTTTCGCAGGGACAGTCCCTCTTTGGGAGCCATGTTCCTCTGTCCCTCTTTACTTCTCATTTGTCCCTCTTTCAGGACTTTGTCCCTCTCTCTATGTATATATATATATATATATATATATATATATATAATTTCTCTACTAAAAAATGTGTTTGACTCTAAACTTTATTCCCATCCTTTAAATTGATATATTATTAATTTTAAAATGTTAATATGCAAGAAAATGAACCAGGATAGAAAGGACCAGTGTGGTTTGAAGTTTGAATTTAAAAAAAAACAGCGTATTTTTCTTATATCTTCATGGCATGCGTGACCAGGGGTGTGCCGGGGGCGTGATCAGGGGTGTGACAGGGGCGTGGTCAGGGGTGTGGCTCAAAGGGAACCAGAGACGACGCACCCTTGTGTATTTTACCATATATATCAGTGGGAACATTAGAGAAAACACTTACCATGCTCTCTGTTTCATCCTCACTGCTAAAAGTGTCTGTTAGCAGCTGTGATAAGAATCCCAGACTGAGCATTCAGTCTGGCTTTGCAGGGAATAATTATAGCTGAGTCATTATAGCAGAGCCACAAGGGGGCAGGCTTGGGCTTGAAAAGACACCAGAGAAGACAGACTCAGCTATAATCTTTCTATAGCAAAGCTAGACTGAGTGCTCAGTCGGGGATTCTTATCAGAGGTGTTAACAGTCAGATTAAACAGAGAACAATGAAACAAAGAGCAGATTAGGTGTTTACTGTCATGTTCCCACTGATTTATAAGGTAAAATACAAGAGGGTGCTACATCTCTAGTTCTCTTTAAGCTTCCCTCTTTCTCATCTCAAAAAGTTTGGAGGTATGAATATATATTCC
The DNA here is from genome assembly GCF_040937935.1 of Hyperolius riggenbachi. Taxonomy (NCBI): domain Eukaryota; kingdom Metazoa; phylum Chordata; class Amphibia; order Anura; family Hyperoliidae; genus Hyperolius; species Hyperolius riggenbachi. Next base: position 233,606,469 of record NC_090657.1, read on the forward strand.
ATTCCTACTAAATAAATGATAAGATAATGATAAGAATGATCTCAGCCTCATCACTATTTTATATTTTATGTTGATCCCAGGCTGTGATCATACTGAAAGTATAAAAGGATTGATCTGTTTCCCTCCTAACTGATCTGTCCATTTTCCCTGCAGAGTGACTTAGCAAAAAAAAAAAATCCCTTTCCAACAGCATGTCATTCCACCTGTCTACCACCAGGGGCAGCGCTGCTCTGCCATGCCTTGCACTGCCTGCTGCGCTCCTGTGTGTGTTTGGGGCCTGCGCTACTCACCAGGCAGAGGTCACAGAGGAAGCACAATGCACAATCTAAAATTAACATTCGCTTTCCACAGCGCCGTAACCAGAGAGATTGTTTGGCCGCTGCTCAAGCCTGCGATTCGCTGATCTCCTCTAAAGCAATTAGTGTACAAATCTATATTTAACAGTAAATACAGGTTAGGTCACATGGGGTGATATTGGCGCCGGTGCAGATGGCAGCACTGAGGAATCGCCTTCGCTCCGGCGATACGAGGCGGCCTCCATGCGACAGCAACGCAACCATGCAAATCGCTAGGCTGATGTCACACGGTGTGCGGATCTATAACCAAAGCAGCATTGTAGACTGGTGTGCTATCAGCCACTGCCTCTTACAATGTATTCATTAATTTTCTCAGCCATCTGCTTAAAGGTGACCACACACCTACCAATTTTTTAAATATCTGTTCAATTCAAGAATTGCAATCAATTTTTCTGTCTGATTGTAACATTTCAAAAATATGGCCAATGTACCACACACCTATGTTCGATTTTTCCCCATGATAAAAATGATTGGGAACTCTGAGAAAATTGCTAGTGTGTGTATATTAACAAACTGACAATCTAACACACACCATACAATCTTTAGAAAAATTTAAGAAAAATTTCCAGCATTCCGGATCGATAAAAATAAATAAATAAATAAACGGGAAATCCGATCGGATTTTTCAGTTGAATGAAAAAAGAAAGCTTTCGATTTTTTTGGGAGAGATCCGATCATATTTATCCAATTTCGCAAGCGCAGTGAGCTCCCTCCGTACTGCGCAGGCGCATGCGTACAGAGCCGGAGGGAGCCCCTGCACATGCGTACAACTGGTCGCATCCGGCGGAAGTGACGGGACCCGGTACCGGCGGACAGAGGCAGCGGAGGACGGCGGCGTGGGAGCGATCCAGGATTATGGGGCTGGAGGAAGCCCCAGGTATGTATAAATCTATTTCTTCTATGTCTCTGGTTCTCTTTAAGAGGAACTTTAGCGAAAAGGGAAAAAAAATAAATCAATGCATTGCAAAAGTGAGAGGTTACAAAATAGAAGAGAGATCAAGAAATAATTAATATTCACCATGTAATTATTTTTTCATATTGTTTGATCGATAATGAGCCTGCAGGTCATCATCCTTACTACTGGCAGACATGAAAAAAACCACACATGACCAACTGCAATTATGTATAACCACACCCCCAAACAATGTGATAGGCTAAAAGGTTTTTTTTAAATTATTATTTTTTTTTTTATAGATATGCACAGAGGGAGATAAATCTTGCTTGGCAATTTAGAAAAGCTGTTATTTCCCACAATGCAACGAGGTTCACAGACAGGAAACTGTCAGGACTATGGTCATGACATCACACTGTGGGAGGGGTTTCTCCACAATATCAGCCATACAAACTCTCCTGTGATCTATTGGAGAAAAGGTAAAGAGTTCTGTCTGGAAAGGGGGTATCAGCTACTGTTTGGGATGAGGTTCAATCCTGAGTTAATGTCTTTTTTTAAAGGAGTCATTTGTCTGGTGCTCTGCAGAGAGTCACTTAGTTTTGGTGCTCTGCAGAGAGTCACTGAGATTTGGTGCTCTGCAGAGAGTCACTGAGATTTGGTGCTCTGTAGAGAGTCACTGAGATTTGGTGCTCTGCAGAGAGTCACTGAGACTTGGTGTTCTGCAGAGAGTCAGTGAGATTTGGTGCTCTGCAGAGAGTCACTGAGATTTGGTGCTCTGCAGAGAGTCACTGAGACTTGGTGCTCTGTAGAGAGTCACTGAGACTTGGTGCTCTGCAGAGAATCACTGAGATTTGATGCTCTGCAGAGAGTCACTGAGATTTGGTGCTCTGCAGAGAGTCACTGAGATTTGGTGCTCTGAAGAGAGTCACTGATATTTGGTGCTCTGCAGAGAGTCACTGAGATTTGGTGCTCTGCAGAGAGTCACTGAGATTTGGTGCTCTGCAGAGAGTCACTGAGATTTGGTGTTCTGCAGAGAGTCACTGAGATTTGGGGCTCTGCAGAGTGTCACTGAGATTTGGTGGTGTACAGAGAGTCACTGAGATTTGGTGGTATACAGAGAGTCACTGAGATTTGGTGCTCTGCAGAGAGTCACTGAGATTTGGTGCTCTGCAGAGAGTCAGTGAGATTTGGTGCTCTGCAGAGAGTCACTGAGATTTGGGGCTCTGCAGAGAGTCACTGAGATTTGGTGCTCTGCAGAGAGTCACTGAGATTTGGGGCTCTGCAGAGAGTCACTGAGATTTGGGGCTCTGCAGAGAGTCACTGAGATTTGGTGCTCTGCAGAGAGTCACTGAGATTTGGTGGTGTACAGAGAGTCACTGAGATTTGGTGGTATACAGAGAGTCACTGAGATTTGGGGCTCTGCAGAGAGTCACTGAGATTTGGTGCTCTGCAGAGAGTCACTGAGATTTGGTGTTCTGCAGAGAGTCACTGAGATTTGGGGCTCTGCAGAGTGTCACTGAGATTTGGTGGTGTACAGAGAGTCACTGAGATTTGGTGGTATACAGAGAGTCACTGAGATTTGGGGCTCTGCAGAGAGTCACTGAGATTTGGTGCTCTGCAGAGAGTCACTGAGATTTGGGGCTCTGCAGAGAGTCACTGAGATTTGGGGCTCTGCAGAGAGTCACTGAGATTTGGTTCTCTGCAGAGAGTCACTGAGATTTGGTGCTCTGCAGAGAGTCCCTGAGATTTGGTGCTCTGCAGAGAGCCCCTGAGATTTGGTGTTCTGCAGAGAGTCACTGAGATTTGATGCTCTGCAGAGAGTCGCTGAGATTTGGTGCTGTATAGAAAGTCACTGAGATTCGGTGCTCTGCAGAGAGTCACTGAGATATAATAATTTACCCCAGGTCGTGAAAAATGTGGTGCTCTGCAGAGAGTCACAGAGAAAGGGAACTCTACACAGACTCTCAGATTTGGTGCGCTACACAGAGTTTCTGCGATCTCACTGAGATGTGTCACCATAACTACAGGGGAGCAGCCGCTGTGACCGCAGGTGGGCCCAGAGCTGTAAGGGGGAACCAACTACTACATCACTCCCTCAGATCAGTGGTTTTGTGGCTACACTTGTTATGGGTGTGAAAAATATGTTGTGCACAGTTATTTCATGACCTCTGTCACACGTTGACCCGTCACTTGTTTAGTTGCTCAGTCACACGTTGACCCGTCACTTGTCTTGTTGCTCAGTCACACGTTGACCCGTCACTTGTCTTGTTGCTCAGTCACACGTTGACCCGTCACTTGTCTTGTTGACTGGTCACATGTTGACCCGACACGTGTCTTGTTGACTGGTCACATGTTGACCTGACACGTGTCTTGTTGACTGGTCACATGTTAACTGGCGACGTGCCTTGATGACTGGTCACATGTTGACCCGTTACTTGTTATATTAACTGGTCACATGTTGACCCGACACATGTTTTGTTGACAGGTCACATGTTGACCCGACACATGTTTTGTTGACTGGTTACATGTTGACCGGACACTTGTCTTGTTGTCCAGTCACACGTTGACCTGTCACTTGTCTTGTTGTCCGGTCACATGTTGACCTGACACGTGTCTTGTTGACTGGTTACATGTTGACCGGACACTTGTCTTGTTGTCCGGTCACATGTTGACCTGTCACTTGTCTTGTTGTCCGGTCACATGTTGACCTGACACGTGTCTTGTTGACTGGTTACATGTTGACCGGACACTTGTCTTGTTGACTGGTCACATGTTGACCTGACACGTGTCTTGATGACTGGTCACATGTTGACCCAACACGTCTTGTTGACTGGTCACATGTTGACCTGACACGTGTCTTGTTGACTGGTCACATGCTGACTGGCCACGTGCCTTGATGACTGGTCACATGTTGACCCGACACGTGTCTTGTTGACTGGTCACATGCTGACTGGCCACGTGTCTTGTTGACTGGTCACATGTTGACCCGACACATGCCTTGATGACTGGTCACATGTTGACCCGACACGTGCCTTGATGACTGGTCACATGTTGACCCGACACGTGCCTTGATGACTGGTCACATGTTGGAGTTGGCGTATACCCGATCTCCTCACTCACTTCTGTGTGGTATCGGCAGAGTCCCAGTTTCGGCTTGCGGAGAACAGTTGTAGCAACTTCTCTTCTTTTCAACTGGAAATACAGAAGAAATCATTCATAATATGAATTAAGCACATCCAGAACTCCCCCCTGCCATCAATTAAAAACCACCTGTGGAAGAACTATTGGTTTAACACAACGCTCATTGCAGTATGCGCATATGGAAGTCATGCAGGCCTCAGACACTAGAGATGGGGGGAATGGAGGATTTGGGGGTTGCTGGTTCACCTTACTACTACAAGGCCTTTTAGGACAAGTCCAGCTCCTGATTTCACCTCCTCTAGGCAGACCAGGCCAGCCCAGCATCTCAGACCTTAAATGATCCAGCCGGATTCTCACCCAAGGAGAACCCATCGGAGGAGCCTCTGCCAGATAACAAGTTCTGTTTCCGCTCAGGACGGTTTTCATCCTCTCCAGCAGCTGGCTGATCTAATTATCTGTTCTATTGACACAGTGCGATCCTAAAAAAGCCCCTCCGTGTCTAGGTCAGGCAAGTGCAGATCTCACACGGTCGTAGATTGACATTCTTAAAGCGTAACTGAACTGATGCTCATTAATACAGTCATCTGATTGGCCTCCAGATCAGATCACATGAAACCCAAATAAGATCCCCCCTCCCCTTTGTAGGATGTCCAGAACCAAAGATCTGGACACTGCAGCACTGTTCCCCTAAAACCACCACCCACATGTCATATGTAAACAAAAGGGTCATCATCTCCTATCTACCTTTTGAATCTAGAGGGTAAACCATGTGGTGGGACTTCTGATGGTGGAGGCTGGTGCTGTGACAATTTAATGTCGAATTCCCTACTGTGAATGGAGAAGCTTTGACCCCTGGTCAATGCCCTAGCTTCTTTGGGTGGACAGGGCATGACATCATTGTTGTTTACAACTGACATCATTGTTTGGGGCAGAGCAGGAAGTGTGTGTGGTGGTTGGGCAGAAGGAGAAGAGTTATTAGGTAACAGTGGGCAAACCTCATGACCGAACGTCCTAGTTTCAAGACAGACTCTAAGTGACTTTAGGTTGTGGTAGGTTGCCAATTACTTGTGCAATTTTCCTACTCCCTTTCTACCCTTTCGAAGGCCTCTTTAAAGTGGGTCTTCTTTTTAGACCCAAGGCTCTCAAGATAGGATACACGTACCCCAGGGGGGACTTTAGTTGGGCCCAGAGGGTACTGGAACTTTTCATGGTCCACCAATTACATACAACACATTCCCCACCCTAGTATCCAGCACCAGCGGGGATTGGCTGGATACATGTGGTTGCCGGTTGCTTGGGCAGCTGGTTGAAATAGCACCCCACAACCCCCCGAAATACTTACTGAGCCTCCAGCGATTTCTGGCAGCCTTCCTATACATCTGGAGCAAGGGTAGGTAACCTATGGCTCGGGAGCCAGATGTGGCTCTTTTGATGGCTACATCTGGCTCACAGACAAATCAGTAGGGTTAATTCACTTCCCCCAAAACTAACGGCCGTTCCATTTGTTCCATCCTGGATCCCGTCAGGTCCAGTGACTTTGTAGGATGAGATCCCTGCACTTCGATTGGCCCAATAGGCTGCCTGTCACATGACAAGCAGCCTATTAGGCCAAAGTGCTCGCGTCCTACAAAGTGAATCCACCCCCAAGTCAGCTAGCTAATTGCACAAGCTGTTAGTTGGTATTTCTCCTGTCTGGCTCTCAGGGAAATTGCTGATGTTGCTGAAACCCAAGAGAAGTTGAATACATGTCTGATGCTTCCGCTGCCCGGAGGATCAACTGTGTACACATCACCATGACAACAGGGATGTGAGCCCTTTGCTGCGCATGCACACTGTCCCAGTTTGAAACATATTGTATGACTTTCACAGAATTACATTTTAAAATATGTGGCGTTTATGGCTCTCTCAGCCAAAAAGGTTCCTGACCCCTGATCTGGAGGCTCATAATGGTTAGGATAGCAGCCTACCACGCGGTAGGCCTGAGTTCGATTCCTGGCCAATGTATGCGAGTTGGCCTTTGAAATCCTACAAATCCCTAAGCAAGCTTATTTTTCTCTTGGATATATCATAATGGTACATGCTAGGCTGGCTTCAGCATGTAGTGTTGGTAGTGGTATAGTGGTGAAGAGAGCTGCCTACCAAAGCATTAGACCTGGGTTCAATTCCCGGCCATGGTATGTAAGCTGGCTTTTGAAATCCTGCAATTCCCTGGAAGACAAGATCCTCCTCCGGAGGAGGAGGAAGCTGTGGTGGGGCGCAATATAAGGAATAATAGTCAGGAGCAAGCTAACAAGCCTACAAGAGCCTAACTAAGCTTTCCCTAGCAGAGTCTGTCAGCAGCTGTCCCTTAACTAATTACTGTAGGCAGACGAGTGAGTAAAACGGCTGGAGAACCTTGCCTTTTATAAGGGGGGTGGGGCTCCAGGAGTGAGTGTAGTCTGATTGGTGATAAAGTGCCTGCTCACTGTGATGTAGAGGGTCAAAGTTCTGCTCAATGGAGCATTATGGGGTGAATCGAATCTGCCGCAAAAGTTCGCCTTAGCCGGTGAACCCGAACCACCTAAAGTTCGCCGGCGAACCGTTCGGGCCATCTCTAGTTATAACTGAAAGAAGAGAAAAGGGAGACCGAGAGCCCAATATAGTGTAGTATGTTGTATAAATAGAGAAAAATGTTAAAAGTAAGTATTATACTTACAAACCTGGGTTGCTCTAAGGCAACCACTGTATACGCAGGTGGGGAGATTAAGCCTGACCCCACTCAGGACTAAGATGTCGCTCTCTGTAGATAGGAAAAGAGGGTATATCACCCTTCCACCAAGGGTGGACAACTTAATATGCAAGGATACAGAGGCGCCAGTAGGATAAAACAAGATAAAAGGTTTAAAACGGTTTAGGTGGCGGTGGTGGACCGTCCACACACAAACAGACAAAAATCGCTGTTGATTGTAGAAAAAAAAATCACAATTTATTCACATACTCCTACATAAAAGTGCAACGCATTTCACGGGCAAACATCCCGCTTCATCAGGCAATAAACGAACGGAGTATCTCACAGCTCTGAGTATATTGATAGCTTGGCACCACCGCCACCTAAACCGTTTTAAACCTTTTATCTTGTTTTATCCTACTGGCGCCTCTGTATCCTTGCATATAACTGAAAGAAAACTGATTTTCAAAGTAATGCTCATGTTTTCCTATGGCACATTTTACACTTAACGCGTTTTAACTGAAATCTTCTTCCCAATGCACTGCTATGGAAAAAACGCATACCACCGCGCACTAATGCGTACTAACGCACACCAACTGATTAAGTGTAAACAGGGCCTTAGCCTATTCTATATATACTGTAGATAATTTCACTGATGGCTACAGAGAGGGATGAGGCAGGGGCGTCCCTAGACCTAATAGGGCCCCCCCTGCAAAAATGATATCATGGGGGACCCCTGGTCCCTGAACCCCATGCGGGTCACGTGATCGCCGGGAGCCAGCGAGTGGCAGCGCAGGTTTCTGCTTAGGAAGCAGCGTGTATGCAGGAAATAATTACACATGTTCCTGCACATGTTTTTTGTGAGTGAACAGGGAGGTTTTTTTTGCTAAATGGCTGCACTTGTGGTTGGGGAGAGGGAGGAGGAGAGCCCCCCCCCCCCCCTGCGGTGGCGGGGTAGCAGGGATAATTGCTACGCCCATGGGATGAGGGGGAGGGAGGGGATTGGCTGAACAGCTCTAACAAACCAGCCTATAGAGAGAGAGAGAGGGAGAGAGAAGAGAGAGAGAGAGAGAGAAAGAAGAGAAAGAGAGAGAGAGAGAAAGGAGGAGAGGGAGAGGAGAGAGAGAGAGAGAGAGAGAGAGAGAGGAAAGAGAGGAGAGGGAGAGAGAGAGAGAAGGAGAGAGAGAGAGAGAGAGAAAGGAGGAGAGGGAGAGGAGAGAGAGGAAAGAGAGGAGAGGGAGAGAGAGAGAGAGAAGAGAGAGGGAGAGAAGAGAGAGGGAGAGAAGAGAGAGAAGAGAGAGGGAGAGAAGAGAGAGAGAAGAGAGAGGGAGAGAGAAGAGAGAGAGAGAGAGGAAAGAGAGGAGAGGGAGAAAGAGAGAGAGAAGAGAGAGGGAGAGAGAGAGAGAAGAGAGGAGAGGAGAGGGAGAGGAGAGAGAGAAAGAGAGAAGAGGAGAGATAGAGGAGAGAGGGAGAGAGAGAGAAGAGAGAGGGAGAGAAGAGAGAGGGAGAGAGAAGAGAGAGGGAGAGAAGAGAGAGGGAGAGAGAAGAGAGAGAGGAGAGGGAGAGAGAGAGAAGAGAGATGGAGAGAGAGAGAGAGAAGAGAGGAGAGGGAGAGGAGAGAGAGAAAGAGAGAAGAGGAGAGATAGAGGAGAGAGAGAAGAGAGAGGGAGAGAGAGAGAGAGAGGAAAGAGAGGAGAGAGAGAGAGAAGAGAGGAGAGGGAGAGGAGAGAGAGAAAGAGAGAAGAGGAGAGATAGAGGAGAGAGAGAGAGAGAAGAGAGAGGGAGAGAAGAGAGAGGGAGAGAGAAGAGAGAGGGAGAGAGAGAGAGAGGAGAGAGAGAGAGAGAGGAAAGAGAGGAGAGGGAGAGAGAGAAGAGAGAGGGAGAGGGAGAGAGAAGAGAGGAGAGGGAGAGGAGAGAGAGAAAGAGAGAAGAGGAGAGAGAGAAGAGAGAGAGAGAGAGAAGAGAGAGAGAGAGGGAGAGAGACTAAAAACTAGAACTGGATTCCCAACCGGATATCTCTGGTTCCGTAATGCTAATCACATTTTCCGCGCCTATTTGTCATGGTTATTAGTAGATGCATGTAGAGGGAATCTGTATTTTAAGCCGGCTGGTCCCTTAATCTGCAGCAATGTGTTGTGTTTGAGCGACGGGATTAGGCGGGTCAGAGAGACATTTTTATAAAAGCGGCGGCCGTGGCGTTCGCACGTTCTCTGCGGTGGAGCGATGTCAGGCTGGGAACGGATTTCACCCTTAATCCTATAATGCACGTTATATACCCACTGAGCCCCTCGCAGTAACAAGAAGCATTCCGCTCGCAGCCAGCCACGGCGGATGCCGCAGCGATCGGAATCAGGCCGCAGAATCGCTGGGACTTTCCTGGGAGTTATATTTAATATTTCCAGCTCTGGCCCTGACTACAGGGGCTGAAAGGCAGGTTAATTATGCCCTCTGTGTGTATAAAAGTGCAGCCCGTGTGTATAAATACCACCTACAGTCACATAGCCCAGATCTGAGGCAGCTGCGCCTGGAAAAATACCGCAGATATCTTCCTCGCATGGACCAAAAGCGTCGCTCCTGCAGATTATAGATACATTCCTGGATGGATTTGCAGGGCCTAGATCTTATCCTGAGTCAGAATATCTTCATATACTGCCCTCTCCCCACACGGACCTGCCACGTCCTTTAACCCTTCAGTCCACCTAAAATGACTGGGATATGGAGGCTGACATATTTATTTCCTTATTAAACAATGCAGATTGCCTGGCTGTCCTGCTGCTGCTCCTCTGCCTCTAATACCTTTAGCCATAGACCCTGAACAAGCATGCAGCAGATCAGGTGCTCTGACTGAAGTGTGACTGTATTAGCTGCATGCTTGTTTCAGGCGTGTGATTCAGACACTACTGCCGCCAGGACTGCCAGGCAACTTGTATTTTGAGGCTGGAAGGTAGCCATACACCATAGTTCCCAAATGGTCCCATGTCCCGAGTCAAACCTCTGTGGCTCCTGCCATGTCTTTTTTTTTTTTTTTTTCAGTCCGTCCCTTGAATACAATTAATTCTGGACACTTTGGAGCCGAGTGCTGTACAGACGCATCACTAGCCCATAGGCTGGCAACAAGTTGTGTTGCTATGGAAAGGGGAGGTCAGGGCCAATGTGGGGTCGGGAAGGGACAGTAAGGGGGTGGGGTATCTATCTGGGGTGCATAAGCAGAGGAGGGGCTACATGTAGCAGTGACCACTCTAGAAGGGGGTTGATGGGTAGTGGACAGAGGCAGAACTGAAATCACTACTAGACTCACCAGAAAATTGTTATGCCCCCTCATAGCACACACCCCTTCCTCCTCCCATCATGACGACCCCCACACCTATCAAAACAAGTCGGCCAGCATGACTCCCCCACAACAGTGTGGACACCATGAAAACGAGTATGGATGCAACAACACCCAGGGCCGGGCCGAGGCATAGGCTGGAGAGGCTCCAGCCTCAGGGCGCAGAGTAGGAGGGGGCGCAAAATTCATTCAGCTGTCATTCCTAATTGTGTTTGAAGCAGAAAGAAATAAGAAAAGGAGATACATGGAAGTGACTACAAGCCAGATAACTAGAGATTAAGGTGTTGGGGGCCCTGGGGTGCCTCTTAGTCTAATAGCAATCAGTGTGTGACGGCTGGGGTGGAGGGATGGAGGGGCGCACTTTGGTGTCTCAGCCTTGGGCGCTGGAGGACCTTGTCCCGGCTCTGACAACACCAGCTCTGAATGGGAGCCTCTTTCCTTTCAGGAGGAAGTGAGGGAAAAGGGTGGGCCCCCCACAGCCAGGGGCCCACCTGCAGCTGCTCCCGCCATAGCATCCTCTGTAGAACTGACCCCCAAGTGTCTGCACTGCCCCCTGCAGGGCTCTTTCACATCAGACAACGCGTTCAGGAGCCGGTCTCCTGCATGCCTTGAATAGCCAGCGGCGTGTCGTCGGGAATCTACGGTGCGAAGCAATCAGCGGCGGTAGCTGTTAATTGACCGGACGGCAAAACGGCAGCTTCGGACGATTAAAAGCTTCCGGGTGCGTCGAATCGAAACGCAGCGTCGGTTGTGAAAGGTGAAATGAAAGTCTATGGAGTTTTATTTTGCCTCAGTTAACGCAAAGTTTCGAGTTTGCGTTTACACCACAGAAAACGGGCTCTGGTGTGGAAGAGTCCTTAGCGTTCTACTGTTCTACCTTGTTCCATGAAACCGTACAAAGTTTCTGAATGCTGAGCGAGCGCGACACGGATATATCCACTAATCCCATTGGGTGTCGCAGGTGCAGCCTGGATGCTAAAATAACTGCAGGTGTGAGGTAAACAGGAACGCGGGGCCTCTGAGGACACGCCCGGACGCTGCAATGCTTTCTATAACACCAACATTACCCTTTATCCAAAACTCTTCTTGCAACTAGAAAGCTAGAGAAAAAGCATATTCATTATAAATATGAGATGTCAGCCCCGTATTGCTTCCTAACCAATCAGGCAGTTATATCATAAACATTGCTGGATGCCGGCTACAGACGTTTGGTAGTAAGGGCCTACACACCAGGGGCTTGAGTCACAAAAGTGTGATAACTCAGTTATCACGCCTAAAAACTCAGTTATCACGCCTAAAAGCTTTGCATGTGCAAACTAGGGTGCTAAGTAGTTAGCACCCTAGTTTGCACGTGCAAAGCTTTAAGGCGTGATAACTCAGTTATCACCCTTTTGTGAATTGAGCCCCAGGTGTGAGGCACGTGAAAAATCTTGTATATGTGAATGTGAGGAGACTATTCTAGAGAAGGACAAAATCTCGTGCAGAGCTGAGATTGCGGTTGGGTCGGTATCTGGAGACTAGTCAGGAGATGTACACAGGAGAGAGATTGTGGAGAGCTTTGTAATTAAAGGGAACCAGAGAGGAAGCACCCTTGTGTATGTTACCATACATATCAGTAAGAACATTAGAGAAAACACTTACCCTGCTCTCTGTTTCATCCTCACTGCTAAAAGTGTCTCTTATCAGCTATGATAAGAATCCCGGACTGAGCATTCAGACTGGCTTTGCAGGGAATAATTATAGCTGAGTCATTATAGCAGAGCCACAAGGGGGCAGGCTTGGGCTTGAAAAGACACCAGAGAAGACAGACTCAGCTATAATCTTTCCATAGCAAAGCTAGACTGAGTGCTCAGTCAGGGATTCTTATCAGAGGTGATAAATCAGATTAAACAGAGAACAATGAAACTAAGAGCAGATTAGGTGTTTACTGTCATGTTCCCGCTGATTTATAAGGTAAAATACAAGAGGGTGCTTCATCTCTGGTTCTCTTTAAGAGTTTGAAATGGATCCTCTGGTTAATTGGTAGCCAGTGAAGAGCTTGACAGAGAGGAGCAGCAGGGGAAGAGACGAGAAGAGAGATGAATGAGACAAGCAGCTGAGTTCAGTACAGATTGGTGCGGGGCCAGTCAGGGATGTTAAGGTCTGCGGCCAAGGGGTACAGTTGTGTATCATCTGCATTAAGTCAAGTGGTATTGTGGGGGAGGGGGGTGCTTGTGCAGGGGGCTGTTTAAAGGATACCGGAGGTGACATGTGACATGGTGAGATAGACATGGGTATGTACAGTGCCAGGCACACCAATAACTAGGCTGTGTTCCTTTTTTTTCTTTCTCTGCCTGAAAGAGTTAAATATCAGGTATGTAAGTGGCTGACTCAGTCCTGACTTAGACAGGAAGCGACTACAGTGTTACCCTCACTGATAAGAAATTCCAACTATAAAACACTTTCCTAGCAGAAAATGGCTTTTGAGAGCAGGAAAGAGATAAAAGGGGTCAATAGTTCATAGATTTTAGCTCTAGCAAACTTCAATGAATGTGTCATTGAGTAAAAACAATAAAAAAGTAAACACTTAAAATAAATTTAATTTAAATATAAAATAAAACTGTGGAATATCTTAAAAAGTCATTTTTAGGAGAAGGAGGATAGATACAATTGTTTATTTCATTAGTTTGTTTTCACCTCAGGTGTCCTTTAAAGGATACCTGAACTGACATGTGACATGATGAGATAGACATGTGTATGTACAGTGCCTAGCACACAAATAACTAGGCTGTGTTCCTTTTTTTTCTTTCTCTGCCTGAAAGAGTTAAATATCAGGTATGTAAGTGGCTGACTCAGTCCTGACTCAGACAGGAAGTGACTACAGTGTGACCCTCAGTGATAAGAAATTCACCTTTTTACCTCTTTCTTGCTCTCAGAAGCCATTTTCTGCTAGGAAAGTGTTTTATAGTTGGAATTTCTTATCAGTAAGGGTCACACTGTAGCCACTTCCTGTCTGAGTCAGGACTGAGTCAGCCACTTACATACCTGATATTTAACTCTTTCAGGCAGAGAAAGAAAAAAAGGAACACAGCATAGTTATTTGTGTGCTAGGCACTGTAAATACACATGTCTATCTCATCATGTCACATGTCAGTTCGGGTATCCTTTAAGTCCTTTAGAGGGACTTCAAGTTTCATGTGATCAAAAAGGGGAACTCACAGTGGGGAGGTTGGATGATAAGCCCCATGGAATAACAACGATATGACTTGTTTAATGACCTGGCAGCACTATAAAAAGCATATTATAATAGCAATAATAAGCTGTGTTCTGTGGGATGAATCGGGAGATGGATGTGATGAAAATGAGAGTATGTAAGTAATTATGTCATGATATAAGAGGGTAACTATGCGCTATTGACGGAAAAGTACATGCTTTGAGAAATACTCATCTTCAATAGGATGCGACTAACCAGAAGCAATACTTGCTGGAATCAGACGTCCGTATTACTCAAGCGAAGCCTTATTCCATTGAACTATATTCAGCAAATCACGCAATGTACAAATCATGCCACAAGAGGGAGCCCTTTAGAACTGATACTTTGATGATCATCCTCCATATAAGAGATAATTGGAGCAAGCTCTATTACAGAACGATTCTCCTAGGCTTGTATCTTATATCATATACTGAATAGGGATATCGTATTTCATTTAACTAAAATGTTTTGCTGAGAATTGATCAGATTACATCTGTACGTTTCACGGATTGATCGCGAAACATATTTCCACTGCTTCTCAATCTTGTTTTTCTTGTGCAGAAAGCACGGCTATTCCACAGTGGTCCTGACAGAAAGGCCCAGTCAGAGGCGGCCTTTGGGGGTGGCAAGTGGGGCGATCGCCCCAGGCCCCGCACATGAAGAGGGCCCCGCATGCCATGCTCATTTTGGTGGTGGTGAAGGAAAGGTCTACAGAAGTCTAGCTGTTTGTGTTCTGAGCAGTGTGTCATTACAAATACACAGATCTTCCTATTTTGTTTTACACACCTTATATTTTACACCCCCCCCCCCCCCCCCCCTCCCTTTTATTGCTTAGGTTTTTGTCTTCAGCAGGCTTTACTGCACTATGCTGTTTGCATTTTTGTAATGAATTTCTGCACTGACCTGAAGCTTGCCAAATGTCAGATTAAGGCAACGTGCAAGAGCCTCAGCCTGAGGGCCCCAGGGGCATTTAGGTCAGTCAAGCATGGACTGGAGCCAGAGTGGGCTCAGGATGGAGCTTCCAGACTGGCTGGGGATTGGTGCTAGGTTTCATGGGGAGCTAGGGATAGGTAGAGGCTGGCTGGGGGGCTAGGGATAGGTACATTTTGATTACGTTACGTATTGTAATTGTTCCTGTATTGGTTGGCTTAGGGACCTTTAACAAGTTTTTAAACAATAATAAGGCATACTGCTTTAGAGGTGGACAAGCCCGTAACTGTGGTGGTACGGTACATGGCCTTCACTTATGCCTCTAGGCCCCGCATATGACACTCGCCCCAGGCCCCTCTAGGCATGTTTAAACATGCCTAGCGGTTTTTGTGTAGCAGATTACAAATATTGCTACAGTAAAGCTGTTACTGAACTGTTACTCTGTAACAAAAACCCCTCTAAAGCTTTGTTCACACTACAAATCGCTAAACGCAAACGCTGAGCGTTTTTCTGGCGTATTCCTCAATAGTATTTTAAGCGTTTTTAACTGTATGGGATAGCGTCTTTGTGCGTTTTCCAGCGTTTTGCGTTTAGCGATTTTACTGCACATGTCGCTCTCCCATACAGGAAATGGCCACTACACAGGAAACAGGTGTTTTATGGGTAAACTGCAGTGTTTGATGGGTAATTTGCAATATTTACTGTGTAAAAGCGCAGGAAAAACGCTGATTCCATCAGTAAGTGCTTCATATTACTTCCTGTGTAAACAGGAAGTAGCATGAAGCTCTTAGAGATCTGAGAGCTCCTGCGCGATGGAGGTATGTGCTCAGCCTGCCGCCGCCCGCTGCCACTAATGATTGCAGGAGGGGGAGCGCAGAGAGGTGAGCCAGAGGTGAGGGAGGGGGGGGGGGAATGTCCCCCCTCCCCACCGATCTGCCACACTCTTCTTATGTTGCGACCCCTCCTTCCCCCCCAAAAAAAAGGCCCTGGGAGGGGGGGTAAAGGGAGGTGGGACACCAAGAGCCCAATAGTGTGATATTGTATAGATGATAATTAATAATGAGTAATATAACAATTTAATACTCACAAACCAGGGTTACCATTAGGCAATCACTGTGAAGGCAGGTGGGGAGATTAACCTGACCCCACTCAGGAATAAGAAGTCGCCCTCTGTAGATGGGAAGAAGATGGGTACAACCCTCCACCAAGGATGGACTTAGCAATATGTAGAAGCTTTCCAGAGGCGCCGCCAATAGAATCAAAGTCACTTAAACGAGCTTAAAACCGATGGGGCAGTGGTGGGCCTATCCCATCCATGCGGACAAAGCAAACAAAGGAAGGACTGTGGCATCAACAGTCAAACAACAATTTATTTATACTGCACAGTAAAAATAGGCAACGCGTTTCATGGGCTCAATCCCGCCTCATCAGGCCAATGAAAAAGGAGCATACAGCTTAACAGCATCAAAACCACACTGAGCGCCTCTGGGAGGGGGGGAGCCGGGATATTTTTTTTTGTTTGCAAGGGGGGCCGGAGATTTCTAGTTACGCAGCTGCTGGTGAGCCCCTTGGCATCATGTCTTTGTGACTAGCGAGCCCCTTGGCATCACGTGTTTGTGACTGATGAGTCCCTTGGCATCACGTCTTTGTGGATAGCGAGTCCCTTGGCATCACGTCTTTGTAACTGGCGAATCCGTTGGCATCACGTCTTTGTGAATAGTTAGCCCCTTGGCATCGCTTCTTTGTGGATTGCGAGCCCCTTGGCATCATGTCTTTGTGGATAGCGAGCCCCTTGGCATCATGTCTTTGTGGATAGCGAGCCCCTTGGCATCATGTCTTTGTGGATAGCGAGCCCCTTGGCATCATGTCTTTGTGGATAGCGAGCCCCTTGGCATCATGTCTTTGTGGATGGTGAGCCCCTTGGCATCATGTCTTTGTGGATAGCGGGGAGCCCCTTGGCATCATGTCTTTGTGGATAGCGAGCCCCTTGGCATCATGTCTTTGTGGATAGCGAGCCCCTTGGCATCATGTCTTTGTGGATAGCGAGCCCCGTGGCATCACGTCTTTGTGAATAGCGAGCCCCTTGGCATCATGTCTTTGTGGATAGCGAGCCCCTTGGCATCATGTCTTTGTGGATAGCGAGCCCCTTGGCATCATGTCTTTGTGGATGGTGAGCCCCTTGGCATCATGTCTTTGTGGATAGCGAGCCCCTTGGCATCATGTCTTTGTGGATTGCGACTCCCTTGGCATCATGTATTTGTGGATAGCGAGCCCCTTGGCATCACGTCTTTGTAGATAGCAAGGAGCCCCTTGGCATCATGTCTTTGTAGATAGCGAGGAGCCCCTTGGCATCATGTCTTTGTGGATAGCGAGCCCCTTGGCATTACGTCTTTGTGGATAGCGAGCCGCTTGGCATTACGTCTTTGTGGATGGTGAGCCCCTTGGCATCATGTCTTTGTGGATGGTGAGCCCCTTGGCATCATGTCTTTGTGGATAGCGAGCCCCTTGGCATCGTATCTTTGTGGATAGCGAGGAGCCCCTTGGCGTCATGTCTTTGTGGATAGCGAGGAGCCCCTTGGCGTCATGTCTTTGTGGATAGCGAGCCCCTTGGCATCATGTCTTTGTGGATAGCGAGCTCCTTAGCATCACGTCTTTGTGGATAGTGAGTCCCTTGGCATCATGTCTTTGTGGATAGCGAGCCCCTTGGCATCATGTCTTTGTGGATAGCGAGCCCCTTGGCATCATGTCTTTGTGGATAGCGAGCTCCTTAGCATCACGTCTTTGTGGATAGTGAGTCCCTTGGCATCGTCTTTGTGGATAGCGAGCCCCTTGGCATCATGTATTTGTGGATAGCGAGCCCCTTGGCATCACGTCTTTGTAGATAGCGAGCCCCTTGGCATCACGTCTTTGTGGATGGTGAGCCCCTTGGCATCATGTCTTTGTGGATAGCGAGCCCCTTGGCATCATGTCTTTGTGGATAGCGAGCCCCTTGGCATCATGTCTTTGTGGATGGTGAGCCCCTTGGCATCATGTCTTTGTGGTTAGCGAGCCCCTTGGCATCATGTCTTTGTGGATAGCGAGCCCCTTGGCATCGTGTCTTTGTGGATAGCGAGGAGCCCCTTGGCATCATGTATTTGTGGATAGCGAGCCCCTTGGCATCATGTCTTTGTGGATAGCGAGCCCCTTGACATCGTGTCTTTGTGAATAGCGAGCCCCTTGGCATCACGTCTTTGTGGATAGCGAGCCCCTTGGCATCGTGTCTTTGTGGATAGCGAGGAGCCCCTTGGCATCGTATCTTTGTGGATAGCGAGGAGCCCCTTGGCATCATGTCTTTGTGGATAGCGAGCCCCTTGGCATCATGTCTTTGTGGATGGTGAGCCCCTTGGCATCATGTCTTTGTGGATAGCGAGCCCCTTGGCATCATGTCTTTGTGGATAGCGAGCCCCTTGGCATCATGTCTTTGTGGATGGTGAGCCCCTTGGCATCATGTCTTTGTGGATAGCGAGCCCCTTGGCATCATGTCTTTGTGGATAGCGAGCCCCTTGGCATCATGTCTTTGTGGATGGTGAGCCCCTTGGCATCATGTCTTTGTGGATAGCGAGCCCCTTGGCATTACGTCTTTGTAGATAGCGAGCCCCTTGGCATCATGTCTTTGTGGATGGTGAGCCCCTTGGCATCATGTCTTTGTGGATAGCGAGCCCCTTGGCATCATGTCTTTGTGGATAGCGAGCCCCTTGGCATCATGTCTTTGTGGATAGCGAGCCCCGTGGCATCACGTCTTTGTGGATAGCGAGCCCCTTGGCATCATGTCTTTGTGGATAGCGAGCCCCTTGGCATCATGTCTTTGTGGATAGCGAGCCCCTTGGCATCATGTCTTTGTGGATGGTGAGCCCCTTGGCATCATGTCTTTGTGGATAGCGATCCCCTTGGCATCATGTCTTTGTGGATGGTGAGCCCCTTGGCATCATGTCTTTGTGGATGGTGAGCCCCTTGGCATCATGTCTTTGTGGATGGTGAGCCCCTTGGCATTACGTCTTTGTAGATAGCGAGCCCCTTGGCATCACGTCTTTGTGGATGGTGAGCCCCTTGGCATCATGTCTTTGTGGATGGCGAGCCCCTTGGCATTACGTCTTTGGGGATAGCGAGCCCCTTGGCATTACGTCTTTGTGGATGGTGAGCCCCTTGGCATCATGTCTTTGTGGATGGTGAGCCCCTTGGCATCATGTCTTTGTGGATGGTGAGCCCCTTGGCATCATGTCTTTGTGGATAGCGAGCCCCTTGGCATCATGTCTTTGTGGATGGTGAGCCCCTTGGCATCATGTCTTTGTGGATGGTGAGCCCCTTGGCATCATGTCTTTGTGGATGGTGAGCCCCTTGGCATTACGTCTTTGTAGATAGCGAGCCCCTTGGCATCACGTCTTTGTGGATGGTGAGCCCCTTGGCATCACGTCTTTGTGGATGGTGAGCCCCTTGGCATTACGTCTTTGTGGATGGTGAGCCCCTTGGCATTACGTCTTTGGGGATAGCGAGCCCCTTGGCATTACGTCTTTGTGGATGGTGAGCCCCTTGGCATTACGTCTTTGGGGATAGCGAGCCCCTTGGCATTACGTCTTTGTGGATGGTGAGCCCCTTGGCATTACGTCTTTGGGGATAGCGAGCCCCTTGGCATTACGTCTTTGTGGATGGTGAGCCCCTTGGCATTACGTCTTTGTGGATGGCGAGCCCCTTGGCATCACGTCTTTGTGGATAGCGAGTCCCTTGGCATCACGTCTTTGTGGATGGTGAGCCCCTTGGCATTACGTCTTTGGGGATAGCGAGCCCCTTGGCATTACGTCTTTGTGGATGGTGAGCCCCTTGGCATTACGTCTTTGTGGATGGCGAGCCCCTTGGCATCACGTCTTTGTGGATAGCGAGCCCCTTGGCATCACGTCTTTGTGGATAGCGAGCCCCTTGGCATCGTGTCTTTGTGGATAGCGAGCCCCTTGGCATCACGTCTTTGTGGATAGTGAGTCCCTTGGCATCGTGTCTTTGTGGATAGCGAGTCCCTTGGCATCATGTCTTTGTGGATAGCGAGCCCCTTGGCATCATGTCTTTGTGGATAGCGAGCCCCTTGGCATCACGTCTTTGTGGATAGCGAGCCCCTTGGCATCACGTCTTTGTGGATAGCGAGCCCCTTGGCGTGATGCGTCCACAAAGACGTGATGTCTTTGTGGATAGCGAGCCCCTTGGCATCATGTCTTTGTGGATAGCGAGCCCCTTGGCATCATGTCTTTGTGGATAGCGAGCCCCTTGGCATCATGTCTTTGTAGATAGCGAGCCCCTTGGCATCGTGTCTTTGTGGATAGTGAGTCCCTTGGCATCATGTCTTTGTGGATAGCGAGCCCCTTGGCATCGTGTCTTTGTGGATAGCTAGCCCCTTGGCATTGTGTCTTTGTGGATAGCGAGCCCCTTGGCATCACGTCTTTGTGGATAGCGAGCCCCTTGGCATCACGTCTTTGTGGATAGCGAGCCCCTTGGCAATGTGTCTTTGTGGATAGCGAGCCCCTTGGCATCATGTCTTTGTGGATGGTGAGCCCCTTGGCATCATGTCTTTGTGGATGGTGAGCCCCTTGGCATCGTGTCTTTGTGGATAGCGAGGAGCCCCCTGGCATCATGTCTTTGTGGATAGCGAGCCCCTTGGCATCATGTCTTTGTGGATAGCGAGCCCCTTGGCATCATGTCTTTGTGGATAGCGAGCCCCTTGGCATCGTGTCTTTGTGGATAGCGAGGAGCCCCTTGGCATCACGTCTTTGTGGATAGCGAGCCCCTTGGCATTGTGTCTTTGTGGATAGCGAGGAGCCCCTTGGCATTGTATCTTTGTGGATAGCGAGGAGCCCCTTGGCATCATGTCTTTGTGGATAGCGAGGAGCCCCTTGGCATCATGTCTTTGTGGATAGCGAGGAGCCCCTTGGCAATCATGTATTTGTGGATAGCGAGCCCCTTGGCATCACGTCTTTGTAGATAGCAAGGAGCCCCTTGGCATCATGTCTTTGTAGATAGCGAGGAGCCCCTTGGCATCATGTCTTTGTGGATAGCGAGCCCCTTGGCATTACGTCTTTGTGGATAGCGAGCCGCTTGGCATTACGTCTTTGTGGATGGTGAGCCCCTTGGCATCATGTCTTTGTGGATAGCGAGCCCCTTGGCATCATGTCTTTGTGGATAGCGAGCCCCTTGGCATCGTGTCTTTGTGGATAGCGAGCCCCTTGGCATCGTGTCTTTGTGGATAGCGAGCCCCTTGGCATCGTGTCTGTGAATTGCGACTCCCTTGGCATGGGATGTCATCTTCTCCCGGACTCCCCGGTGTGGCAGAAGCGGCTGCCCGTTCTTGGCGTCTCCTGTGATCGGGGTGGGGTCAGCACAGCCGGCGGAAGTGTGCAGCGAGCGTTCTGCACTCGTTCACACTTCGTAATCTCATTGGCTACATTAACACACAGATGACAGGGACAGGTTCACAGCCTGTTTTCTCTGCGGGGCGATTGTAAGCACTACTTCTGATTCTTCAGTTGGACGGTAGTCTGCTCTGCTCTGCCAGACCGACGCCGCCGTCCAAGATTCAAGTCACGCTAACTCAGATATTTTCCCCTTCCAAAAAATAAATTAATAAAAACCCGAGCAGACACTGTTTCTTTCTTATGAAGATATTCTAGAGCTCTGTCTAAAAAGAATGGAAAAACTTTAGGTGGTGGCAGTAACTAGTCACTGTCACAGTGGCAGTTTACAAACTGCACTTTGCATTAAACTATGAAAGAGAGCAGAACAAATGACCCAATTAACTTCCCTGCAGTAAAACCTTAAAGGGGAACTGAAGTAAGAGGCATATGGAGGCTGCCATATTTATTTCCTCTTAATCGATACCAGTTGCCTGGCAGCCCTGCTGGTCTATTTCTCTGCAGTAGTATCTGAATAACACCAGAAAAAAGCATGTAGCTAGTCTTGTCAGATCTGACTTTAAAGTCTGAAACACCTGATCTGCTGCATGCTTGTTCAGGGGCTATGGCTAATAGTATTAGAGGCAGAGGATCAGCAGGGCTGCCAGGAAACTGGTATTGCTTAAAAGGAAATAAACATGGAAGCCTCCATATACCTCTCTCTTCAGTTCCCCTTTAAAAAAGGAAGAAACAGTGAGAGACTGGTTGAGATAAGTGCTTCAGAAAACAGCACTGTAGCCGACCCAAGTTGGGTCGGAGAGCTCAGAGAAGCTCTTTTGCATAGATAACTGAAGTACTTCCTGTACCGGAAACAATATGAGACTCTTTTGTTTGCAAATAATGTTCTATTTCTTAGCTGTACTACTCATACAATCCATTATCTAAGTTTCATTATTCATAATCTATAAGATTATTTTCACTTCACATTCCCTTTGATGTGAATGGGAACCGCATTAAAAAAAAAATATGAAGCAAATCCTTACCTAAGGAGAGGGAAGGCTCTGGGTCGTATAGAGCCTTCCGTCTCCTCTCTCGGTGCTCTCTATCCTTTGCTGGCCCCCCCTCCCCCCCATTTCAATCCCCCACCGAAAGGGTATTTGGAAGTCTTTGGGAGCCGCGTCCTCCCGAAGACGTGCAGCTCCATACTGCACAGGCGTGAGCGTGCAAGAGAGCGTGCTTGCGCAGGCGCAGTACAGGGCCACCCTTCTTCAGGAGCACTCGGGCTCCCTGAAGACTTCTGAAGACTCCTTCGGCCAGGTAAAGCAGTATTTGACTAAATTAGTCACTGCTTCCGGACGAGCCAGCACTGGAACGGGGGGACCAGGAGAGGAGCCGGAAGCCTCTATAGGACCCAGAGCCTTCCCTCTCCTTGGGTAAGTATCTGTCTCATTTTTTTAAATGCGGTTCCCATTCACTTTAAAGGAAAAAAACTTGATTTCATTGTATGTAAGGGAGCAGTGGTATAACTGAGCACCCTAAACTACCAATTCCTTTTATAGTCTGTGCGGATTACATACACTTTTCTTTTTTTCCTGGGCACTACCTTCCATCTCCTACTCTTTTATTGGCAGCTCTGCTGGGACATCACCCTGGTCTTGAGCGGGGCAGGTACGGTAATTAGGCCGCCCACAAACCGTCAGGCAAAGTCACATGTGTGTGCTAGGGGGCGGAGCTGAGGCTCCCAGTGATATAACTGCATCTTCAACAGAGGCGAATGCTGTCCAAAAACTCAACTCATTTGCATAGCGCAAAAAAATTGGAGGTAGTCTAGTTGAGGGGACTTAGCAGGAAACCTCATAGACCAACGGCCGCTCCCTGTTCACCGCAATTTGGTCGCAACCAGTGATGCTTGTAATCAGCTAATTACGACTACGCAGATTTTCACATTTTTGCAATGACGACTATACGTAATTACGATTTGTACACTTAATAGATTTCACAGTTATTCGTAAGTTCACATAAAATGTAGCGTAATTTTTGTGTAATTTCATGCTGATTTTAGCAATGAAAGCAAAGCCCCCATACAATGCTATTGACACCAAACTTGCTAGATATGTTAAGGAGAATCGTGGGTGCAAGTAAAAAAGAATTTTCAAAAAAGACCTTGTAGTTTAAGATTTTTAAAAATGTAAAGAAAAAATGTTTTTTAAGTTAAGAAAAATCACTGTTTAAAGATGACGAGTTCACTGTTTAGAGATGAAGCACCCTCTTGTATTTTACCTTATAAATCAGTGGGAACATGACAGTAAACATCTAATCTGCTCTTTGTTTCATTGTTCTCTGTTTAATCTGACTGTTATCACCTCTGATAAGAATCCCCGACTGAGCACTCAGTCTAGCTTTGCTACGGAAAGATTATAGCTGAGTCTGTCTTCTCTGGTGTCTTTTCAAGCCCAAGCCTGCCCCCTTGTGGCTCTGCTATAATGACTCAGCTATAATTATTCCCTGCAAAGCCAGACTGAATGCTCAGTCCAGGATTCTTATCACAGCTGATAACAGACACTTTTAGCAGTGACGATGAAACAGAGAGCATGGTAAGTGTTTTCTCTACTGTTCTTACTAATATATATGGTAAAATACACAAGGGTGCTTCGTCTCTGGTTCCCTTTAATTAGCCAATTATGACTACGCAAATTTTCACATTTCTGCAGTGACGACTATACGTAATTACGATTTTTGTACACTAGATTTCACATAGTTATTCGTAAGTTCATGTAAAATGTAGCGTAATTTTTGTGTAATTTCATGCTGATTTTAGCAGTGAAGAGCAAACCCCCCATACATGCTATTGACACCACACTTGCTAGATATGTTAAGGAGATTCGGGGGTACAAGTCCAAAAACGAATTTTCCAAAAAAGACCTTGCAGTTTTTGATTTTTAAAAATGTAAAGCGAAAATGTTTTTTAAAGCGGATCCGAGATGAAAAACTAACTATAACAAGTAACTTGTCTATATATATATTACCTAAAGTTTAGATAGTTTACACAGCAAATCTAGCTGCAAACAGCTTTAACAGAATAAGATAATTTCTCCCTGTGATACAATGACAGCAGCCATGTTGTTTGTAAACATTACACAGAGGCAGGCTTATGCTGGGAATAATCCATACAATTTTCTGTAATGCTGGGCATACACGAGTCGACCTGGCGGCTCGATTAGCCGCCGGATCGACTCCCGTCACGTCCCCGCGGGCGGGCGGATCGATTCCCGCTCGTCCGGGATTGAGCGGGGAATCAATCCAGCAGGTCATCGGACCTGTCGGATATTATCAATCGAGCCATCAGCGGCTCGATTGATAAAAAGGTGTCGACCTGTCTATGCCCAGCATTAGATTTTCTGTTAGAATGCATAATTAGATTATTTTCTGTAGAGACCGGTCATTATCTCTGGTGCATTGTCTTCTGTTTATCTCCTGCTGAGTAGAACAATGCCTAATGGCTCGGCAGATAGATGGTAAGATAGATACATTTCCAACATGTTGAATTTAGAGAATCTAATGCGGACATATACGGCTCGTTTTTTTTTATCAATCGAGCCACTGATGGCTCGATTGATCATTTCCGACAGGTCTGATCACCATGCGGAATAGCAAAAAAGGAAAAGAAGATTAGGAGCGCCCGCGGGGACGAGCGGGAATTGATCCAGGCGGCCGCGGGGACGCGCCGGCATTGAGCCACTGGCTCGATTCCGGCGCATTATCTAGCCGTGTATGCCCGGCATTACAGAAAAATCTAACAGAAAATTGTGTGGTGTAATCCCAGCATTAGATTATTCAACTAGTTTCGAGTAGTGCTGATCACAATCACCTATACGTAATTACAAACTGTTAATTCAATTGATTTTGTATAATCATTCGTAATTACGCATGAATTTACGCAAAATGTTGTGCTGACTTTGGCGGTGAATACCAAACAAGCTATTGTCACCAAAATAGCTACACATGTTAAGGAGAATGGTGGGTACAAGGCAAAAAAATAATTTTTCAAAAAGACCTTGTAGTTTGGCAGCATTTGCGTTGTCACTAGGCCGATTCCAGTGAGATTTCTTGCAGGAATCTATCAGGAATCAGACTGCAGTGTATGGGCAGCCGACAGATCTTTCTCTGATCAGATTCAATCAGAGAGAGGTCCGTCTTTTGGTCGATCACCATAAGGGTGGCCACGGGTGACCCAATTTCTAGTGAAAAATTGTTTGAGCGATCAGATAATTCTGATAGGAAGTGAAATGTCGTACTGCATCTTATTACATTGTAATACGTCATTCACTACACTATCAAAGAACTAATCTTTGCTTCCTATCTACCACAACTGACAAGAAAATCCAAATTTTGGTTAGACGAAAATGCTTTAGTGATGATGTTTTTTTTTTTTTTATTAGCGCACACTGTAGCCTCTTATTTGTAAATAAGGTTGGGAGGCCTCCGCAGTTCAGCTATCTTTACATATCCCAGATGGAAGTTAGCCGGCTGTCTCGTAAAACCTGGCCTTACCTTGTTTGACCCTGTTTCTCGGAGCTATTGCGTCTACCAGACTAAACTGAACCCCTCGGCTACTGACCTCATAGCTTCCACCTGGATAGTGGCGCTGCAAAGGTCCGTCTGCTGCGGCCCACGGGCTCATCACAGGTGTGTCCTCATCCCGGGAGAGAGGCCGTGACCTTTGACTCGGTGTAAGGGTAAATCAGCCAATTAATCACTGTTTTTCTTTTGTTTGTATTTCTTTCATTTCACTTTTGCATAGTTGGTGACAAGTTCTCACAAGTCCTAGCTTCCAAAATCTCTTCGGAATGCCAGCAAGGAGATATCGTCACCAAAATTCCAAGTATCCCGTAAACTGCAGAGGTCTCATTTGGGCGATGCTAAACGCTTTTCTGCTACCGAGCGTGAGTTCCCGTCGGTCTGTCGCCGCGTCTCGTTTTGAGCCCCTTGGGGAAAAAGGGAACTGCGAACGCAAATGACGCTAAAATTTACATATCTGTGGTTAACAGCGCCCCCTGTGATGACATGCGGTTACGTCATCACAGGGGGTGCGGTTACCAAGTTGAGGCTATGGTGGATCCTGGAAGGTGAGTTGTTAAGGTCTATGCCCGATCTCACCCGCCGCTCCGCCCCCCTCCTGCTGCTCCACCTCGGCACTCAAACGTAGAGCGACGCACTTGCAGTGACTTTCTACAGGCTGCAGAAGATTCTGCAATCGTTTTCCGCTCACTTGCATTTTTGTTTTTGCATTTGAATTGAGTTGCGATTGCCGGAAGCCTGCATGCATCTACTTTCCACATGCTACATGGGTTTCTAACATGCAATTTTTATACGCAATTTTTTTAAACTCACACTAATTCCAAAATTAGTTGCGGCGGAAGGCGTGAACGAGCACATGATCGCAGTGCCAAATGAAAGACCGGCTGCGATTACGCACGCTCAAGTGTGCGCCCAGCCTCAGACTTTAAAGAACAAAAGAAAAAACAGGGCACCGAGAGCCCAATAGTGCAATATAGTTTTAACAGAGAAAATCTGTCTAGATAGTTCGTGCAGAAATATACTCACAAAAAAGGGTCACCAGCTGAGCGCCTCATTCAATACTTGGATTGGATACAGCTTTTTTGAACTCCTGTATAGCCTGAGGAAGCGGTGCTGTGGCCCGCGAAACGCGTTGCATCTTTAGGAGTTACACTGTTTAATAAATGCATTCTACTCTACCTCAGAGTTTTGTTTTCCACTGCTAGAGGGAGGTAAGTCCACCTTACCTTCCCTCTTTTTACTGTTTTTAAATAATAGTGTTTTTACTCTTTTTGGCGCCTCTGTTCTATCTGCGTTTGATACACATCAGACTTTAAAGAGAACCTGAGGTGGTTTTGTCAAATCATATTAGGACACAGAGGCACATTCTGTATACGATGACCTGCCTCTGTGTCCTTACGTTGTGCCTCCAGCCGCCCCTCCCGGGCTCTGCTGTCCCCATTAAAAAAAACACCAGGCTAGCGATTGTCTCTAGCCTGCTATTTACCTCTGCCTGTCAGTCACTGCCCTCCCCTGTCTCCTGTATAGCACGGCTCCCCGCCTGTGTCCCTTCCCTCCCCGCCTCCATAAGCTTCCTCCAATCGGCTTACGGAGGCGGGGAGGGAAAGGACAGAGGCGGGGAGCCGTGCTATACAGGAGGCGGGGGAGCGGTGGTGAATGACAGGCAAAGGTAAATATCCAGCTAGTGACAATCTGCGTGTCGCTAGCCTGGTGCTTTTTTTTTTTAATGGGGACAGCAGCGGGGGGGGGGGGGCTGGAGGCATAATGGAAGGACACAGAGGCAGGTCATTGTATACAGAATGTGCCTCTGTGTCCTAATATGACCCGCCTCGGGTTCTCTTTTAATACGGTAGTAACAGTGGCGTAGCGAAGGAGCTGTGGGCCCCGGTGCAAGTTTTACATGGGGCCCCCCAAGCACTCTATACATAACAATTGATATGGCGCACCAAAACCTGCCAATGGCAACTACAGTGTCAGAGGTGCAAGAAGGGGATGGGGAGCAGCTTGTTACTGATTACCCCCCAAGCACTCTATACATAGCAATCCCTGCCAATGGCAACTACAGTGTCAGAGGTGCAAGAAGGGGATGGGGAGCAGCTTGTTACTGATTACCCCCCAAGCACTCTGTACATAGCAATCCCTGCCAATGGCAACTACAGTGTCAGAGGTGCAAGAAGGGGATGGGGAGCAGCTTGTTACTGATTACCCCCAAGCACTCTATACATAGCAATCCCTGCCAATGGCAACTACAGTGTCAGAGGAGCAAGAAGGGGGCGGGGAGCAGCTTGTTACTGATTACCCCCCAAGCACTCTATACATAGCAATCCCTGCCAATGGCAACTACAGTGTCAGAGGTGCAAGAAGGGGATGGGGAGCAGCCTGTTACTGATTACCCCCAAGCACTGTATACATAGCAATCCCTGCCAATGGCAACTACAGTGTCAGAGGTGCAAGAAGGGGATGGGGAGCAGCTTGTTACTGATTACCCCCAAGCACTCTATACATAGCAATCCCTGCCAATGGCAGCTACAGTGTCAGAGGTGCAAGAAGGGGATGGGGAGCAGCTTGTTACTGATTACCCCCAAGCACTCTATACATAGCAATCCCTGCCAATGGCAGCTACAGTGTCAGAGGTGCAAGAAGGGGATGGGGAGCAGCTTGTTACTGATTACCCCCAAGCACTCTATACATAGCAATCCCTGCCAATGGCAACTACAGTGTCAGAGATACAAGATTGGATGGGGAACAGTGTGTTAAGGATTACTACTATTCAAAGTATCTATAGAAGTGATTATTACCAGCACAGGACCAATAGAGAGCTGTAATACTGTGATAGAGAGTGGACCCTTTGGGGCCCCGATGCGGTCACTACCTCTGCACCCCCTATTGCTACACCCCTGGGAAGTAAGTAGCGACTTTTGGACCATCAGTGGAATATTTTCACACATTTTTAGAGAACCTCTGTACCACTGTAAGAAACAAACACACTTGCGAAGTCTTGATATTTAATAAAAATATGCCTTTATTATGTATTGACCTGAATAATGATGGCTTTTGGTCACCAGATATAGCGGTCATATCGTTACAGTCACATGTTCGCCAATAGATGGTGAATAGTGTTGGTGTACACAGGCCTTGTTCAAACGCAACATGCACAGTGTGAAATGACCCTTAGGCCGGTTTTACACCCGTGACTTACTTCCTGCTGGGCAGGAAATACATCACTGGGATTTCCGTCATTCCGCGCATGTACTTCACATGGCAGCGCATTCCCGTCGTTCACACTTATTGCGTCGCCCATTGACTTGCATTGCTGCATAATCCGTGCAGTAGTTATGGATCATGCGGCAATGCGCTGCAGACTTTGCATCAGGTATGCATACTTCCGGCGCTCCGCGTCACAGCGTGATAAGTGTGCAGTCTCCATAGACTTTCATTGCCCTTGCAGGGATGTCGCGGGTAAGCGTAATGCGGGGCGACGCAGTAGGTCAGTGTGTCTTTTGCTATTGCTATTGACACCACCATTGCTACATATATTAAGGAGAATCGTGGGTACAAGTCAAAAAAAAAAAATTTTGCAAAAAGACCTTATAGTTTTTGAGAAACTCGATTTTAAAAATGCAAGTAAAAATGGTTTTTAAACTTAAAAAAATGACAGTTTAAAAAACATTTTTCATTGCATTTTTAAAATCAAGTTTCTCAAAAACTACAAGGGGCTCAATTCACAAAAGGGTGCTAACAGCTAAAAGCTTTCATTGATCGTGCGCACAGTTTAGAGCTGCGCGAAACAACGCACCGGGTGCGACCAAAACATTGCGCGTGAGACTTTGCGCGTCCTAAAGGGATTGAGGCGTGCTAAGGGGCTTTTTAGGTGTGCTAACTAAGTTAGCACCCTTTTGTGAATCAAGCCCAAGGTCTTTTTGAAAAAATCTTTTTGTGACTCATACCCACTATGTGGCGGACCTCTGGCTACTGTCCCCTCAATTGTAAAATGTTGTCCACCCCCCTGGTGCCCCTGCTCTGTAACTTCTCACCTGTCCTGCTGGCACCACTCCCGGCATCATCTGTCACCCCAGTTACTGAGTGTATCACATGGCACCAGGTGCACGTGTGACGTCAGGCACTCAGTAACGGTGTGACAGTGGGGGACGCCGCCAGGGGTTGTGCCAGCCGGATCATGGTTGGTTCAGTTGGTTGAATTCAGCCCAAATTTGTTGGATCATTTATTTTCTGCAATGTTCACCGGCTCCAGAGACTTTAGTAAATATACTCCATAGCTGCTGTGGTACCACACTGGTAGAGTCCGTCTGAGTCTACACAACTTTCCTTTGCCTAATAGTTAATAGCTCAGGCTATTATAATAGTTAATAGCTGAGGCAAAAAAGTTCCACTAGTGCCAGATGGGTTCTCCACAACCTTCTCCTCTGACAGAATATCACGGCATACAACCATCTCTTGTGATGTCTATAAACAAGATTTTTATAAAAATGAAAAATAGCATACATTTCTGGCAAGAATCTCTATACAGCTATTCGAAATGGCCTTACTATTATGGCCCTTATCTGAGTCTCAGCTTTAAAAGCAGATTACACTGTATTCCCGCTTGCCAACCATGGAGCGGCATAGCCACCATTACACCCGCGTGGATAACATACTGAAGCTTTTGTGCAAGGTGCTAACAAAACAGAGCTCTTGATGTCAACATTGTGACTTTGATACATGTTCTAGTCATCAAGGATGTAGGCTTCTTCAAGCCTCCAGAGACATCTTACTCAAGGTTTTGAACATGTTCTCGTAGGAATTGTCCTCTGAGTCCTGTTTTATGTTGTACTCGGGGAAGTCTTCTCCATTGCCTTCTGCAGACCCAAGTGATGAGACAGTGGTCATGCTGTGCGATATGTTGGTTAAGCCGTTGTGCACAGAGATTGTTGACGCTTGTTTCGATAAGTCATTGTTTACGGAATTGGATGATTCAGAAATGTGTAAGATGCTGGTCATCGAGCCCGAAGAGTGTAGTCTTTCGGATAGAACATTCTGAATCTGGATTGGTCTAATAGGCGCTGGTAGGCTGGGGAAGCCATTGGGCATGTTCCTGGCAGTTGGACTAACAGGACTAACAGGCGCAGAATTGATGTCCAGCTGTTTGGCGCTGCAGAACGGGGCGTAGTATTCTGTCATTTCCTCAAACTGCTCACAGTCCACCTTATAGTACTTCTTTTTAGCATGCAAAATATTGTTGAACCTGAACCCCCAGAGGATTTCCCGTGGCAGGTAAGATGTTCGGGATTGGTGAGATGTTCCAGTAGAGTCACCTGTGTATATAAAAGTGACTAAGATCTCAAACCGGTCTGCCGCCAAACCTTTACGGTCTAAAGCATACAGGGGGCTGTCTTGGTCAATAACGTGGACCACAGTGACGGGAGTTACCAATATGATTTGGTCATTGACCAGTATTAGATCTTTGTATTCCATGGTGATGCCCTTCTCATGGTCTTCATGATAACGTAGTAGCTGTGCTCTTACATATCCTTCGACTACGTGGTTTGGTCGAAAATCAGCAATTCGCCACATGAGGCAGAGCTTGCCATCCCGCACCCCAACAAGGGCAAAATAACTGAAGCGTACCGTTTGTGCCCTCTTACGGGCCGTAGCCATCTTAGCCATCGCTGCACCAATGATGAAGGTGTCAATGAGGCAACTCAACACCGACTGGACGGTCACCAATATAATGGCCACTGGACACACCTCTGTTACACAACGATTTCCGTAACCAATGGTGGTTTGTGTCTCTAAGGAGAAGAGAAACGCCCCTGGAAATGTGCGTACGTTGTCCACGCAAGGAGTGATCTCCATGTTGGAGAGATCTCCATGCTGAAGAGCGATGACCCAAAAGGCGAAACCGAACAACAGCCAGGATAGAACGTAGGATAAGGAGAAGATAATCAGCATGTGACGCCATTTCATATCCACCAGCGTGTTAAAGATGTCGACAACGTAGCTCTCCCACTCTCCGAGGATGCCCTTGAAGTAGACGTTGCACATGCCATCCTTCTGCAAGAAGCGGGTCTGGAAAGGCTTCTTGCAGATCACACTGTGCTGGTGCCAGGTTTGTTCTTTAATGTTCACCAGTCTCAATGTATCAGCGGCTTGGCTCATTTTGACCACCAATATCGATATTCCACCAATAATGATGCTGTCATGTATTACCTAAAATAGAAAAAGATAAAAAGAGTCATTAGACACAACAGTGTGAGAGTGTGGAGCACATGCTTTCTCAAAAAAACAAAAACAAGGGTATTCAAACGTTATATCTTCTTATGAGCTAGAGGGAGCACCCGGAGCCAGGACAAGGTCTTCCAGCACCCAAGACACCAACGTGCACATGCGCCCCTCCGTCCCTCCCACCCCAGCCATCACACACTGATTGCTATTAGACTAAGAGGCCCCTCCCCCATCCCTCCCACCCCAGCCGTCACACACTGATTGCTATTACACTAAGAGGTCCCTCCCATCTCTCCCACTCCAGCCATCACACACTGATTGCTATTAGACTAAGAGGCACCCCAGGGCCCCCAACACCTCAATCTCTAAGTTATCTGGCTTGCAGTCACTGCCATGTATCCCCTTCTCTTATTTCTCTGTTTCAAACACAATAGGGGAATGATAGCCGAGTTGTGTGGTATGCCCCCTCCTACACTGCGCCCTGAGGCTGGAGCCTCTCTCTGCCTCAGCCCGGCCCCTCCTACACTGCGCCCTGAGGCTGGAGCCTCTTTCGCCTCTGCCTCAGCCCGGCCCTGGGAGCACCCATAATATACCCAGCTGAGCAGTGAATGGAATGCACAGATCATTTCCTTATGGAATGGACACTGCACACTCTGGATTACAGATGTCATTTTTAATGCATTTTATATTATGGGACAGTTGGAACGGCTAAAGGAGAAGAGGTGACACAAAGTTAAGCAGAAACACCTAAACTCCAGCTTTCAAAAGGTGAACCTTGGAAGTTACCTAGGGCTCCACCTGCTGGAGCGGCAGAAAACACTAACTACATCCATTGTTTACAAAATGATTTTTAAACGACATCATGAAAATAATGGACCGAAACTGTGACGCTGAACAAATACATTCACAGATTACCAGCCAGCCTATTAATATAACACCTTAAAGGGCATCCCAGCTTAGCTTAACCACTTAAGCCTATCTGGACGAACATTCTCGTCCAGATAGGCTGTGCTTACTCCTGCCGCCTGCGCGCGCTCCCGCCGCCAGCCGTTATCCCATCGATCAATGAATGGGATTATAGCTCCCATTCAATGATCGAATTTCCCCACAGAAAAACCGACAGCCTCTTATCAGAATGTAAAAAATGTTTCCCGTCCTCATTCATGTTCCTGGAAGCGTGATCGTTCGCTTCCAGGACTTTATGACTGTGGCCATCTTGTGGCCAAATAGTAAAACTACACCCACATCCGTTTTTTTTTTTTTTATTAAATAAATACATTATTTTTCATTTAGCTGTTTACTTCCCACACCAAAACGTACCCAAATAACATTTTTAATAAAAAAAAAATTACAATTAAAAAAAAACAAAAACATAAATAGTTACCTAAGGGTCTGAACTTTTTAAATATGCATGTCAAAGGAGTATATTAATATAATTTTTCAAATTATGGGCTTGTAAATAGTGATGGACGCAAATTGAAAAAATGCACCTTTATTTCCAGATAAAATATTGACGCCATAAATTGTGATAGGGACATAATCTAAATGGTGTAATAAGTGGGACAAATGGGCAAATAAAATACAAGGGTTTTAATTATGGTAGCATGTATTCATTTCAAACTATAATGGCCAAAAACTGAGATAAAATAATTCTTATCAAAATGTATCACCCAAAGAAAGCCTAATTGGTGGCAGAAAAAACAAAATATAGATCAAACAAAACATAAAACTGGGATATTTAACCCTTTCGGGGCCGGCCGCCTTACCCCCCTTAAGGACCAGGCAATTTTGCTGAAAGGGAGGGGGGCGCGTTTGGGGGGTCAGGCAGCCGGTGTGCTGGCCCGTTTGTCCCCCCCCCTGGGGTGGCGACGATCGCCACGGGAACGGCAGGAAGGTGAGTGGATCCTTTTCTTGCCCCCCTGCCGCCGCAGCTGTCAAATTGATCACTACGATCCGCTGGCGATCGTAGTGATCACATGATCAGCAGCCATATGCGATGGCTGCTGATCACTGAGGGGAGATGTCAGCTGTCATATGACAGCTTAATCTCCCCTCTCCGGTGCGAACGATCGCGTCAGGACGGTTCGTTAGCGCGGATGTTGAATCAACGTCCAGTCAGGACGGCAGCACCACCTGCTGGACGTAGATTCAACCTACGTCGGTCTCCAGAAGGTTAAAAGTCATTTTTAGAAGTAGGAGGAAATATACAATTATCTCATCAGTTTATTTTCACTTAAGTTTCACTTTAAGCCTAGAATTCAAACTCAGCATTTAAAAAAAAAAAACATTTTTACACCAACCATGCATACGTTTTCTTAAAAAAAAAAAAAACAATGCTTCTGCTAAGGAAGAAGGGAAAACAACTGTTAAACCAATTAATGGACCAACAACCTCCAAACTACTGTTCTCTTCCCCCTCCTCTCAGTTTGACGCCCCTACAAGAGACTGAGAGCAATGATTGGCTGTCAGCAGAAAGTTGTGGCTTTAGCTGACACAACAATCACTATAGGCCTTGCTTGCCCCTAAGGTCCAAGGAGATTGTGACTCCACCCCCTCAGGTGACAGCTAGGGGCGAGAGCTGTACAGACACATTGCTAGCCTACAGGCTAGTGACATGTACTGTTGCTATGGTAGGCGGTAAGGTGACAATGTAGCTCATGACGGGGCAGCTTTGAGCTAGAGGGTAAGAGCAGAATAATGCATATAGTCTGCTCTCAGAAACTCTTAGTAATGCGCTAGGGCTGCCTGACACATATTACATGCTCACAGCGCAAACCTTGGAGGGGGGGGGGGGGGGAGGGTTGCATCCTAGGATTCTACAGCACATACATGAAGCAAATGAATGCCACGCCCCACCAGGCTCCACCTTTGCCTCACCAGTCTCCACCTCCACCCTGCCACGTATGGGCAGACTGCTCCTTTAAGAAATACTCCAGTCTTAAAGTGGATCCGAGATAAACTTTTAGTCATTGCATAATTGTGTTCCTTTCATATAGTTTATAGAGCATTCCTCAAGCCAAATATTTTTTGAGGAGGAGGAGGTTACTAGCCAGAGATTTCAGAGGCAGAGGGGAGGAGGAGGGGGGACTGAATTTACACACAGGCAAGCTGATAGCATCTCCAGCCCTCAGCCTGTGACAATGTGACAAACAGAACATGGCTGCCCTCATTGTATCACAGGAATAAATAATCATATTCTGTTGAAACTGTTTGTAGCTAGATTTGCTGTGTAAACTATCTAAACTTTAGATAAGATATATAGACAAGTTACTTGTTATAGTTAGTTTTTCATCTCGGATCCGCTTTAAGTTCATTCATGTTTTTCCCCCCTCGTTTTACAAAAAAGAAGTTTACAAACCAACAGACGGAAAACAACAACAGAAACAGCGAGTGGATTTCAAATGGAAAACACACTTGTGGCCCTAATTGCTTTCATGTTGACTGGTTCAGGCAACATTTATTTTAGAACTCACCGCAAACATCGGGGAATGGCTGTACTCGGATCAGGCGCTACTGGTGTTGTGTTTGGGATTAGCGAGAGGATACAGGAGGAGGCGGTCTCATTTCAGGGGGATTTTACTGCAAAACCCAAACTCATCACCATGAGAACTACAGAGGAACTTGCTGAGAAATGACATCGCTAATTCAACCCTCGTTTTCTTTAATGCAGAAGACTGTAACTTTACATGATGTAGTCCTGCACATCTGTATTTTGTGCAATGCATAAACTAAGAGTACCTGGCTGGCTGCCTCCTGTAGCTCTTTTTCCTGTATTATGTTGAGTTCACACTGCATTTTTCACCTGTTCAATAAACACGGAGAATACTTATAAATCTTTTTCAAAATGCAGTTGTGTATTTAACAATTTTAACCCAATTTGTTTAACATGTCTCCCGCTAATAAAAATGCCGCTAATAAAAATGCTTCTGAAACCGATTCCAGTGGTGCTGCCTAACCCTAACCGGTGTGTCGCCCCCAACTTCCCCCCAACCCCCTGCTGCAGTCCTGATGATAACCATGCCAGTGATGCAGTGTACAGTACTGCCATCGCCACCGTATATGAAAAATATGGGGTCCGGCAGAACTTTGGGAGCTCTATAGGTGCCACCTCAGTGGGAGTGTCTGAAGACTCTGGGAGGAGGGCGGGTAACAAATACACAATTAGCAAGAGGAGAAAATAGGAGTGAGGGAGGAAATGATGTCAGGAGGTCAAAGGTAACCAAGATGGAAACTGCCTAGGATAGGATTCTCTGCTTTTCCTTTATAAAATTTACAGAAATCATAACGTGGACAGTGCAATACATCTGTTATGTAAGTAGTACTAGTATTTATCTACTTATACAGTAGGTGTCACTTGTTCTTTAAGTTGATAGATGATGTATTTTATTGCTGTTTGCGTGTTTTTGACTATCGGGTGTTGCAGACATGATGATCTGATACCACAGCGCCATGTTTCCTGAAATAGCCATCGCTCTGCTTACAGCACGACAAAACTTTCTATGTCTTACCATCGCGGAAAGTGAGACAAAAAGGGAATCTTTTCATACTTATCAGCAGCTGTACGGCTGGGCTGAGGGGAGCGCTGAATATAGCGTGTAATTATCCTCCTGCGCAGGACGAGACGCAGAGGAGACTTGCAAGAAGCTCAATATTTAGATCCGCAGCTGCCCAGCCTCCATTCTTCAGCACCTGCATTCATTTTATTCAGAAAAAGCACATTTCTCTCTGACCAATCCGGGCGGCAGGAACACCCGACTGCTAAGCCCGTGAATTCGCAGGCCACATTTCCGTGACAAAATCTGCTTAATAAGTGTAATGCGTGCGCAGATGCAAGGCGCGAACGTTGGCGTTTGCCTTCTGCCTGTACCCGTAGTGTTTTCCTATAGATTGGATAATTTGTGTTTTTAAATCTCTGATTGGTGTATGAGGGAACTTGTAATCCAAGGTTCATGTAAGAATAGCCATTAGTTTCCCTGAAACATTCCTACTACTTCCAATTGTCATTGCTATAGTACCAGTGTTCTCCGCAGGCTCTTTAGCCAGGTGCACCACCCGGCTAATGTTGGTGATAACCACTAAAAGAAAAGATATGATTGGCTGCTGTAAGCAGCGTGGGCTGGGCCGAGACACAGGTTCAGGAGGCCCCAGTCTCTGGGCGCAGAGCCATGAGGGTGTCCTGTGCGCCCCTCCTCCAACCATGGCAGTGTCATGAGAGGAGTGTGCTCCAGGACAGAGCAGGGTCATCCACCAGGCAAACTAAGCAAGTGCCTGGGGCCTAGTGGGCATCAAGGGGCCCACCCGGCCTTTTTGTCTGACCCATCTTTACCTCAGCTTACGAAATGGACCATAGGGGAGCCCAAAAGCTACCACCGTGCCTAGGGCCCTACGTCCTCTTAATCCATCTATGCACCAGGATCTCACTTCAGCTGAGTTGAGGGGCACATCTGGCTATCTGTACTGGGGAGCGAGCTGCCTAATACTGGGGGCACATCTGGCTAATTATACTGGGGAGCGGGCTGCCTAATACTTGGGGCACATCTGGCTATCTGTACTGGGGAGGGGGCTGCCTAATACTGGGGGCACATCTGGCTATCCATACTGGGGAAGGGGGGCTGCCTAATACTGCGGGGCACATCTGGCTATCTATACTGGGGAGGGGGCTGCCTGATACTAGCGACACATCTGGCTATTTATACTGGGGAGCGGGCTGCCTAATACTTGGGGGCACATCTGGCTATCTATACTGGGGAGGGGGCTGCCTGATACTGGTGACACATCTGGCTTTCTGTACTGGGGAGGGGGCTGCCTAATACTAAGACATAACTGATAAGCTATATTGGGACGGGGATACCTAATACTTAGGGCACATCTGGCTTGCTATACTGGGGGGAGGGGTGCTGATATTGGGGGCATATCTTGCTAGCTATATTGGGATGAGGGCTACCTAATACTGGGGGTACATTTGTCTATTATACTGGGGAGGTAGGCTACCTAATACTGGGGGAACATCTGGATTTGTATACTGGGGATAGCCTAGCTAATATTGGTGAACATCTGGCTATTTATACCGGGGCGGGTACAATTAGTGGAGGGGGGAACTTTGGAATTTCTCAACCCTGTAAGCAACAAGCATAAATACTTTCCACACACACAAGTGACCTGCCCCCTATCTCTCCCTTCTTCCTTACACAAACAGATGAGATGCTCTGTTATACACGATCAAGGTATCTGTACAGCTTTTGAGCCCCAAACTGTCAAAAGTTTTCGAGTCTTGATCAAGTGACATTACAGTCAAAGCAGATAAAGTCGCTTAGATAAGGCTAAAATGATTAAAAAAAATTGTAATATTGAAAGGCTATTTGGTTCCAGCTGGGCCCCGTGGAAAGCAACACTATCCAATGTTCGTAACCATAGCTACACTGTGAGGTAGCCTAAATTGCCAGACGTGCTATGGCCAAAGTTTGTGCCGTTTTTGGCTCTTGAGGCAGAAGCGCCCTTCAGGGACGGATCTAGGGGGGGGGGGGGGGGGGGACAAGCAGGTATCTTGCCCCAGGCGCAGTTTGTTGAGTACTTAAAAAGGCGTCAAAATGAATGGCAGTTTAGGCGCCAAAACCTGACCTTGCCCCAGGCGCAACTTGGTCTTGATCCGTCCCTGGTGCCCTTTAGAGTAGGTCACTAGAGTAGCCAGGTGATGCAAGATTCAGGAACCCAATCAACTGGCGCTATCACGTCAAATGAATTCTGAACCCCGGCTAGGAGATCAGGAATTTCCAACCTCAATAAAGGGCCACAGAAGAAAAATATCACAACAAAAGAATTTCTACTTAAACACGGCAGGCTCAGACATAAATAGCAGAGGGCTGCAGACACTTGCACAAACTTAAAAGTCATGCAAAGAGGCAGCAATTTGCACCAGAATAATCTTAGGGAAACAAACACTGTGACATTTCATTCTTCAAAGTGAAACCAGACTCGGCAAAAAAAAGAAACAGCGAGGAACCGACAAAGGTTGACGCTATAATAAGCAACAGATTTATATAGTTCAGCCGATTATTTGTGTCTTTCCCCCCTAGATTTGCAGAGATTCCAGGAACTTAGCACGTAACTACACTCCTCAACAGACGTCCGATTAACCAGTTCATTCTCGCCGCTTCAAACTCGGGACAGCGGCGAGGAAAACAGGGGTCCTGATGGTGAAATCTTCACGGAGAGGTACACTTAGATTCTACCACAGATCTCCCTTCAGCCGCCAGCACAGCGTCCCATCTCCATGGCTACAGCGGCGTCTCGTCATGTGACCTGCCATCGGTACTATGGGCACGCCGCTGTAGCCATTGAGAGGATGCAGGTCAAGCAGCTGAAGGGAGAACTCGTTGGGGGCAGATGAGAGCCCCAGTCAGTAACCTCAATTGTGCTCTCAATTCAGCGTTGGGAGGGAGACTGTTACCTATACTGGGGCGGGGCTACTTAATACTGGAGACCCACCTGGCTACCTATACTGGGCAGGGGCTACTTAAAGACAAAGACTTATATCACACTTTTCTCCTGGCAGACTCAAAGCGCCAGAGCTGCAGCCACTAGGACGTGCTCTATAGACAGTAGCAGTGTTAGGGAGACTTGCCTAAGGTCTCCTACTGTATAGATGCTGGCTTACTGAACAGGCAGAGCCGAGATTCGAACCCCGGTCCCCTGTGTCAGAGGCAGAGCCCTTAACCATTACACTATCCAGACTTAAAACTATGGGCACACCTGGCTACCGTATACTGGGGAGGGGGGTCATTTGCTACCTAAACTGGTGTCACCTAAGACTTTGGGTGTATGTGGCTTCTAATACTGGGGTAGGGGTACATCTGGGGACCGATTTGGCTTCCAATATGGGGAGGGGGCATATCTGCTACCTATACTGGGGGCTGCTGAAATTACTAAATACTGAGGACACACCTGGCTACTTACTATATACTGGGGGAGGGGGGGGGGCTTTGCTACCTAAACTGGGGCCCACCTAAGGCTTGGGGTATATTTGGCTTCATACGTGTGTGTGTGTGGGGGGGGGGGGGAGGCATATCTACCACCTAAGCCAAGGGCCTCCACGATACTAAGGGAACATCTGGCTACCTGTACTGAGGGAGCGGGGTGCACGTCTGCTATCTATAACAAAAGGCCCAGAGTCTCTGTCAAATTTAAGAACTAATTGTGGCCCCGCAAATGTAAAAAGTTTGCCCAGACCTGTGCTAGGTGGAAAAATCATTACAATTAATCCAACGATTGTCTGATCGGGGAAAAAAAAACTTAATCTACCTGATCAGGTGAATGTTGATTAGCTTTGCAAAGCGTCTGATCAAATTGATTGTCCCGGATCAAGTCAGTCTCCTGAAGAAAAATGTACGTACTATGAACTGATCTTCTCTTCTGCCAAAAAATGCTCTACCTGATGAGCCACTGGTTTCTGCCAAAAGTATGTCTGCCAAGAGGGGTTCTGTCTGAGGAACAATATTTTCCAAACTATTTCACGTGAGGCAATCAAGACCCTTCTACCAAGATGCACCAACTGCCCAATTTTATGAGCCTCTCGCTGAGAATCCCCAGATGGATATTTTTTTTTACCCGGAGTTGGGTTAAATCAAAGAAGATTGTGGGAGGTGAGAGCTGTTTATAGCTACTAAACAGAGAGTCCTTCCAATATAACTACCAGTGTTTAAAGTGCATTGTATAATCCAGCGCCGTACAGGGTGTTCCTGCCTAATTATATTATTTTTACAGGAGCGTGTTTTTATTAGCTGCCTGGGAATACGCTTGCAGTGCGCAGACACAGCGAGTGACACAAGAGTACCTGTCTTCTATCATTCTGAATTTCTGCAGGGACAGGGTGAAACCCATCAGACCTTGGAAACGTTGCGCAGTTACACAGCGTACCGGGAGTTCTGCTAGAGCTTCTGGCATTGCTACAACTTTTTTCTCTCTCACAAAATTATATTGTTTTATGTTTATTCAGAGGTAGAGATGGGCCGAACCTCTGATTTTTGGCTCGCGAACCCCGTTCGCTAACTTTCGCGGAAGGTTCAGTTCGCGCAAACTTTTCGCGAACCGCAATAGACTTCAATGGGGAGGCGAACTTAAAAATTTAGAAACATTTCTGCTGGCTACAAAAATGATAGAAAATATGCTTCAAGTTGTCTAATACCTGGAGGAAGACATGGTTGAGTGAAATACACATCAAAAGTCTTAGAAAAAAATCTGGATTTGACACAAAGCAGTGTTTTAAGGTCAGAAATCTCATTGAACGATCAATTACAGGCCTACACTGCTTTACAACATCAGGCAGTGTATTCCTCCTTCCGGAGGGAGTAGGGTCTTGTCTTCCAGGGAATTGTAGCATTTCAAAAGCCAGCTTACATACCTTGGCCGGGAATTGAACCCAGGTCTGAGTGCTTGGTAGGTAGCTCTCTTCACCTCTATACCACCACCAACACAACACGCTGAAGCCAGCCTAGCATGTACCATTATGATATATCCAAGAAAAAAATGAACTTGCTTAAGAATTTGTAGTATGTCAAAAGCCAACTCACATTGGCCAGGAAAAGAACCCAGGCCTACTGCGTGGTAAGCTGCTATCCTAACCATTATACCACCAACACAACACACTACAATGCTACATGCTGAAGCCAGCCTAGCATGTACCATTGTGATATATCCAAGAGAAAAATGGGGGTGTTTATACTTGCCTGGGGCTTCGTACAGCCCCATGAGGTGTGGGCTCCCTTGCCATCCTCTCCGGCTGCTCCATTCACTTGTTATCCCCCTGGTAATCTGGCCAGCCGCTCTCTTCT
The DNA here is from genome assembly GCF_040937935.1 of Hyperolius riggenbachi. Lineage (NCBI taxonomy): Eukaryota > Metazoa > Chordata > Amphibia > Anura > Hyperoliidae > Hyperolius > Hyperolius riggenbachi. Next base: position 233,648,089 of record NC_090657.1, read on the forward strand.
GCCAGAGGCGGCCTTAAGGGGGTGGAGTAATATGTGTATACATAGCTCCCTCTGTCCCTCTTTCCTCCTCATGTGTCCCTCTTTCAGGGCTGATGTACAGATCTAAGTAAATATATCTAGTTTTCTACTGCAAAATGTGATTGATTGACTCTAACCGTTATTCCCATCCTTCAAATTAATATATTTCTTATTTTCAAATGTTAATATGAAGGAAAATGAACCAGGATACAAAGGACGTGCATGGCTTGAATGACACAACAACATATTTTTCTTATGAAATCTTTATGGTTTGCAGGACTGGGGGTGTACCGGGGGCGTGGTTAGGGGTGTGGCAAGGGCATAGCTAAATTGTCCCACTTTCTTATCCCGAAAAGTTGGGAGGCATGCCACACTTTGAGGCCCAACCAAATTTGGAATTTCACCATTTAAGCCGCCTGGACGTGATAGTCGCATTCGCCCGCGTTGCCCCCCGTTAGACGGAGAACATAGTTCCCATTCATTGATCTAAGTCCCAGGTAGAAAGACCGACAGCTTCTTATCAGAAGCCCCGTCTTTCTGATAAAATAAAGTTTCCCGTCCTCCTTATGCTTCCTGGAAGCGAGAGCGTTTGCTTCCTGTAACGATTGGTGTCAGCACACAGAGTGTATCTGATTATTGATGATCTGCAGTATCACCAATAATACAGATGTTATACCTGATTATATGGTGATCTGCAGAATCACCAACAATACAAGTATAGCTAGACACAGGACACCTATGTAATATGGGTGTTTGGTGCAACAGTTAGAAAGGTTATCTCCCAAGGAGCGGAAGATACAGACACTACTGCAGCCAAGGATTCCCTGAAGAGCAGGGAATTGGACTGCACTGCAGCCAGTGGACACCTGAGGAGCAGGTGGCCTCTGACGGTGAAGATACTAATCTCCTTAAGAGGAGGAGATGGAGATTGTACTGCAGCCAAGGATTCCCTGATGGGCTGGGATTCAGACTGTACTGCAGCCAGTGGACTCCTATAGGTAAAATCCCCAGACCGGACTGTAAGGAGACTTCCTGAGGAGCAGGCAGCCTTTACAGCTAATGGACACCTATAGAGTTGGTGTCACAAGGAGTACAGAGAGGCTGTGCACTCAAGGAACGAGTGACAGCCAGAAGGGTCATACAAGCCAGGTCGGCAACATCAAGCAGATAAGGTACAGAGACAGAAGACTGATACGGTATCCAGGTACAGGCCAGGTTGGCAACGGGTAGACAGATAGGCAAGGTACTGAATCAGTAAGCAGGAGAGAGGTCAGCAATGCCAGGGATCATAACAGGTATCAATATAGCACAATCCTATTCTGAGGTGTGAGGTCCTTGGTCTCAACACCCGGGAACTGGTCTGAAGTATAACACAGTAATCTCCTAATCTTGGGTGTGAGGTCCTTGGTCTCAACACCCGGGAACTGGTCTGAAGTATAACACAGTAATACAGTAATTCCCTAGTCTTAGGTGTGAGGTCCTTGGTCTCAACACCCAGGAACTAGTCTGAAGTATAACGGTTCAATAACACAGTAGCGCCTGAGTGGAATCTGTGTGAATTCCCAGTTCCAACTGGTTCTAACACACTGTAAGATCTGACTGAGGTCTGAGTGCTCACACGTGAGTATTCGCAACGGCAGACAACTTACAACTGACAAGCAAGTCCTATACAGTATATACTTGCAGCGCTCCGCAGCACCGCCCCAGCCACTCAGCCAATCCGGAGTCCAGCTGGAGTCAGCTGATCGGCCTGATCAGCTGATTCCCCTTCTGCTGGCATAAAGGTCCTGTCGCCTAGCACGCGTAGCTCTCCATCTGTGTGCACTAGAAGAACCAGGCGAACCAGTGACATGTTGCTGCGTGGAAAATGCTGCCGGCCTGAACGCGGAGACAGCCGCCCTGCCGCTTGCCCGTGTGGCGGCGTCTCCGCTATTCCTTACACTTCCAGGACAAAAAATGTTTTTGACTTTAGCCATCTTGTGGCCAAATAGTAAAACTACATCTACATAATTTTTTTATGAAATAAACACACATTATTACATTTAAAATTAACTGTTTACCTACGACACCAAAAAAAACCCAAATCAATTTTTTCATGAAAAAAAAAATTACAATAAAAAAAAACAAACATAAATAGTTACCTAAGGGTCTGAACTTAATATGTATGTGAAGATGGTATATTATGAACATTTTTTAAATTATAAGCTTGTAAATAGTGATGGACACAAAACTGAATAAATGCACCTTTATTTCCAAATCAAATATTGGCGCCATACATTGTGATAGGGACATAATTTAAATGGTGTAATAACCGGGACAAATGGGCAAATAAAATACATAGGTTTTAATTATGGTAGCATGGATTATTTCAAAGCTATAATGCCTGAAAACTGAGAAATAATGCTTTTTTTTCCATTTTTTCTTAATATTCCTGTGGAAATGCATACAAAACATTTCCTAAATCCTGGCTGTAAAAGTTCACACCTGCTCTGCACTTCTCTAAATTATAATTGTTTACATTAGAATGTGACAGCTAGGGGAACATGCCTTGTGGTGCCCTGGCCTAAGCTCAGCTTGCCCACAGCTTAAACAGTCACTTTCTTCTGAAAACAGATTTAGAGGAGCAAACAAAAGGTGTGTGTGTGGAATTCTCTTTGTGAGGAGAAAACTCTCACAGCGTTTGCTAGTTGCAAAGGGTTTCTGATTTGGGCTAGGCTTTGAGCTGTTTGGGGCATAGCTTGCAACTGTTCCTCTTTCTCTTTGTCCCTCCCCCACACACCTTAGAAGCCCCCCTCTTTTGATTCACAGATTCGAGCAAATAAAACGTGCTAATCAAAGTCTGACAGTTTTTAAAAGCATTTGACAAGGTTGGTACCCAAACCCTAGAAAGCAGACATAGAAGTCTGCTACCTTAAGTGTTGCGCCACTTTTAAGGGGGGCTTAAAAGTGGCTTAACACTTAATGTAGCAGACTTCCATGTGTGCTTTCTAGGGTTTGGGTACCAACCTTGTCAAAAAGTTTTTAAAAGCAGTGTGTTTTTCTGTTAATATTATTTTAAGCAATGGAGATCATTCTAGACTACAAATCTTGGAGCCTCACAGTGGGTAACTCTGATGGGGCCCCCTACAGTCACACACCCTGCCCCCTCCTACTGGTGACCCTTACCCCATCCCTGCCAGCTAGTGCGCTCATCTGCTGAAGGTCCTATAACAAGAGTGGCCACCCTGAACCCCCCTTTAATAGTGTGGCACCATGACTCCCCCCACCTATAACAAATGCAGCCGCAGCAACCACTCTACAAGGGGGACCAGGGATGGTGCTTCCATAGGATTACACTGGGCAATTGTCCAGGGCCCCAAGCTACTTAGGGGCCGCACCAGTCATGAACTGTAGAAGTTACAAGTTTGCTGTCAGTACAGTATTGAAATATAAGGGGCATTGATTTTTGACCAAGACCTCATTTTACTCAAAACTGTCCCTGGGACCCCGCATCAGGGGAGGGAGGGAGGTTAGAACTGCTCCAGGCTCCCTTAGTGCTTTCACTTCTGTCCTAGGCAAGAATCTAGATCAATGGAAAGCATCAAAATCTGAATTTTAGTTCGGAATACTTAATAATCTGCACAGATTGGGGCATGCTGGGGGGAGCACTTACATTTTTTCCCAAAAGTTTTAGAAAATTTCTCAGAAGTTTGGAGATGTGTTATTGTGGCACTCTGTGCCCTCCATACAGCACTGTGCTATACATATATCATAGCAGCGGGGGTTACACGATACAGAGCAGTGTGTGCTATTGCCCAGAAGGGGTGTTCGGTGCCACCTACCTGCTGTCAGGTGAGTTGGGGAGATCTCAGGCCCCTTCCTGCGCAGACAGTACAGCAGTACTCGCCTCTCCCAGGCTGCTGCTCTAACAATTAGCTTGCCATTATGGAAATCAGAGCGCTTGGTGCTCAGATATTAGGTGCGGCTCCTTCTTATGAAATATTCCCTTTGTACGGCAGCACTATCATCTCTCATGCACGACTGTGCGGCTGCCAAGTCTGGGTGGTGCCAGGTCAAAAAACAACATGTGTGTCAATAAAACATCTCTGCACGACTGTGACCGGAGCACAACAAGACTGTGCTGCTCAACGTTCCTCCTCAGTTCCCTTTCTGACAACTTTAAGAGGAACTTCAAATCAGGAAGCAAAAAATAAATATCTAGAGGGTGTAAGAACTTCACTTCCCCTTCCACCATCAGCTGATTGGCTACACATAGTAATCCCTGATGTGCTGCACGATTTGGTTATTCGGTGGGCATACATGTACAGGTGTGTAAGGAGCTGTCTGTCTGAGGGAGCAGAGATAACCCCTAACTGCCCGATACTGCCCATACACTATACAATAGTAGATAGATCAGGTAAACTATAGCTTTCTGATATCAGTAATGTATGTGGCTTACCACCTTGCACCAGTAGATGTTAGGCAAGTATTCAGCTGAAATTTCAGGCAGAAATAGAAACGAGGACAGTAACAGGAATGCAAGATGGTCATCGCTGGTAAGAAGCACCAACACAGGAAAGTCAAACCGATTTGGTGAATTAAGCCCTGCTTGGTTGCCAGGAGGAGCCGTTTATATCATAGTCTGGTGTGCACCTCACCTGTGACACGAGTGTCTCTGCACCTACATTTGTCTGCATGCCAATTCCTCGTGCAAGTCCACAGAGGCCAGCTCACGGGATACATGTTTGCACGCACATTATACCACTACCAAAAAGGTAGCCACAAATGGGAGTCAAGCACACACTGGCCTGGCTGCATCCCACCAAGACGCTACTGACAGAGTCTGATGGATCCGGGTCCTAATCCCCTACTACTGTATCCTGCGTTCTCTCACCTCTTAGATTTTAAGCCTGATGGGACAGGTCCTCTTCCCTCCTACTGCATCCAGTGTTCCCTCATCTCTCTTAGATTGTAAGCCTGATGGGACAGGTCCTCTTCCCCCCTACTGCATCCAGTGTTCCCTCATCTCTCTTAGATTGTAAGCCTTATGGGACAGGACCTCTTCCCTCCTACTACATCCAGTGTTCCCTCATCTCTCTTAGATTGTAAGCTTAATGGGACAGGTCCTCTTCCCTCCTACTGTATCCTGTGCTCCCACCTCTTAGCTTGTAAGCCTGATGGGACAGGTCCTCTTCCCTCCTCCTGTATCCTGTGTTCCCTCACCTCTTAGATTTTAAGCCTGATGGGACAGGTCCTCTTCCTCCTACTGTATCCTGTGTCCCCTCACCTCTTAGCTTGTAAGCCTGATGGGACAGGTCCTCTTCCCCTCCTACTGTATCCTGTGTTCCCTCACGTCTTAGCTTGTAAGCCTGATGGGAGAGGTCCTCTTTCCTCCTACTGTATCCTGTGCTCCCTAACCTCTTAGAATGTAAGCCTGATGGGACAGGTCCTCTTCCCCCCTACTGCATCCAGCGATTCCTCATCTCTCTTAGATTGTAAGCCTAATGGGACAGGTCCTCTTCCCTCCTACTGCATCCAGCATTCCCTCATATTTCTTATATTTTAAGCCTGATGGAACAGGTCCTCATCCCTCCTACTGTATCCTGTATTCCCTCACCTCTTAGCTTGTAAGCCTGATGGGACAGGTCCTCTTCCCTCCTACTGTATCCTGTGTTCCCTCACCTCTTAGCTTGTAAGCCTGATGGGACAGGTCCTCTTCCCCTCCTACTGTATCCTGTGTTCCCTCACGTCTTAGCTTGTAAGCCTGATGGGAGAGGTCCTCTTTCCTCCTACTGTATCCTGTGCTCCCTAACCTCTTAGAATGTAAGCCTGATGGGACAGGTCCTCTTCCCCCCTACTGCATCCAGCGATTCCTCATCTCTCTTAGATTGTAAGCCTAATGGGACAGGTCCTCTTCCCTCCTACTGCATCCAGCGTTCCCTCATATTTCTTATATTTTAAGCCTGATGGAACAGGTCCTCATCCCTCCTACTGTATCCTGTATTCCCTCACCTCTTAGCTTGTAAGCCTGATGGGACAGGTCCTCTTCCCTCCTACTGTATCCTGTGTCCCCTCACCTCTTAGAATGTAAGCCTGATGGGACAGGTCCTCTTCCCTCCTACTGTATCCTGTTTTCCCTCATCTCTTAGATTGTAAGCCTGATGGGAGAGGTCCTCTTCCCTCCTACTGTATCCTGTGTTCCCTAACCTCTTAGATTGTAAACCTTGTGTAAGAGGGTCTTTTTTTATTGTGTGTACCTGTTATGTATGCAGGCCTAAACTATATAACTGTGCAGTAACAATAAAATAATTTGCCTCCCAGTGTGTTTTGTACAGCACTGAGTTACATTTTGGCACTTGACTATAAATGTAGTAATAATAATCTTGCAGTAGTGAGGTCTCTGCTTAGCACCGATCATTAAGACGACAACAGCCGCAAACACATATTATTTACATGTATGCAGAATTGTTAAGCAGTGTTTGGTCTCTGCAGGTTCACGTTGGCACTCCAACCATTCTCAACAGCCTGAGATCCCAGAAGCGCTCAGCCAGTTGCAGCTTGCAGCGCTCTCGGTAGCCCTAATCCATCAAGTCCTCTCTAATTACCCAAACACAAGCTGGAAGCCCAGAGAGGAGACACGCTGAACTCAGAGCTCTCCGTCGCCTTCAGGCTTGTTTTCAGGTCGTCTTTTTCTTTTTTTTTTTTCTTAGTCCCGAGTCATGGAATGTTTTCGTTCCTAATTTTAAATGTCCAGATGTTTCCAGTGTTTTCCAGAGATGAGTCTGGCTCTGACCAGGGCTCTGGTTGCTTCTGCGTACTTTGAGGTTAGTAATTTTTTCCGTTCGATGGGGACATCCCCGGTGCTGAGTCTGCAGCGAGGTGTCGGCTTGGCCGTCATGGCTGTTTCTTGGCGGTCGTGTTCCTGATGTTTGCGGCACTTACTATGAAGGAACCCAAGAGCGTGACGCTTCTATCAGCTGACCATCCATCGCGCAGAAAAATCTTCCCTAACCAGAACAAAAGATCTTTCCTCAACAGAAGACCTGACATACCAGAAGACATTCTTGTAAGCCGAGAGTCAGGGTAACGAGGCAAATGGAAGCTCTCCATTTATCGGCACGCTGTTGGCCGAAGTTTGTTGAGTGAAACAGAACTGACCAGTTATTGTTTCTACAGATACTGTGTTACGGGGGCCCAGGTCTGGTCTGCAGATGATAGGCTCAGGGTAGCTGTCTGTTGACCAGTCCCTGATGAACTTTGCTGCCCGCCTCATCCACTTCTCCTCCCACTCCTCTGACACAGCCCCTCTCTGCTATTTTCTCCATTGGCCACCTATTACCCAAAGGATCCAATCTACACTCTCTATAAGTTGCTCTATATAAGTTGTCACCTCCTTACATTTCCTTATTAAACTCCAGATACCATTCCACCCGAAACCTTCGATCCTCCTAGGAAACCCTCTGGTCCTCTAAGCTTGTAGAGAAGAGAAAAAGGGAAGACAAGGGGACACCAGGAGCCCGATCTGGTGTATTACCGTTGGTTTCCAGAAACTTAACGTGAAAGGTAGAACAATATACTCACAAAGCTTGGTTGCGTAAGAAGCAACCATTCAAAACAGCATTGAGGAAGTACCGTCCTCACTTGGCGTTGTGAAGATATGGGGTGGTCGCTGCTCCTTGGAAAAGATACACCGCACAGGGGTGAGATCCCCCAAACACTTGAAAGAGGTAGTGGTTTAGGACATGGAGGCGCCCAGGGAGGGGGGGGGGGTACACAGTACGACAAGAAAAGTAATATCTCTATGATAGTATCTTAAAAAAACATCCCTACCTCAATGAGCAGGCCTCAATTTTCCAGCAGGTCAGCTGACGGGCTTCCTCCCCGCATAAAGGTTCCGTCTATGCGCGCGCCCGCGCGCTAAAGCGACCCCCTGCCCGAACGAAAGTTCCGTCCTCGGCGTCCTAGACCCCGGACGGGTGGATGGCCGTATGGAGGCAGCTGCGGCGGCGATGCTGTTCGCCGCAGCTGCCTCGAGTCTTACATTAGGGTTAGATAAAGTAATTAACGACTGCTGGGGTCAGTGTAAAAGCTGTAAAAGAGGTGAAGAAACTAGCAGAGCTCACTGATGTTTGTGATTGCCTGCATTAAAACTCAGCAAAACTTAGTTCTATCTGCTTTGTAATGTAAATCTCTGGTATTGCTCACATCATATGTATGTCCATCATACAGAGGAATGGATTATCAAGTGACAGTTATGATTGATCCTGATTGTTATAACACATCAGGAAGTGAGAGAGAGAAGCAGGATTTGGAGAACTCTGGAATTCAGCTATTAGTGCAGAGCACGGCGCTGGCTGGCTGCGCTGCAGGACCAGAAGAGATGATTTACCTTGACATATGACCTCTTCTCTCTCCAAGTCATGCCGCACTTCTTATCTTATCTGATTTTATCTCCTTAGGCCGTGGCCTTCCTGGCCTTCCCAGAAATCCAGCCCTGCGGACAAGGGGACACGATCTGCGTATGGAGGAAAAGTTTTTGCCATCTATTTAGAAAGGGGTCCTTCACAGTGAGAGTGGTCAAAATCTGGAATAATTTACCTCAGGAAGTAGTTATTGGCAAACTCTATATCTGCATTTAAAGAGGGCTTGGATGCTTTCCTTGCATTGGAGGGCATCCACGGCTATAAATACTATGTCATTCCTTGGGGAGTTGATCCAGGGATTTTATCTAACTGCCATCTGAATGGAATTTTTCCCTTTTAAGGCTAATTGGCCCAGGCCTTGTAAGGTTTTTCGTCTTTCCCTGGATCAACTGGAACATGTGCAGGCTCAGGATGGGGTTTTTTTTTTGTACAAAAAATTAAAAATCTTTCTTATGGGAAAGGGGGTATCAGCTACTGATTGGGATGAAGTTCAATGCCTGATTACAGCTCCTCTTTAAAATTACCCTGCCTTCCCCTCGTACGCAGGTTAGAAGGTTCTTGGTGGAGCTGACCGGTCAGAGCTGCCTCTGCCGAGAAGTTGGTATGGCGAGTTTGATGCAGTATTTTAAGTAGTGAAAAAACGTGCATTCCCAAATTGCCCTCATGAATGAGAGTCATGACCATATTCATCACCATTTTTATGGGGTACGTATAGCAGGTGGTTTCCTGTATATAGTAAACAGGAAATCGCTGGATAAACATCCATGTGAATGAGGCTTCCAGAGAAGCTATGCATAATCACTGCATCATTGAGGCTTGTGTGAGGGTGTCCATGTCCAGCACTGAAATGGTTAATGAATAGAGATGGCCCAGCCTTGGAGAACTCATGGAGAAGCACATGATCAGTTTGATCAGCTGATAGATTTGTAAGACTCTGATTTGCTTTTCATGATCATGTGTTAAACCAGGAAGTCATCACAGCAAATCAGAGGCTTACAAATCTATCAGCTGATCAAACTGATCATGTGCTTCTCCAAAGCTGGGCCATCTCTATTAATGAAGAGCATGGGGGGAGGGGGCATCCTATGGGGAAAGTTGTGCAAGAGCTCTTATCACTTAATTCATGTTATCTCAGTTTAATCTGCTCCTGTGGTTATGAAATTAAAGGTCTATTTTATGTTGTCAGTGAGCCGTGAAAAAAACGGGCAATTCCCAGCCAGAGAGGGAGATTTAGAGGGAGTTTACACCTTCGCCAATAAAGCGGAAAATCCCTTCCTTGCAGGGGAGGGTGGGGCTACCCTCATCAATGTCACTATAACCGCTAAACTGCTAAATCAGCCGATAATCAGAAATATGCCCGAACCCTGTTCACTGGGGCAGGTCCAGATTTACATCACAGGAGCCAATAGGCACAGATGTCCTGACACCCTAGACTCCGCCCTCTATGAACCTACAAACCCCCGCCGAACCGCACTGCAAGTGTGCTGTCACTTCTCCCTTACCCACTTAAGGACCGGGGCTGCTTTCCCAGATCTGTGCTGCGTGGGCTTTCCAGCCCGCTGCACAGATCATGATTGAGGCAGGGCGATCAGACTTCCCCCCTTTTTTCCCCACTAGTTGGATGTCCTGCTGGGGGGTCTGATCACTGCCGCTCTGTGTGGCCGAGCAGTGGGGCTCCTCAAAGCCCCCCTCTGCAGAGCTATTCCTCCCTCTCTCTCCTTCTTACTATGAGCGGCACAGGACGGCTATCCGGATAGCCGTCCTGTGCCGCCTCTGATATGCTTCAGCCTATCAGATGCTGGCGATCCCCGGCCAATCAGAGGCCGGGGATCGCCGATCTCCTTTACGGCGCTGCTGCTGCGCAGCACCGTATGGATGTAAACACAGGATTTCTTCCCCGCGTGTGTACATTTCGCCTGCGAGCCGCGATCGGAGGCTCGCAGGCTGTTCACGCAGACACCCTCCATGAACTGACATGGAACGATGGAAATCCACAAACGACCAGCTGCCGCCTATCGGCGTTAGCTGGTCGTTATATGGTTAATTCCCTTACCCATCATAGGAAAGCTACAAGTGCCCCTTAGTATTAGGTAGCTAGAAGTACCCTCAGTATTAAGTTTACACCCCGTTTGGGAAGAAGACAGGGAGGCGCTCGGGGAGGGGAGTGAGACCCTTTTCCATCATCAGGTGCCTGTAGGCATGTGCCTACAGTGCCTTATGGTAAATCTGGCTCTGCATTGGGGGTTAGCTCAGCTCCATGACCAGCCGCATTACAGGACAATTATGATAAAAAGGAAAAATACCCACATACAATTTTGAGTGGTCAACGATTGGCCAATTGTACCACCTCTATGTAGCTTATTATTACCTACACAATCCTTTCGTACTATTCCCAATCTGTTGGCCCTCCTACTATATGGAAGAGGTAAATTAGGCAAGTCATTGGCCAGTCAAAATTGGATGCGGATGTTCTATAGATCTTAACCACTTCTGTGGTTCGATACAGTATATCTACGTCTCGCAGGACTTCAGTTCCTGCCCAGCGACGTAGATAATCGTCAATGGCTGCGGATGGCAGACACTCGCTCCTGCGCTAACTCCCGCTGCTGTACTCGCCGCTGCCCGTTAGAGGGGAGATGATGAATTGGAAGAACGCAGTTCCCATTCCTTAATCTAAGTCCCCTGTGTGAGTGATCGCTGGCATCAATGAGATACCGCCATCATTTGTAACTTCCAAAGTAACATCCACGCATTACTTCCTGTTTATCGTACTTATAGTACGCTAATAGGGAAAAATGCACGAGGACATCTTGTGGCCAATTAGTAAAATTACGCCTACATTCATTTTAATAAAAAGACCCACACTTACATTAAAAATTAACTCCCACCCTCTCCTATAGTTACCTAAATAAGTGATAAGCATACAATAAAAAATGACATACATAAAAAGATACATAAATAGTTACCTTAGGGATTTCATTTTTTTAATATGTATGTCAAAAGGGTAGATTAATGTTATTTATGAAATTATGGGCTTGTAATTAGAGATGTAGCGAACGGTTCCCGAACCGTTCGCTGGCGAACATCTCTGAAAGCATGGGGCTTTTACTACTTCCGGG